>NC_051319.1:69296411-69603603 GCF_015220235.1 Choloepus didactylus | reverse complement strand
TTCAGAAATCACCCCGTGGTCATGTGCATTTAGAATCTCCACACGCCTCTTCACCAGCCAGAATCCTAGACCACAGCCCCAGAAACCCAAGTCGGACACGGCCAGAGCCCTCACATCTACCGAGACTCCAGGAAACCAAAATAAGAAGGAGATTGTGGACATCGATTATCCCTCACAAGATGATTTAGCGTCGTGGAATGTCAGAACTAGAAAAGCCGTTAGAAACCTCATGTTTACAAGTGAGGAAACCGAGGCCAGTGTTGTAACACAGCTAGCTGCACTGCTCGTTTCTAGCGAGGTGAGACCAGGACCCTGAAGGCCTGGTTGCAGTCTGGTGCTATTCATATTTCCACGACACGGTAAGCCTATTTGGAGCTCTTTTAAACCCTGAGGATACAGGCCAGTTCCCATGGTTTTGGCGCATACTGAATCCAAAAATGTTTTCCAAGCACGATTCAAGCACTGCTTTTTGTTTTACCTACCCCACCCTGTGTGTAACTGCTCCCAAACTCTTATAGACCAGAGGCTTGTGTTTACACTAGAATGCCAAGATATTGGCTACCACAGAGTAGACCCCACCCAAATCCTGTACTTCTCTAAATACACACTAGGGCATCTGGTATCAAAGGGTTAAATGTTTTATTTAAACCAGACCTTCAAAACTTTAAAAACACATACACATTTGTTTCTCTGAGAATGCTTAAGGAAAGTACACTAGTTGCTTGTATTGCTTAATTGTCTTTCCCCCCCCACCCCCACCCCTTTTCCTGTGAGCCTAAAACCTACTAGATTAAGTTGGCTTACTTTGGAAAAAGCAAAGAACCAACAGCTACATTAGTCACCCCCATTAGAGCTGCAGATTAAATATCAGGATGTAGTGTAGACATTTTCCAAAGGAAAACAGGAAAACTCTTTACATGATTTTTAGAACAAACTATAGGGAAAGTTAGCATTAACAGCCTTTCCCAGACGACTACTGTTACATGTGTGAGTTCCATTAATGAAATAATAGAAGCTATGAACATCCAATACCTGAAAACATGTCAAAAAGACAGCCCCTTGGCCTGCTTAAGCAGCCTAGCTTTCCACTCCCGGATATTCCTCCTTCCTCCCGCTCTACCTGACCCAACACCCCTGCACCAAGGGAGCCCCGCGACTATCCTTGATGCCAGGGTGGATTTAGAGCCTCAGGCCTGTGCATTGGTGTAGATCAGGCCCAAGGCAGGATCCTTAGACCCAAGGCCATGCACTACCACCCAGGAACTCGTTCTGGGATGAGCCTGTGTCTTAGTCATTCAGGATTATTTAACAGAGCCAAGGCCAGAAAATGTTCAATGAATGAATGAAAGGAGGGAGAGGATCCTCAGATGCTCCACAGAGTCAGATTTTTGGACCAACATGGGGAGCTGGGGCTAAGTCCAAGGGGTGGAAGTTTCTAAAGTAATGATTTTACCGGGAACTCTCCAAACAGATTTCTAGGGTTCAGTTTAGACATATCTCTCCTTCTTTAAGGAAAGCTTTCTTGATTTATGCTGCTTTTCTGTACCTTTCTAGGGAGTCCCAGGGAGTTCACCCAGGATGAGAACAGATTGAAGAGGGGGAAGGCGGACCACAATTTGGACTTGTCCCATTAGGTCCAAACCTAGACTGAGGGTGGTACTTCTTCTGTAGGTCTGTAAAAGAGGATGTAGTGGTTTGAAGCTACATGTAACCCAGAAAAACATGTTCTTAAATCTAATCCATTCCTGTAGGTGTGAATCCACTGTAAGTAGGACCTTCAGATGAGGTTACTTCAGTCAAGGTGTGGCCCACCTCAATCAGGATGGGTCTTAATCCTCTTATTGGAGTCCTTTATAAAAGAATGACATTCTGACACAGAGAGAGCATGCCAGGGAAGCAAGAAAAGTTGAAATCAATGAAACCCAGAAGAGAAGGGAGAGACTAACAGATGCATGTGACAGAGGAGCCAAGGATCATTGGCAGCCGGTTTTCAGAAAGAAAGCATCACCTTGATGATGCCTTGATTTGGACATTTTCCTAGCTTCCAAACTGTGAGTGAATAAATTCTCTTTGTTTAACCCAACACATTTCATGGTATTTGTTTTGAGCAGCCTAGGAAACTAAAACGGGAAAGGCACAATAAACCCCCTTTCTAGAGATAGGTTGACAATTCGTATTTTTTGGAACAAGTTGATTAAATGTTTGTTGGGTATCTATTTCCCAGTCCTAAGAAGATTTGCCCTACAAAAGCTTCCAATTACTTCAGAAAAATAAGATAAACCCATAAGGTAAAATAATGCAAGATGGTACATGATTAAGGGCCACAGTGAAGGGCTCACCCAGAAGACCTGGACTCTTGGAAAAGGAAATGGCTAGTGAAATGTAGAGATACTGGGGAAAGTCTTCAGGATATGGTGGGAATTAAGCTGGATTTTATAGGATGAGGCAGATTTGGATACCCAGCAGGAAGTGGGAAGGGACTTCCTGGAAAGGAAAATAGCATGAAAGATGGAAGAATGATAGAAATTATAATGTTGATACATGTTGGAAAACAAGGAAGAGATAGGACAGTGAGCCACAAATGATGGTACCAGGAACTGACAAAGGATAAGATTACTATGCAGGGTGAAGCACTGAAAGAACTGAGGACCCCCGAAGGCCATGCTTAGTCATCTGGACTCTATCCTTTAGGCCATAGCTAATGAGTCATTATTTATTCAACATTCAATGACTAGGTACTGAGGACTGACTATAGGTAATGCCCTACGACAGGTGCCAGATATCCACTGGTGAGAAGAAACCATGGCCTTGGCTTCATGAGGCTTACAGTGAAACAGACAATAATCGAGTAACAATAAATATCTCATTTCAATTGTGGTAAGTACAATGGAATAAAAATATCAGGTTAATATGAAAACAATGATGAAAGTGAAAAAAGAAGCCTCTGGAAATGGGAGGTCAAGGATTATCACCCTGAAGTGATATTTAATCTGAGACCTGAAGGATACATAGGTTTTATCAGATAAGGCAATGGGAGAAAAGGATTCCTGGTAGAGAGAAGAGCATGGATAAATGTTCTGAGGCAGAATAGAGCTTAGCATATTAAAAAACTGAAGGAAGTCCAGCTGGGGTGGAGCACAGTGAGGAAGAGGGAGGAGGCAGAGCACAGTTTGGAAAGATAAAGCCAGGCCATAGGAGGGGCTTTGAGGCCCTTCCCAATATTAACGATTTTTTTCTTTATCCTAAGAAGCCATGGGAAGCAAGGAACTGACATTATCTGTTTATCTTTTTAAAATATCACTGGGGCTCCCATGCACAAAATGGATGGGGGTGGGGGGGATCAAAGAGGTGGCAAGAGAAAAAGTAGTAGTTGTTATTGTAGTTCAGGCAAGAAATGGTGTTGGCTTGGGCCTGTGGATGAGAGAGAAGACAAGAGAACGTTTTAGAGGTAAAACTGATAGGACTTGTTTTTTTATCTTAACTGAGTGGGTTTTGCTGCCACTTAACGGACATGAGAGAAAGGCTAAGGAATTGCAGAGGGAGAAAATCATCAGTAATGACCATGTTAACTTTGAGAGTTCTGGTAAACATTCACACAAAGATCTCAAAGAGGCAGTTGAAGGTAAAAGTCTGGAATTTGGTGGTCACGGGAATATGGATGCTATCCAAAGCCATGAGAGTTGATGAAGAAAAAAGGGCTTTAGGGCCAAGCCCTGGGAAAGTTCTACCTTGAGAAATAAAAGAGGAGCATCTGAGAGAACAAGTAAGTCAGAGCATCTGAGAGAACAAGTAAGTGAAGAAGTAGGAGAAAACCAGAAGAGTGGGGAATCAGGAATGCTTAGGGAAGAAGGTGTTTACGAAAAGAACCATGATAAATGTCTCGTTCGCAAAATCAGATTTCCATTCTGGCCCACATCTCCCTCACACCCTCCAATCTTCCTCCCTTTCTCTGCTTCACTTTATCCTAAGCAGTGACAAAATAAAGAGTGTATGTGATCAGTGCCCTCATGTAGACCTGAGAGAGAGCAAGGCAGAGTGGAGAGACGGCAGCCTTTGAGGAAGGAAGAATTGGGTTTGTATCCTGGCTATGCTTCTTACTTATTTGCTGTGTGATAATAGTCCAGTTAGCTTAAGCTTTCCAAGTCTGCTTGTGGTACGTCTGCTGTTTTTGCATTCCAGCATCCTTTCCCCATTCTTTTTTAAACAACATACAAATTTTGCTTCAAGTGACTACCCAGCCATCATTGTGTGCAGTCATATTAGAACCTCAAGGGTCCCTATTCTCCCCTGGACCACTGGGGAGGGAGGAAGGACACATGTCTCAAACTATGGCAATTGGATTCTCTGTCTCTGGGATTTTAGTCTTGAGCACAATAATACAAAAGCAGATAACCTTTGTGAAGATTCATTCAAGCAACACCCCAGTGAAATTTTGCCACTTTTATTCATTATTTCTTGCATCATCCCATCTCTAGGTGAACTAATGTAGACAGCAGCTGCACTGGGCTCTGATCACAGGAGAGATAAACTACACACCAGTTAGTTCTTCTTTACGGTTCACAAAGGACCAAGGAAAACTCCAATGTTTCATGAACCCTGACAATTACGCCTTACTGCCAAAGAAGGGAAGAAATCACCCAGCTAAGTAGGAGATAGATAAATCAAATGCTGTCATTTTATGTCAGCCACTTTAATTAATTGGGTTTCTTTCCATGCTGTCATGCTTTGCTTTTTCTGCAGTAGTCTGCAAAACCATTCCATGGACTGATGGAGTGCATGTATGTGAAGTTTTGTGTAAAATAAATAATTACATGAGACATTTTTGAAAGAATAAATGCATTTGGCCTAACAGAACCAGTTCAGTTCTTAAAGAGCCAGCTTCTCCATACGCCAGTTCTGTCAGCTAATTATTTATCCAGCAACCTGGCAGTTTAATTCACCTTTGTTTCCATGGCCACACTACACACATGTGATTTTCAGAGTAGGAAAAAATGCTCTCTGGTGTATGTTTTAAATTTGTTTTTATCTATTTTATGTGTCTGTTGGGGAATGAATCATGTCCCCCACAAATGATATGTTCAGGCCCTGACCACTGGTCCTGTGGGTGTGAACTCATTTGTAAACAGGGCCTTTGAAGATGTTATTAGTTAAGGTGCGCCCAAGCTGAATGAGGGTTGGCCTTACTCCAATAGGGCTGAAGTCCTTATATGTAAAGGACAGTGGATGCCAAAGGAAAAGTCCCAGGGAGCAGCCAGAAGTAGGAAGTCAACAGAACCCAGGAGAGAAAGAGGACACTGCCACATGCATTACCATGTGACCAAAAGCCAAGGAACACAAAAGCCGGCCATCAGGAAGATACCCATGCTGGGAGGAAGCAAGCCTTCTAGTTACTGAAACTGTGAGCCAATAAATTACTGTTGTTAAGCAACCCATTGGAAGGTATTTGTTTTAGCAGCTAGGAAACTAAAACAGTGTCTAACTTTGTCCTCTTATTTGTTTTACAGCCAAAACCAAAACAGAGGAAAGATAACAACCATGTCCTTGAAGTTCGTATATCTGTAAGTTCCCTTTTTCTGTTCATAATAAAAACAATTCTGTTGTATAGCATAGGTCTTGTCCATAAACTACAAGCATCCATTTCCCTCACTTCCTTTAAGTCTCTTTCTAGTACTGATGAGGGGACAGCTAGTGACACGTGAATCCAAGGTCCTTCTAACACCAGCCATTTCCATAACTGTGGTGATGCCCTGCAGTCTATCTGTGGGGCCAGAGAGACTGTGAGGAACCTAGTTGCCTACTCACTCTTCAAAGGAGGAAACTGATACATCACTCTGGCATCGGAAAGAGCCGGGTAAGGATTTGTGTTCCCTAGCTCCTAATCCTGACTCTATTCAATAGCTGTCACCTGACAAGCACTCAAAAAATCATGCCACCAAATATAACATATATGCATGAAATGAGATAACCTTAAATTTAAGTTAAGCTCTCATTTTCCTATTTGACACTATTAAAAAGAACGGTAAAGAGTGGGTGTGGGGCCAAATTGAACACATAAACTTAGGAATGTATGTAAAATAATACTACTTTTAAAACTATATATAATATATATTAATGTTTTATTTATCAATTTACATTCACATTTTCAATTCCTTCATGTCTAAAATAAGTGATTTAAACTATTTTATTTGTCCACACTTACATTTTATAAAGCAATTCTATGTAAATTCCTGTTATGTATCTTTAAGCTGTATATGTTCTGTGCTTTTTAAATCATTTAACACAGATTTCCAAAGCATGCTATCTCCACTGTCACCTAAATTATTTAAGATAGAGCACTTTCCATGTGAGGCTGTCACTTCAAAGTCTTCTCCAAGCTACAAGCTCTAATTTGCAGGACATTAGGGCAGTTTATTATTTTCATTCATCCTATAAGTATATATATTCAAGATCTTCCCAAAGAAACCACTCATTATTTTGCTTTTTAAAATGATTAGTAAAAGAGCTTCTTTACAAGATGATCCAAGACTTGCAATTTTAAAACTACAGACCAATATTCCTTACGATATAAATACAAGAAGTCCTCAACAAAATACTGGCAAACCAAATCCAACAGCACAACAAAAGAATTATACACCACATTCAAGTGAGATTTATCCCAGGTATTCAAGGGTGGTTCAAATAAGAAAATCAATAAATGTGACATAACGCATTAGCAGAACAAAGGAAAAAAACAAATGATCATCTCAGTTGATGCAGAAAAGGTATTTGACAAAATCCAGCACCACTTCTTGACAAAAACACTTAGAAAATTAGGAATAGAAGAAAACTTCCTCAACATGATAAAAGGCATGTATGAAAAACATATAGTTAACATCCTACTCAATGGTGAAAGACTGAAAACTTTCCTTCTATGATCAGGAACAAAAAATTTGTCCACTGTCACCACTGTTATTCAGCATTGTTCTGGAAGTTCTAGCCAAAGCAGATAGGCAAGACTAAGAAATAAAAGGCATCCAAATTGGAAAAGAAGAGGTAAAACTTTTACTATTTTCACATAACATGATCCTATATATAAAAAGTCCCCAAAAATTGATAACAAAGCTTCTGGACTAATAAATGAGCTCTGGAAAATGGTGGGGCACATGGTCAACATGCAAATATCAGTATTGTTTCTTTATAGTGTTAGTGAACGAGATGAACAAGAAATGAAGAGAAATTCTACTTACAATAGCAACTAAAAAATGAAATATCTAGGAATGTATCTAACCAGCCATGCAAAGGACTTGTACACAGAAAACTGCAAGACTTTGCTTCAAGAAATCAAAGAAGTCCTAAGTAAATTGAAAGACATTCCATGTTCATGGATTGGAAGGCTAAATATTGTTCAGATGTCAATTCTATCCAAAATGACTTACAGATTCAATGCAATCCCATTCAAAATTCCTACAGCCTTCTTTGCAGAAATGGAAAAACCAATCATCAAAAATTTTTTGAAGCATAAAGGGCCCCAAATAGCCAAAGCCATGTTTAAAAAGAAGAACAAATTTGAAAGACTCATACTTCTTGATATTAAAACTTATTACAAAGCCACAGTAAACATGGAACACGCACAAGGAGAGACATATTGAACAATGGAATCAAATAGAGAGTTCAAAAATCAACCCTCTGGTTTATAGCCAACTGACTTTTTACAAGGGTGCCAAATCCACTCAATGGGAAGGAGCAGTCTCTTCAACAAATGGTACTGGGAAAACTGGATGTCCATGTGCAAAAGAATGAAGGTGGACCCCTACCTCACACCACATACAAAAACCAACTCAAAACAGATCATAGACCTAAATATAAGAGCCAGAACTATAAAACTCCTACAAGAAATCACAGGAAAACATCTTTAGGACTTGTGTTAGGCAAGTGTTTCTTAGAATTTATCCCATAAGCACAAGCAACAAATGAAAAAATAAATGGGACCTCATCAAAATTTTAAAATTTTGTGTATCAAAGGCTTTATATGAAAGTAAAAAGGCAAACTACTCAGTAGGAGAAAATATTTGGAAACACATATCCAATAAAGGTTTAATGTCCAGAATATATATATATACACACACACACACACATATTCCTAAATCTCAGCAATACAAAGAAAAAAAGACAAACAGCCCATTTTAAAAAAATAGGCAAAAGATTTGAATAGACATTTTTCCAAAGAAGATATACAAATGACCAAAAAGCACATGAAAAGATATTCAGCATCACTAGCTGTTTTAGTTTCCCAGGATGCTTGAAGCAAATACCATGAAATGTATTGGCTTAAACAATGGGAATATATTAGCTTACAGTTTGAGGCCATGAAAATGTCCAAATCAAGCCATCATCAAGGCACTGCTTTCTCCCCTTTTACCAGCTATTGGTAATCCTTGGCTCCTCTGCCACATGGCAAGATACACGATGATGTCTGCTGGTCTCTCCCTTCACTTTCGGGTTTTGTTGATTTCAACTTCTCATTTCCATGGCATGAGCGCACTCTGTCCCCCTTCCCCTCCCTCCCCCCTTCTCTCCCTCTCCCTCTCTCTTCATACCGTTTATAAAGGACTCCAGTTAGAGGATTAAGACCCATCCTGAATGAGGTAGGTCAACCTTAACTGAAGTAACCTCATCAAAAGATCCTACAATTACAGGAATGGATTAGATATAAGAACATGTTTTTCTGGAATACAAACAGCTTCAAATCACCACACTAGCTATTAGGAGATGCAAATCAAAACCACAATGAAATACCATTTCACACCCGGTAGATGGCTACTATTTAAAAAAAAAAAAAAACAACAGAAAATAACAAGTGTGAGAGAGAATGTGAAGAAATAAGAACACCAATTCATTGTTGGTGGGAATGTAAAGTGGTGCAGCCACCATGGAAGGCAGCTGGCAATTCCTCAGAAAGTTAAGTATATGATTACCTCGTGACCCAGAAATCTCACTTCTAAGTATATACCCAAAAGATACAAAAGTAGAGATTCAAATAGGTATTGGAAAACCAATGTTCAGAGTGGCATTATTCACATTTGCCAAAAGACAGAAGCAACCCAGTGTCCACCAACCAATGAATGGATAAATAAAATGGGGTATATACATACAATGGAATATTATTCAGCTGTAAAAAGAAGTTCTAATACCTGCAATAAAATGTTTGAACCTTGAAGACATTATGCTGAGTAAAATAAGCCAGACACAAAAGGAAGACTATTATATGATCCCACTGATACGAAATAATTAGAATGAGTAAATTCATTGTGCTCATTTGGATATATTACATCCCCCAAAACTCCATTATCTTTGATGCAGTCTTGTATGGGCAGGAAAAATATTGGTGTCAATTGGGTTGGGGACTTTTGATTGACTGTTTCCTTAGAGATGTGATCACTCAAGTGTGGGCAAGATATTTCATTGGATAATTCCCATGGAGGTGTGGCCCCACCCATTCAGCATGGGTCTTGATTGGTTCACTGGAGCACTATATAAGCTCAGACAGAAGGTGAGAGCTTGCTACAGCCAAGAGGGACACTTTGAAGAATGCACTGAAGCTGAGAGAGGAGCTGCAGATGAGAGACAGTTTGAAGATGGCCGTTGAAAGCAGACTCTTGCTCCAGAGAAGCTAAGAGAGGGTAAACACCCCAAGGGCAACTAACAGTGACATTTTTTAATAACTGCAGCCTAGAGAGGAACATCCTGGGAGAAAGCCATTTTGAAACCAGAACTTTGGAGCAGACGCCAGCCACGTGCCTTCCCAGCTAACAGAGGTTTTCCGGACACCATTGGTCATCCTCCAGTAAAGGTACCTGATTGTTGATGACTTACCTTGAATACTTTATGGCCTTAAGACTAACTTTGTAACCAAATAAACCTCCTTTATAAAAGCTGATCCATTTCTGGTGTTTTGCATTCCGGCAGCATTAGCAAACCAGAACACTCATTGAGTTAGAATCTGGAATATAGATTACCAGGGGCTGGATTGGGGATAGAGAATAGGGAGTTAATGCTTAATTTGTACAGAACTTCTATTTAGGTTGGTTGTAAAGTTTTGGTAATGGATGGTAGTGATAATAGCACAACACTGTTAACTAACAGCACTGTATTACATATTTTAATGAGGTTAAAGGGGAAACATATATGTTACTAGAATAAAAATTAAAAAAAAAAACAACCTAGGACTATACAACATGGTGACCACTGTTGTAAATGATAGGCTATAGCTAATAGTACAATTATAAAAATGTTCTTTCATGAATTGTATCAAATGTGCCACACTAATGCAAGTTGTTAATAATAGGGTGGTATATGGGAATTCTGTATTTTATGCATGATTTTTCTATAAACCTACAATTTCTCAAATTTAAAAAATATTAAAATAATTTTTTATAAATGCAATGTTCTTCCATATATGCTTGGGCAAGCATAGTATGATAAACTTAAAAGTTATATACATTAAAAATATTTTAAAAGATTGAAATTATATAAAGCACTTTCTCTGACCATAATGGAATAAAGCTGGAAATCAATAACAGGCAGAGAACTGGAAAATCCACAAATAAATTGAAGTTAAACAACACTCTAAGATCTGGAACAAGACAAGGATGCCCATTGTCACCACAGTTATTTAACATTCTGTAAGATCAACATCCAAAAATCAATAGTGTTTCTATATACTAGTGTTTTAGTCTGCTAGGCTGCCAAAATGCAATATACCATAAATGGGCTGGTTTTTAACAACAGGAACTTATTATTACAAGGTTACAGTTCAAAGGCCATGAAAATGTCCAAATCAAGGCATCATCAAGGCAAAAATCAATTATCGTTAGTCAACATTTGTATTTTTCAGGGTTCTCTAGGTAAACAGAACCAAAAGGAGATAGCTGTAAATATTATGAGATTTTATAAAATGTCTCACACAACTGTGGGGATGCATAAGTCCAAATTCTGTAGGGCAGGCTGCAAGCTGGCAACTCCAATGAAGGTTTTTGATGAATTCCCTAGGAGAAGCTGGCTGGCTGAAATAGGGATGAAAATTCTCTCTTCTGACTGCTGAAATCACCACCTCTCCCTTTAAATTCTCCAGCTGACTAGATTAAATGTCTCTCACTGTGGAAGACACTCCCCTTAGTTGACTATAGATACAATCAACTTACTGATGATTTAAGTCTACAAAATGTCCTTGCAGTAGCAGTTAGGCCAGCACTGCTTATCAGACAACTGAGCACCATTACCTGGCCAAGGTGACATATGAACCTAACCATCACAATGTTGTACTAGAAATTCTAGCCAGAGCAGTTAGGCAAGAAAAAGAAATAAAAAGCACCCAAATTGCAAAGGAAGAAGTAAAATTTTCACTGCTTGCAGATGACATGAACCTACATACAAAAGGTACCCAAAAATTGACAACAAAGCTACTAGAGTTAATAAACAAATTCTGCAAAGTGGCAGAATACAAGATCAACATGCAAAGCAGTAGTGTTTCAATACCCAAGTAAGGAGCAATCTGAGGAGGAAATCAAGAAAAAAAAATCCATTTAACAATAGCAACTAAAAGAGTCAAATATCTAGGAATAAATTTAACAAAGAAGTAAAGGACTTATATTCAGAAAACTATTAAACATTGCTGAAAGAAATCAAAGAAGACCTAAATAAATGGAAGGACATTCTGTGTTCATGGATTGGAAGACCAAATATTGTGAAGATGTCAATTCTACCCAATCCCAATCAAAATTCTAACAGTCTGCTTTGCAGAAATGGAAAAGCCAACTATCAAATTTATTTAGAAGGGTAAGGGGCCCTGAATAGACAAAAACATCTTGAAGAACAAAATCAGAGGACTCACGCTTCCTGACCATAAAATGTAGCTACAGTGATAAAAACAGCATGTTACTGGCACAAGGACAGATATATAAACCAATGGAATCGGTTCAGAAATAGACCCTCACATCTATGGCCAAATCATTTTTGACAAGGCTGCTAAGTTCACTCAATTTGGAAACAATAGTCTCTTCAACAACTGGTGCTGGGAGAATTGGATATCCATATGCCAAAGAATGAAAAAGGACCCCTATTTCACACCATAGACAAAAATTAACTCAAAATGGATCAAAGACCTAAAAATAAGAACCAGGTCTATAAAACTCATAGGAGAAAATGTAGAGAGGCAGAATCCTGTGTTGGGCAATGGTGTCTTAGACTTGACACCTAAAGCACAAGCAACAAAAGAAAAAAATATATTAATAAGACTTCATCAAAATTAAAAACTTTTGTGCATCAAAGGACTTCATCATGAAAGTGAAAAAGACAATCTAGTCAATGGGAGAAAATATTTAGAAACCACATATCCGATAAGAGCACAATATCCAGTATCTATAAAGAAATCCTACAACTGAACAATAAAAAGACAAACAACCCAATTAAAAACTGGGCAAAAGACTTGAATAGACATTCCTCCAAAGAGGATATACAAAAGGCTAAGAAGTACATGAAAAGATGCTCAACATCACTAGCTATTAGGAAAATGCAAATCAAAACCAAAATTTGAGACACCATTTAATACCCACTAGAATGACTAGTATTAAAAAAAAATACATGTTTTGGAGAAGATGCAGAGAAACAGGAACACTCATTCATTGCTGGTAGCAATGTAAAATGCTGCAGCCACCGTGGAAGACAGTTTGGCAGTATAGAATGACCACGTAACCTGGCAAGCCCTCTACTTATATACCCAAAAGATTTGAAGGCAGGGACTCGAATAGATATTTGCACATAATGTTCACAGCAGCATTATTCAGAACTGCCAAAAGATGGAAGCAACCCAAGTGTCCATCAACTGACAAATGATACACAAAATGTGGCATATGCATGCAATGGAATATTAATCAGCCACAAAAAGGAATGTAGCTCTGATACATGCCACCCTGTATGCATCACGTTCATGTATGAACATGAAAGTTCATGGATGAACCTTGAAGAAATTATTCTGAGTGAAATAAGCCAGACACAAAAGGACAAATATTATATGATCTCACTGATATGAAATAATTAAAATAAGCAAACTCATGAGTTAGAATCTATAATATAGGTTACCAGGAGCTGGATTGGGGGTATGCTTAATTTGTACAGAATTTCTATTTAGATTGATTGTAAAGTTTTGGTAATGGATGGTGGTGATGGTAGCACAATATTATGAGTGTAACTAACAGCACTGAATTATATATGATTATATATGTAAATGTGGTTAAAGGGGGAAGTTTATATAATATACAAGTTAGTAGAATAAATATTAAAAGATGAAACATAGGAATGTATAACACGGTGAACCCTGTTGTAAACAATGGACTATAGATAATAATGCAAGTATAAAAATGCTTTTTCATGAATTATAACAAATGTACCACATTAATGTAAGGTGTTACTAGGGTTGTATGTGGAGAAAAAATACACCTAATATAAACTAAGGATTGTAACTGATAGTACAAATTTAATATTTTTTCATCAGTTGTAACAAAGGTACCACACTAATGCAAAGTGTTAACAAAAGGGACGTACATAGGAAGCTGCCTATTATATAATTTTTCTGTAAATCTACACCTTTTCTAACTAAAAAATTGTTTCAACCTCAATTAGATAGCATTTCTCATCTCTCCTACAACTCTCCATGAGCTACTCTTCAAGCAACAACAAAAAAAAAGGTCTGCTGTGCTGATTAGAGGATAACAAGAGAAGCAGAATTTTTTCCAATGTCTATTTTTGTGGCCATGGTTTGACCTGTCTTGCTCTGACCCAAATCCTACCATTTTTCATATAATGGGTTTGCTCTGTGTATGTATATCAGAATGTATTTCCTCTACATATTTAGAGAAAGAGCTCTTTTCTGCAGGCCCCATGACAGGAGAAGCCAACTGAGTATTTGGGCAGCTGGTCTTCAACAAAACAGTAGCTCTCTTGGAATTTGGCTTGGTAGTTAGACATAAAGAGATACAGCAAGAAGAAACCCTCAGGAAACCTGATCATGATAGATTATTTTCCAGCTGGTGAGGATATTAGTGTTCCCTTTTATAACTGGATCTATTTCAATCACCAGTTTCTTTGCCAGAAGAAGCAAAACATAAACAAAGAATGTGTTTCTTCCTAAATCCTCTAATTCTACAGTTCTCATTTCTCTCCAATGAATGGGTCTCAAGGTCTATCAAACCATCTATTCTATTCAAATATTCTAGATGAAACTAGAATAGAGTGCACCTATAGTGCACATTGAGGTAATTAATTCCTGTGGTTTGTCACTGTTATAATGGCATCTTTTCATTGAAAGAAGATGGAGGAAATCTCTGGAGAGAGTGCTAGCCAGGACCAGATGGAAACATATTAGTTACTTCAAATATCTAACTAACTTGAAGCTTATATGAAGCTTTGAAGTACTACAGAAATTCATACAAAGCTAAGGACAAAGTTCTTGATAACAATGCATCCCAGATACCAGGGTAAAAAATTCAATTATGAGTTATAAAATGGTATAATAAATAACAGTATTAAAAGTCATTTTACAATGTGTATAAAGGGAAGGAAGATAAAAAAGAAGTAGTGTAGAAAGGTAAAATAATATGCAAACACGCATAAAGACATACAAAGGAGCCAGGAGTAAAGCAAATATAAAATTTGTACAAGCAATTCCTATATACTTTCTCCGAACCACAGAATGTGCATGTGGTAGATTAAAATGGCCACAAATTCACTGTAGTTCCTCCCATCAAGAAGAATGTAATGGGCTGCCTTGTGGCTTGTTGAACAATGAAATGCGGTGGAAGTGACACTGCGCAAGTTCCAAGGCTAGACTTCATGTGATCTTACAGCTTCTGCTCTCTCCCTCTGGGATCCCAGTCTCCACGTGAAATTTCACTCATACATAGGTGACTGGAGTCATTTTAGGCCATCCAGTTCAGGTGAGCCACGAGATGACTGTAGCCATGTAAGTAAATCAGCAAGACCAGAAAAAAACACCCGTCTGAGCCTAGCACAAATTGCTGACCCACCAAACTGTGAGTAAATAAAATGCTTGTTGTTTGAGACACTAAGTTTTTGGTCAATTTGTTATGTAACTGACTAAATGTAGCATTAAGTTTTTTGGCAGGCAATACAAAAAAGGGATATCTTTTCATTTACACAACTTAAAGTGCCCATGTGATAAAGGAATTGAATAACCAAATTAGATGATTCCACAAGTGTGTGCCTTCTTGTGCAACTCAGGTCACTATGGTCCAGATGACCCCCTTCATTTCTTGCTATGTCTACATCTCAACTATAGAACAACAACCTGCTGTTTATTTCTATCGCATATCAGGTGCAAATGGAACCTTAAGGCTGGATGGGGCCTCTAGGAACATCCGATCCAAAACGTGTGCAGTCATCCCGACTCCTCTCCTGCCAGGCTCCTCATCAAGTCCTGTGGGCATTTGCTTTCATGAATGTAACCACATCTCACACCTTCCACTGCTAAGGCCTTTGCTAAAACCGCTGTCACCTCTCACTCAAACTACTGTAATAGCTTCTCAACTGGCTTCCCTGAATCACTCCCACCCCCATCCTCAGTCTGTCCACCACACAGTAGCCAAAGTTATCCTTTAAAATATAAATTTGATCATTTCTCTGCTCAAAATCTTCTAGCAGTTTCCACTGTCACTCAGTAAAAACCAAAGCGCTTACAATGACCCATAAAGTCCTTCATGATCCATCCCCATTCCCACACTTACTATTGATCATTCTTATTATTCTCCCACTCATTCACTCCACTTCTGCCGCTGCTTGCCTTCTTGCTGTTCCCGGAAAATCCCAGGCAGACTCCTGCCTTAGGCCCATGCATCCACGCCCCGCCTGGAACTTTTCCCATGGACAGCCACGTGTCTTAACCTGCTCAAACATTAACTGGTCAGAAACCTTTCCTTAAATAAAAAATAACCCTTTATTTTTAAAATAGCAAATTTTCACACCTGCCCAGATACTTCCTATTCTCTTGATCTGCTTTATGGGTCTCCACTGCACCTCTAACCATCTAACACCCTGTATATTTATTATCTGGATCCTCACTCTAAACTGTTAGGTCCACGAGGGCAAGGACCATGCTTCATTTATGCGCTATTTACATGATCTAGAACAGTGCCTAGCTCACAGTAAGCAGTTAAATATTTCTTAAATGAATCAATGAATGAAGGTTGAAGATAAAATGCAGCTTACCATCGTCAGTATGTACTACTGAGTATGTTTTCTTTCTCACTTTCTTTATTCATTCAAAAATATTTACTGTATTAGGAATCTACAAAGTTCATGCATTATTTAAATTTTAAGGACCTAGCAGGGGGAAAATGTTATATAACATATATGCTAGAAGAGAGGCATAAAATAAAAAAATAAAAAAATTAGAATATGCCCGGTAGTGATAGGAACTATGAGACCATAAATTGAGTGAAGATTCTCATAAAGAATGGGTGGGGCAGAGCTACTTTAGACACCCCTGAGGAGTTTGCACTTGAGTTAAGACCCAAATGACAAAAAGTTAGCAATGCAAAAATCTGGGGGGGGGGAATTCCAGGCAGAGACCAGCAAGTGCAAAGGACTCAAAGTGATATCAAACTTGGATGTTCATGGGAAAAAAGGATAACATAGTGAAACAGGAGGGTCAGAAAGAGGTTCAGGAGAGATGGGCCCGGCAGGTTCATGATCAAGTCAAGGAAAAGGGGTTGAGGTCTTGATAAAGAGATTGAAGTTTATTAGAATTAACTCATAGTCTGAATGAAACAGGAAGCCACACAGGGTTTTAAGCAGGGAAATGAAATTATTGGATCTAGATTTTTAAGGTTTTTAAGGACTCCTCCAGCTAGCCTCTCTGTGAACTGCTGCCATGAAAAAAGGGCAAAAAGCTGGGAGCCAGGGAGGAGGCCACACAGCAACCCAGGGGAGACACAATGGAGGTGGTACAAAGGGTTGCTTTTGCATACATCTGAGGTAGAGCCAACATTGTCCATGGGATTGATATGGGATACAAAAGGGGAAAAATGAGTAGCAGATGATGGTGGGATAAGGAGTTTTGCTGAATGGGGTCTGAGTCTACCAAGACTGCCAGTGTTGTTCCCTGCCTGGAGCAGAGACATCCTTTCCCCACGGGAACTGCCCCTGCTGACACTGAACAGTGACACTGTGACAATACCAGACAATTTCAGGGTGTCCCTTTTTAGTTGCCCTGATAGGAGCTCTACAAAGGGAGAGTCTGTTGGAATGAATATTTTAAACAACCATACCTCTTTCCTAAGCAGGACACTTAAATTACCCCTTCCACCAGGTTGACATGAGTCCCTAAAGGTTACTTTTGCCCACCAGGAAGCTGTTGCCCTGTGGTGTAGCCTGGTTTATCATCAATATTATCTGATGCATGGACAGAAAATAGATTTTCTCCAGTTGTCATCTTAAATGAGGACTCATATTTGGAAGTCAAGTGGGCTTTATAGAGCAAAGAAAATCTAACACAAACACAAATCCAACCACAAGATTTACCCACAGGACACTTTGCTCTGCTCTACACACCCATTTCACATGCAGAACAGGAATCAGGCCCTTAGAAATAAGAAGCCTAATTCACCCAGTGCCCCACATTCTAAGAAAATGTAAAAGAAGAAAGAAAGAGCATTCAAGAAATTTGGATCAGTAAAATATCACCACCATGTGGTTAATCCTGTCCCAAAGGAAAAGGAAAAAGACAAATAGAAATATCTGGCAATATGCAAAATAAGGTAAGTTATATGATATAGTCCCAGTAACATAAGGAAGAAAGAGGACATGCATTAGAAAGCAAATTAATAATTCAGCAATTAGTAAATATCCGGATAGCCTCCAAGTCCCATTGTATGTCTCTTTTCCAAACCTGGTTCCTGAAAGCAGGAAAATGGATCCTCTTCCTCCAACCTGTTCCCTAAACAAAGAGGAATTTCTTCCCGAACAGGTAGTGAGAAAATCACTCCAGTTTGGATAGTTATGAATCAGACATGCCACAAGGATGGTTCAAAAATACAAAGATTTCAAAACCTTTCTCCAGAGGAAATGCTGAGTGAAACAACTGAATCCCCAATCTTTGCTTGAAAACCTAACACTCTCCACTCACATGCTTTAATGCACAGACCCAGCCCTAGGCCAAGCAGCACTTAAACTCCAACAGTCAGGTTAATTACTCAAACAACTCCCCATTAAAAGCATACTGCTGAGAGAATGGTGGTGAAAACTTACAGAAAACCACAGCAAGAACCCTCAAACCATAAAGCCAAGAGTCTAAAAATAAAACTGCACCTATCAAAATGAAGGATGAGAAACAGATAAGAAAATAACGAGAAACAGATGACAAAGCTATTTTCCATTGTGGAATTGCTCTTTTTTTTTCTTTTTTTCTGTTTTTTTTTTTTTTTTTTTTTTTTTTAAGTTTTGAGTTTTTGTTCGAAAAGATTTTTACACAGGGGCTCTGCAGACTGCTTTGTGCATTCTATCCCTGCAAAAGGAGAGTAGAGATTATTCGTGAAACTCATAGAAAAACACTTGGTTTCTGTGTCTCAGAAGACAGGCAACCTGACTAGATTCGGGGGCTCATCAAAGAAAGACTCTAAAGGCATGGGGAAGCCACTTTGGGGAAGGCCCAGGGGGAGGCCCTTCTGCCAAGGCTTGGTTAAAGATCAGATTCTGAAGTTGTGGTCCTCAGACAAAGTAGTGGAACACCTGCCACTAGACCCTGAATGGTTTTGATTCTTCCCCCTCCCCATAGCTACCCACCCATAGCTAACTACTGAAAAACCGATGCACAAAGACATTAACTCCTTAACAATTGCAAGAAAAGTCAATGTTAGACTAAAATAAAATATAGCTCCCCTTTGGCCAATCACAAGGTCTAACAGAATATTCTCTCCTGGTTGACAAAGGAAGGTAAAATGTACCTTAAATACCTTTGGTGGAGAGCGGAGTTTGTGTCATCATTTCTACGGATGAAAACTGCTTTTGAAATTTATTTTTTAATGTGGGGAAAAATCTATTCAAATATATAGGTTTCATCTGGGTAAATTCTGAGCATGATTGAAAAAAATTTTCTTTGTCACTCAGTAAAGAAGTTACTATCAACCATGAAGACACCTTTCTTGGTTCACACCTGGGCTAACCTATGCAGTG
Organism: Choloepus didactylus; assembly: GCF_015220235.1. NCBI lineage: Eukaryota > Metazoa > Chordata > Mammalia > Pilosa > Megalonychidae > Choloepus > Choloepus didactylus. Next base: position 69,584,382 of record NC_051319.1, on the reverse strand, counting down.
TAAGAAAATGCAAAGATAACGGGTTTCAGAATTAGACAACAAGGATTTAAGGTCCATCTCTGACATGTACTAGCTCCATAACCTTGGCAAGTTATTTCACCATGCTAAACCACAACTTCCTCAGTGGCAAAATCAGATTTAAGATTAAGACATGTTCTTAATTTTAATCCACATTCCTGGGGGTGTGAACCCATTTGTAAATAGGACCCTTTGAAGATGTATTATCAGTTAAGGTGTGGACTCATTTATGAATAGGATCTTCTAAAATCCTATTTAGCTGTGGCCAAACTGAAACAGATGGACCTTGATCTGCATTGCTGGAGGCTTTATAAAGAGAAAGCCACAGGAGATCAAGGATATCACCATGTGATAGGAGTCAGAGTTACAAACCAAGGAACCCCAAGGATTGTGGCAGGCCAACACCAGAATGCTACAGAATTTGGGGAGAAAGTATTGTCTTGCCAACTCCTTGATTTTGGACTTCTCGTCACTGAAACTGTGAGCCAATAAATTCTTGTTCAAGCTAACCCATTGTGTAGCATTTGTCATAGTAGCCCTGGAAAACGAAGACAACTGGAATCATACTATTTACTTCCATAAATTTGCTGCAGGGATTAAATGAAATAGGCATTTAGAAGTCCTGGCACAGAGTCAGGCACAGAGAAAGTGATCAGCATCTATTTCCCTCTCATGGCAGGTTCTCCTCTAGACGACACCCTCCATGCTCAGATCAGGACACGCCAATGACTGGTTGTTCCCTTCACTTCTCTCCATATATAGAAAGCTTGGTTAGAAGATAGGGAACAAAGTCTTTTGGTGTGACCTTCAACTGTCTTTAGTGTTATGTATCAAAATTAACTTATTCAATGATTTGGCAATTTTTTTTCTAGACCTCAGATATCAGGGAGCTGCCAAATAGTGCTTAATCTCTGCCAGCACAGAAATGTCAGTGTCCTTTTCTAGTTAGGTCAGCCCTACCCTTCCTAAACACTCTAGAAAAGTAAAGTTCCTAGGGACCCCCACCCAAATTATACCTTGATCAAAGAAAACAAAGTCTGAGCCTTGGAGCATGTGGGCACAGTCTTGATCGAGGCGGCAGATGGGCTTCATTCTCTAAGACTTCATTTTGGGTAACATTTTAAGAATTACATTTCTTTTTCTTCTTGTCATTCTTGGGATGGCAATAAAAGGCATATGCAATAAGAAGCCAAAACGCAATACCTGAGCAACATAATTGGCTTAGAAAGTGAAGTGTCATTGAATGAAGCCAGCCAGGAAAGAGAGTGTTGGTATTTAAATAGGAGCTGATTTCAGAAGGCAAAGGAGGTGTAAAAAAAACACCCTCTTTAAAAAGAGGGAGGTGGGGAAAACTTGGGGGAGGCTTGCCTAAGTAAGATTAACTTGTAAAGGTATATCTTATAAAGACATTGTGGCTAAATTGTCAATATTAAGAAATATGATGCATTCTTTGGTGAATGTGGAAAGTATTTACTATGGAGTTCCAGCAATAAACCAGAACAATGTGAAGTTTAAATACATTGTGTTTCTGAGCATTCCTTGCATTAATACTACCCACAACATGGTCCTGTCTATGAGATGCTTGTATATCCCATCTGCATCTCACATTCTTTGTGGTATTTGGGATGCTGCCCCAAGTATAATCCACAGAGATCACCATGCAAGATTTGGAATACCCATTTTTGGTAGCATTAGTTACCCTTCAGCTTTAACCAGGTTTGTAAGTGGGCCCAGGAAGCCAAGGCAGTTCGAGGAATTTTAGGAAACACTATTTGTTCCTGGGGAAGTTTAATTTGTTGATTAAGTGGGATTGGAGCAATGCCACCTACAACTGATGCTTTAGCAAAGAGGGACAGTAAAACAAATGATTGTGTGAACATTTAGTGTGTGCAGAGAATCTGGGTAAGAATTACGGGTGTTTAATGACCTAACAGCAGCATGGTTAGCCAATATTACAGTTTGGAAAGAATTGAATGCCAATTCCTTGGTGGAACTGAATCATAATTAAGGCACAGCACAGTGAGGTCCTGCACATGTTAATTGTCCCAGGGTTGGTATTAACATCTTTACTAAATGTTCATAGGAGAATTTTTTAAACTATGATTTTAGAAGAGTGTAGGTAATTGGTGTTAACTAATAAGCAAGTTTTCACATCTGTCCACATAATGTCTGCCCATGGAGAACAACAACGCCCATAGCTACAATGAATTGGGTAGATCCAGATCAGGTGTCCAGGGTCTCTGAGCAAGCGGGTGGACAACAGGGCTTCAGGAAATTACAACCCTGTTCAGAGCAGAGATTTGCATTGCTGACCAACCTCAAGACCATATATCACACAGATCCAGGGTGGGGGCAAGCCTGGGTCTCTCCTATCAACAACCAAGGGGCCATAAATGTATTAAGAATCAGTGGCATTCTCCAAGGGAAGTGAACAAATTCTCTAAGGTAACCAGCCAGTGGGTCAGCTATATCAAAGGACCAAAAAGATCAGGTATGGGTCTCTGTGTCCATCTCCAGAGCCAGGTGAATGTATCACACACAGCCAGCATGTGTGTATCAGGAAGTCAGGCAGCCCACCCAGTGTGCCGCTGCTAAGGATTAGTGTAGAGCAGCCCAGTAGTATGTGTGTGGGTCTGCTGTGGACCCATGTGTACCTAGCTCCACCTCTTGCACATGTGCAGCACACACACACAGTTCAGTATGGTCCCTGTGCTAAAACAGCCTGGTGAAGAAGAAACTGTATTGAACTAGCAATCACTAAGCATGGATTCTTGTACTGGTTCTCTTACAACTTTGGTTGTGTGACCAAGGCAAGTAACCGTTTGTTGTTGCTTTGCTTTGTTTCCCTTATCAGTAGAATAAAAGGACTCTATCCAAATCATTCCCATGGTTCCTTCCAACTTGACTGAACTTACGGGTTAATTTCTCCTCCCAATCCACTGCTTGCCTTATATTCCTTAACTCAAAATCTCCCCACTTCTGGGACCTTTCTTCTCCAGGATAGGCCTCACACTATGCCGTTCAGAGTGAATATGGGGAGAAGGTGCTTCCTTAAGGGGTTACGACTCATTCTCAAGGAAAACCCATAGGCAGAGATAGACATAGTACAGCAGGTACAGGCACACTCCAGGCCAAGGATTCCACCTGTCACAGCCCACTGCACTTTTCACCACAGCCTCCTCCCACTGGCTGTGGCCCACATCCCTCTAGGCCCGTTGAGGCCTGTGTGCCCCTTTTGGAAAAATCTCATTAACGAGAAAACAGTATCTTCCCTAATTCCTGAGTCCTGGGCCCTGAAATTCTAAGTGAGGCTGTGAAAGGAAATGAAATAAGCTTCAGTGGCAGAGAGATTCCAAAAGGAGCCGAGAGGTCACTCTGGTGGGCACTCTAACGCACAATATAGGAAACCTTGTTTAGGTTCTAATGAATTGGACTAGCTAGCAGTAAATACCTGAAACTATCAAACTACAACCTAGAACCCTTGAATCTTGAAGACAATTGTATAAAAATGTAGCTTATGAGGGGTGACAGTGTGATTGGGAAAGCCATGTGGACCACACTCCCTTTTGTCCATGTATGGATGGATGAGAAGAAAAATGGGGGCAAAAAAAGAAAAAAAAGGCACCCAGTATTCTTTTTTACTTGAATTGTTCTTTTTCACTTTAATTTTTATTCTCATTATTTGTGTGTGTGTGGTAATGAAAATGTTCAAAAATTAATTTTGGTAATGAACACACAACTACATAATGGTACTGTGAACAACTGAATGTACGCTTTGTATGACTGCATGGTATGTGAATATATCTCAATAAAAATGAATTAAAAAAAAAAAAAAAAGAAGTGAGGCATCTCCACCCTCTGGAATCCTGCCCCCTTCTCCATCCCATTTCCCTTCCCTCAATCTACCTCTCTCTTCTCAGGTGCTACTACCATCAGGCCAAAGTAGGACACTAGAATTTCTCTCTGTTCCGTTAGCTTTCTTCTGAGGGCTTTTAAAAATGGAGGGTTACATGATATCCCACTGGCTATAGGAAAGAGGGAGACATAGTTTATGTTTCTCATTGTTGATCACTTGGCTCTTTCACCATGACTGTCCCACCACTTCCCCTTGTTTCCACCTGTCTGTGGCATTGTCTTCTTTCAATGAGAAAGCCTGTAAGTTTTCTCTACCTGAACTCCTCATTTCACCTATGCACTTTACACTGTTTAGCATGGAGTTCGTTAAAGACGTTGGAAATCTCAGTAATTTGGGAGATCTGTTGAAGCTCCAGGTCATAGTTCATTAAAGACGTTGGAAATCTCAGTAATTTGGGAGATCTGTTGAAGCTCCAGGTCATAGAGCAACTGCATGCTTGGCACCAGACGGGAGACCCAGGTGGCAATGGACAGTAAGCAGCCCCTGAGTCTGTGACTGCTTCTGCTGATGTCTTCCTTTACTCATCTTGCCAGGGACCCCAGGGCTTCCAAAAGGCTCAAATGTGTCTGTGACACATTTTCCAGAGAGTCCATGGAGATGCCAAATTGAATAAAGACTTGTGAATTTTTACAGTAAGTAAAACTGGAATATTGTAGGGATGCCAGTCAGCCTCTCGTAGGGAGCATTAGTCGTGAGCCCCAAGGCATTTCTGTGGTCAGCCCTTCCTTGATTCCAGCATGATGGCTGGGGATTTCTGCTGTCACTTGACTCCATTACATTTCCCTGCCCCTGAGACTCATCTAGCCCTCTCACGGCATGAACTTGATATGTGCTCCATGGGACAGCACACAAGCTTCCCAAACAGCCTGCAGCTGCTGTACAGTTCTGCACATTGCAAGCGACTTGGTGGTAGTTCTCTTCATTCAGTTTCCTTCTTGGACATAGCAGGAGGGGTCTCTAGCTGCTGCACCTGAGCACTTTTTATGGAAGTACAGTTAAAAGATGCATTCAGGGGAAACATGGTATTGGAACTTTATAACACTAACATTCTTATTTTTGTCCTCCATTTCATAAAATGGACTTCAAAGCCACATTATGTCATTTTGTGGATGAAAAAGAGCTGTGTTCAAAAAGGGGATTTCATTATTAACATCACCATGGTTAACCCAAGTGCCAACATTAACAAACCAGCCTAACCCTCTGGCAATTCGCTGTCATTTAATATATATTTAGAGCCCACCCTCTGTGAAGAAATGTAGAGAACACACACATGGCCCTTTCCCAACTGGACTTTACAGCCCAAAAAAGGCAAAGCCCACATCTGGCATATCCTTTGCTAAGAATATAAAAATTCCACATGAGATGGACCAATCATTTTAGGGTCCTATAAACCTTAATATTCGATAGGTATAAACTCTCTCTGTGTGTCTCTTTCTATTCCACAATGAAACACCTTATGGAGATTTGGGGAGAAATGACAGTATTATTATTCTTTCTGTTTCATGGGCCTTCAATTTAATGCTACTACCCCAAAGCCTGTTACCTGACAGGAACTCTGCCAGGCACAGGTTCTCAGAGCTGGGAAACTGATGGAGCCTGCTCTCAAAAGGCTTGCACCAGAAGGGGATACATGGCTACGTGGCAGGTGAGAGGGTGGATAAGACCACGGTGGGGAATTCTCAAGCCAGGTCATGAAAGGAGCGGCTAAGGAGCTTGGATAATGAAAACAAAAAGGATGTTGTGTAGGGGCAGGGAGTTGTGGCAGTCAACTTTGTAAGGAGGAGGAAAATGGTTGAGTTTGTCATTCTAAGAGATGAGCTCGGTGGCTGGTGGAGAATGATGAGAAGGACCAAAACGAGAGGCAGGAAGACCAGAGGACCAAAGCTGTCAAAATGGCCCAAGCAGAGATGATGAAGCCTGAGCTCTAAGACAGCAGATATCCAAGGCTTTCCAAGATCTACACAGGCAAATCCTCAGCCTCCTTATGTTCTCTTTCTCAGTCAGCCTGAGAACATGCCTGCAGAGGCTGGTCATGCTTCCCAATGGCTCTCCTCCCACAATCACCCCTTTCCCACTTCATGGAAGAGATGCAACCTCCCACCCGCCTAGAATCTTACTGTGGTGTAAAATCCCAGGGTTGAAAAAAAACTTGAGTGGGAAGGGAGAAGATACCAAGGGGCAATTCAAAACATAAGCCATGATCCAAGACACTCATTGATCTAAGAGATATGTCCAGTAAAAATTTTTACTCTTCATATAAATGTACTTTTTATGTAAATGTATGTTCATTAATTGCCAAGATTTGTAATATGTTTATGCTCTTTGGCTCAATTTTGCACTTGTATTAATTATAGAAATAACTAATCAGTATTTTTAAATTACATAGACACATATGGTGACATGAAAAATTTTTTAATGTTTTAAATTTAAATTTATCTACACTTTGTGGAAAGAAGTACAATGGGGTGATCTCTGAAATATTTTCAAGTATAAAAATATATTGCATTAGAATAAAAGTCTTGAGGGGGAGAATATGGAAAACTAAACTAAAAGAGAAGAAGTAATGATGTGAAAATCTTCATATACCTATAAACATAGCATGCTGGTTTGGATCTGTTATATATCCCAGAAAAGCCTACGTTCTTTTAATCCAGTCTTGTGGGGCAGACCTATTGTGGTGGGATCTTTTGATTAGATTGTTTCCATGGAGAAGTGACCCCACCCATTCAAGCTTGGTCTTAATCTCCTTGCTAGAGTCCTCTATGAGAGGATAGAAGACAGAGACAGCTTGGAGAGAGTAGAGAGAAGCTAAGAAAGAAATTGCCCTGGGAGAAGCAGGAAGGACCTACAGAAACCGAGAGAGCCATTTCGAGACCAGAATCCAGGAGAAGAACCAGCAGACATCGCCATGTGCCTTCCCATGTGAAAGAGGAACCCAGGATGCCATCAGCCTTCCTCAGAGGACATCTTCATGGCCTTAGAACTGTAAATCTGCAACCTAAAATACCCCCAAAAGCTGACCCATTTCTGGTATATTGCATTCTAACAGCTTTAGCAAACCAAAACACAGTTTGTATTTTTAATTTATGTACAATAAATTTCCCTCTTTGTGATTTATAGTTCTATGGTTTTGTCAAATCTATCTGCCATCACAATCAAGATATGGATTAGCTCAGTCACCCCAAAAATTCCCTCATGCTGCCCCACTGTAGTCAACTCGTCTACCCAATCCTAACCACTGGAAACCCCTAATAGACTCTCTATATTTATAATTTTGTCTTTTCCAAAATGTCATATAAATGGAATCATACAGCATTTGGGGTCTGGCTTCGACCATGCTATTGCGCTTATCACTACTTCATACCTTTTTATTGCTGAGTAGTATTCTACTACGTGGATGTATTCCAGTTTATCTATCTATTCATCTGTTAAGGACATTTAGGCTGTTTCCAGTTTTCAGTGACTAAGATTAAAGCTGCTATAAACATTTGCACGGTTGTATTTGTGGGAATTTGTGCTTTCATCTGGGTGACTATCTAGAAGTGAAATTGCTGGGTCATATATTTTTAACTTTATCAGAAACTGCCAAACCACTTTCCAAAGTGTACCTTTCTACGTACATATAGCAACATATGAGAGTTCCAGTTGCTTCACTACCACACCAATACTTAGTATTGTCTGTTTTTTTCTGTTTCTAGTTTTATGACTTTAGCCATTCTAATAGGTGTGCAGTGATACCTCCTTGTAATTTTTAGTATAATGTTTTATTAGAGAAGTTGTAGGTTTATCACTGTAGTTTTAATCTACATTTCCCTAAAGACATTGAACATCTTTTTACGTGCTTATTCACCATTCATTTATCTTTTTTGTGAAGTGTCCAAATATTTTGCCAATTTTTATTGGGTTGTTTATTTTCTTATTATAGAGTTTTGAGAGTTCCTTATGTATTCTTTATACAAGTTGTTTGCCAGATATGTGATTTGCCAATTTTTCCCTGAGTCAGTGTCTTGTTTTTTATCCTCTTATTAGTATCTTTCACAGAGCAAAAATGTTTAATCTTGATAAGGTCTAATTTATCAATTTTTTTTCTTTTATGGATTATGCTTTTGGTATCACATCTAAAATTTTTTTGCCTAACCCAAAAATTTTAGAGTTTTCTCCTATAAATTTTAGAGTTTTAGTTTTTAAACTTATGTCTATGATCACATTGAGTTACTCTTTGTGTAAGATATGAGGTATGGGTCAAAATTCATATTTTTGTCATATAGACATCTAATTGTTTCAACACCATTTGTTGAAACATGTATTTCTTTCGAAACTACATTACTGTCAATCACTAGTATTTAGATTTATTGGATACATTTTAAAGAGTTATCATGAGAAGTGAAATGTTTTTCTTTTAAAATATCAGTATTCAGAATAAGCTGTAAATTACATCCTCTGCAAATATTTGAAATTATGATGAAACATTTTAGAGAGCAGCTTGATAATATGTGGGGGTTATATAATTTTTTTTTCAAAATTATTCTAGATGATATGCAAACAAACAAAAAAATGTCTGAAGACCAACCTCAAGCATTGACAGAATATAAAGAAAAGGACTTGTTGAGAAATATCCCGACTTCAAAGGACAAATTGTTTGGCACTTAGCAGAGGAAAGGATTAGCACGAAAGAAGTCAAAGATGACTTCCTGCTTTCTCATTTAGGGGGAAACTGGGTGGCATTACCACCAACAACGTCAGGGATACCAGAGGAAGAGTGGACTGGGGAGGAAAAGGGTTTAGGGTGGGACATGTATTTGGATGTCTGTGAATTAAAAATGGAAAGGAGCAGTTATTATTTTATGAGGTTTGAGTTTTGCTTGGTTTGGAATTGGGCTGTACGTGTGTGTGTATGCATGTGTGTGCTGAAAGGCTGTTCCATCCTGGATTATTTCTTGAAATACAACTTAACATCAGACTTAGGTTAGTAGTATGTAGACGTTCTGTGGCACAGTGGAAAAGCAAAGATTCAGGAAACATGCACACTTGAAGTGTGAATCCTACCTCTGCCACCCATTAGCTATGTGGGCTTGGATAAGTTCCCTTATTTCTCTGAACCTCAGTTTCCTTATTGGCAAAATGGTGATAACACCTACTTGAAACAAGGTGTTAAAAGAGACTTTTCTGTCTTGGAATTGCAACTAAGGACAAAGGTTGACAAGCACCCCCCGCCTACCCCCCCACACACATTCTAATAAAGGGGGCCAGAGAGAGTCATAGGATTGTTCATTGATTGATTGATTAATTTTTATGCCAAGTGAGTTATGGTGTCTGGGGAGGAGGGACTAAAATTTTCAAAAGTTAAAGTATAATTTTCAAAAAAGTATAAAACAAAAAAATGTTATAAAATTAACAAGTATCAAAAATCTTAACTCAGAAATTATTAATGGAACCAGTGAGGTGAGAGGGAGATCCAAGATGGCAGAGTAGGAGAGACAGAGCAAAATTTTCCTCCATGAAAAACACTAGATAAAGGACAGAAAGTGCTCCAGAATAGCGACTCCAGGGGCAGGGACTTCTACACCCATAGTGATTGTGTACTTGGAGAAACTGAGAGACTGTGTTCAGAAATGGGTGAGTGTTCAACCTGGAAAGCCGCTGGGGAACCAGCAGGCACCCCCCTCAATAACTGGTGTGTGTGATAACCCTCTGCAGACCTGCAGCCAAGAGCCCCTTGCCAGGGACTAGCTGCTGCAGCAGGCAGAAGATCACAGAAGGGGTAGCTTTCCATGCCCTGAGCAGTCCCCTTTGCAGCTGGCTGGGAGACACTCCTTTGCAGTGCTGAGGCTGAGAGCTTCCTTGAGGGAATTTGGGATTCATTGGGCCTGTGATGGCTCCCACTCTTCCTCCATGGAAGCCCACAGTGTGCAAAGCCTAGAGGCAGGGGTGTGGCACAGAAGTGCCAGGAGCCCTCCCCCAATCCCAGGGACTTGTGGGCCTATGACAGAGAGTGACTGTGGTGAATCTGAGCTGAAGGGCTAGACACGTTCTTCAGGCCCAGGGTACTCTACCTGCAGCCCCAGGAATGGTAGGGAATACTTTGTCTTAGAGCAGACTCCCTGCCAAACTGAACATGGCATGCCCCCCAACCACAGGGCTGGTAGTCCCCACTGCACACAGAAAATTGGTGCACTGATTGGACCTCCACATGGTTTGGGCCCTCACTCAGTGCACAGATGAAGTTGGCTTGAGGGTAAGAGGCGGCTCTCGAGTGCCATCAGCTAATAGGTCAGAGAAAGTACACTCCACAAAGCTGTAGCTCTGCCAAATTATAGATAATTATTTAAATATAAGCCTGCATATCCTAAAAGAACCTTATCAAGATAAGCAAATGGCAAGAGGCCAAAAACAACAGAAAGCTATAAAGCATATGAAGAAACCAGAAAATATGGATAACCCAAATGCCCAAATTAAAAAACCAGAGGGGAAAGCCCTGGAAACTGAAAATGACTGGGGCTTTCTCCACTGAGCCAAAAAAGAAACAGGTAGTCCCCTTCAGACCCAGTCCGAGGCGACCCTCTGGCTCTCCAAGGTTGGGCCACCATTCAATGAAAAATCGGAGGCTGAGGACATGAGAGAAAATACTAATTAAACAAAATCACCCATTCAACATGTCTGAGCCAAAGTTTTTCCAGCCACTGTGCCTTGTTCTGACTTCAGAATGAACACCACATGGAGTACGGGAGCTCCAACATGCAGAGTTTATAGCAATAATAAAATGCTTACTGGATCTAAGCTGTCCAAGGCATTCATCCAAGAGATATGAAAATACATGCCCACAAAAAGATGTGTATTCAAGGATTGACAGAACTTTATTCATAATATGCAAACACTCGTAAACAACCCAAATGTCTATTAATAGGTGAGTAGATTAAAAAAACTAGTATGTTCACACAGTGGAATGCTATTTCCTAATGAATAGAAATGGAAAACTGATACAGGCAACCACGGGGTAAAATCTCAAAAATATTTTGCCAAGTGAAGGAAATGAGATGCAAAAAACTAATATAATTCCATTTATATGACATTCTAGAACAAGCAAAATGATAGTGCTGGAGATCATGCAGGTGTCTTTTGGTGGCTGGGTGAGAGGGTGGTTGATTGTACAGGGTGATGAGAAAATATTTTAGAGTGATGGAATGTCCTTTATCTGCATTGGAGAGAGGTTACTTCAGTATGTATATTTGTCAAAACTCATTGGTCAGCACACTTAAGATGGGTGCCTTATTTTGCGGGTGTAGAATATATCTTTAAAATGGAAACAAAGTATTAATATTGTACTTGTATTTTAACCACTTAGCAGTAAATAATCAGATAATAGGGCTAAAATAATTTTAAAATGACTTGAATAAGCAAAAGCCAAACAAGTTCAGGCTTTAACTTGATCATAATTCAGAACTAATAAGTGCCCTCTGTCTAAAATTTCCTGGGTTTTGTGCTGTAAATCTAGTTTTTTTTTGCATAATTAAAATATTTGAAAGCCTAAAAATGGGGGAAATATGAGTTTTTAAAAATTTCCATGAGAAATTAAAGGCTAAGCACCTTTTTCTGGAAGCCCACACCAAAGCCATATCAATAATTACCAAATGACAATGAATGACCAAGGGTCAAAGTAAAGTACTTTGAAAATTTAACAGTATTCTTTTGACAGGCCTTAAAAACTCAACTTACAAAACAGCAATGGAAACTTTATAATCTCCATTTGTTAAAAGGGCATATGGGCACTTAAACATAACCTCCTTAGATACTGCAAGCAATGAAACAGAGAGAAATGGGCAAAGTCAATAATTTAGTAAGCAGTTGGTGATAATATTAATGATTATCACTTACCAATGTTCCTTAAAGTATATTCTACCAAAACAAGTCTTTATCATATTTCTCCAATGAAGAAGTTTTAGTAAAAACAGGCATTAAAATAGCTGAAAACTCACTAAATACTCACCTCTAATGAAGAAATATATTTCTACTAAAAAAGTATTTGCTTTCCTCTCTAAGTGTTCTCCATTGAGATTAAACTTCTATGGAGAAAATATGCTACAATAAAAATGTTATACATGAGGCATATAAACAAACAGCAGTGATGTTGATGAAGGAAATTTGCTAGATTTGTCACAGTGCTAGGTTAGCAGTAGAGATGTGAAGCTATTAAAATACTTGCATCTGCAATGCAGCTAACAAGTTATTTAAATGGCTGCTGTGCATATATCCATGGCATTTTTCTTCCCCTAATGGAGCCTTGCATAGGCAATCAATCAATCCTAGCGTTTTATTTGCTATATGCAGAATTTTACTGGTTAAAATTAGAAATAGAAAAGGAATTGTCACTGCCTGCAGGAAGTTTAAAATTGAATGGAGGAATTGAATAAAAATAAACAGAATCATATTAAAAGAAATGTGTACAAAGTAGTCTGGCACCCATAAGTGAACTCTCTTGTATACACACACAAATAAGCTACTCGATAAATTTCTTGCAGTCTTTTGGTATGTACCATTTATTACAACCATGCCCAATTTCCTTTGATTTGAGCTGGTATTATTTTAATGAGTGAAAACTATTTTAAAGTTAGTTTAAACAAGCAGAAAAAATTAAAGTATGACATTAACAGAACTAGCATAATTCCTAAGTGAAATGCAATTAATTTAAAGATTATGGTCAGCCATTCCCTATTGACATGGGAATGAGCTAACTGTATGCCTTATGAGAAGAACACTAAACAGTGTTGTAGGGCCCAGCCATAGCTCTTAGGCAAACATGTAAGAATTGAGATTCCCAAGCTCTCCTTTTTTCACACTTAACAATTACTACTTCTCTGACTTTGTTTTCCACTTACAGTCATTAACTGTAAGTCTTCTCAGAGATTTCTACTTTCTCTATATTTAGGGAGAAAAATATAAATTATTATCCAAATCATGACATCATTGAGAAAGAAAGGGGACACTAACCAAATGGGACACTGAAACACTATGTAATAAATGGATACTGTCCTGGGCAATTCAAGCTCTGGTCATCCTTTCCACCAGCCTCTCTTCAGGCATTATAAACACTCCCTTGCTTCAACTATCAGCTCTTTGAAAAGGACTCCTGAATGTCTTATAGCAAACTCAGTTCCTTTTGATTCCATTAACCTAGCCAAAACTTACAACTGTTACCCATTGCCAAGACACCACTATATCACCCAGTTCTGTATTTCCTAAAGGAAAGTTTTCTCCTGTACTCCCTTATACCATAGAATCCATTCAGTCAAACTGGATTTACTCATTATTCCACAATTCAACTTTCTAATGTCTATGATTATATTGTTTCCTCTACATGGAATTCACTTTTTCACTCCTTTTTTCCTACTTTATTCAAATGAAAATAATTTTAATTCTCAGTCTTCTTGAATGCTATCTACTTAATTCTTTCTTGATATGACATCTCCATAAACTAACCAGGATAGGTTCTCTAAGTCCCCTGAACTTTGTTTAGATATATATATATATATATATTGGTATTTATAGAAATTTATTTCTATTCCAAACTATAGAGTCATATCCCAATTTATCACTGCTTGTATTTTTTATGTTACTACCTCTCCTTGTGTTTTATTTTGTTAATGCTTTATTATACTTATATATGAAACATGTTAACTTTTAAGCATGATTATAAGCTCTTTGAGGACAATGGACTTTGTATATATTATTATATCCTACATAGTTTCTTCCTTCAGTTTTTCATTGCTGTTAATATTCAGCAAGAATATATTGATCTTCTCAGAAACAACCATAACATGCATTATGAGGATATTGTTGAGTACATTATTTTATTGGTGTTAATAATCATTATTTATAACATTCATTTATTTGTTGTGATTTTTTTCCTTTTTCTATTCTTTTATAAGTGAACTTAATGCAGTGTTATGGGGATGGTTTTGGTTGTTTGAAATTAATATTAAAAATGGTTCACAGCCAGATTTAGAAACACATCTTCCTTAACATTTTTCAACAATAGGTATTCAATGATTCTGTGACTCTTAAATGTATATTCTTTCAAGTAGATAATACTGTTGTGAGCATAATTGAATTTAAGCTTATATATTTCTTTGGATTAGACAAATGTTTCATATGACACAGTAAAAGACTTGAATTAGAAAATTACAGTATATTATAATTAAACTAAATTATAAAGGCTGTCAATTTATAAATATGTTTAGCAAAATGTAGAGAAATAACTGTTTCATAAAATATATTTCTAAAAATTTTGTTTTCATTTTTTGCCTAAGAATAAAATTTTCTAAATTTGTAAAAAAAAAAAAAAAAAAACCAGAGGAGACACAGAACATGGAGCAATCAATCAATCGAAGAAGTACTCGCAAACACCAATACCATGGCTCAGGATATAAAGGACATCAAAAAGACCCTAAAAGAGCATAAAGAAAAATTTGCAAGAGCAAATAAAAAAATAGCAGATCCTATGGAAATAAAAGATACTGTTCATCAAATTAAAAAGATTCTTGAGACATTTAACACCAGATTTGAAGAAGCAGAGGAACAAATAAGCAAACTCAAACATGGTGTGTTGGAAAGTGAAAGCATAAAAGAATGAATGGTGAAAAAATAGAAAGATTTGAAATAGATTTCAGGGAAATGATGGACAACATGAAGTGCACAAATATAAGAATCACTGGTGTTACAGAAGGGGAAGAGAAGGGTAAAGGACTAGGAAGAGTATTCAAAGAAATTGTTGGGGAAAACTCCCCAACCCTGCTAAATGACATAGATATGCAAATCAAAGATGCCCAATGAACTCCAAATAGAATAACTCCAAATAAATCCACTCCAAGACACATTCTTATCAGATGGTCAAATACTGAAAAGAAGGAGAAAGTTCTGAAAGCAGCACAATAGAAACAATTCACCACATACAAAGGAAACAACATGAGACTAAGTAGTGACTATTCAGAGGACACCATGGAGATGAGAAGGCAGTGGTATGACATATTTAAATTCCAAAAGAGAAAAATTGCCAGCCAAGAATTCTTTATCCAGCAAAGCTCTCCTTCAAAATTGAGGGAGAGCTTAAAATTTTCACAGACAAACAAATGTTGAGAGAATTTGCTAACAAGAGACCTGCTCTACAAGAAATACTAAAGGGAGCTCTATTGGCTGAGAAAAAAAGAAAGGAGAGAGAGGTCTGGAGAAGGGCAAAGAACTGAAGAGCTTTGGTAAGGGTACCTTAAAGGAAATAAAGGGGGGGGTACATTTGACAGATAAAAACCGAAGGATAAGATGGCTGATTCAAGAACTGCCTTTACAGTAATAACATTGAATGTCAATGGATTAAACTCCCAATTAAAAGATACAGATTGGCATAACAGATTAAAAAATATGAGCCATCAATATATTGCTTATAAGAGACTTATCTTAGACCCAGCAATACAAAAGAAATTGAAAGTGTAAGGATGGAAAAAAATATTTCATGCAAGCTATGGCCAAAAGAAAGCAGAGATAGCAATATTAATTTCAGATAAAATGGACTTTAAGTGCAAGAATGTCATAAGAGACAAAGAAGGACATTATAAACTAATAAAAGGGACAATTCACCAAGAATAAATAACAATCATAAATGTTTATGCACCCAGTCCTCCAAAGTACATGAGACAAACATTGACAAAACTGAAGGAAGCAATAGATGTTTCCACAATAATTGTGGCAGACTTTAATACATCACTCTCACCTCTAGATAGATCAACCAAACAGAGGACCAATAAGAAAATGAGAACCTAAAGAAGTCTAATTCATTTATCACATTAACAGATGTATATAGAGCATTACACCCCAAATCACCAGGATATACATTCTTCTCTAGTGCTCATGGAACTTTCTCCAGTATAGATCATATTATGGTACATAAAAGAAGCCTCAATAAATTTAAAAAGTTCTGATCACAGTGGAATACAACTAGAAGTCAATAAACATCAAAGATCTAGAACATTAAAAAATATCTGGAAGTTAAACAACACACTTCTAAACAATCAGTGGGTCAAAGAAGAAATTGCTAAATATCTAGAGACCAGTGAAAATGAGAACACAACATATCAAAACTTACGGGATTCAGCAAAGGTGGTATTGAGGGGGAAATTTATAGCGCTAAATGCATACATTAAAAAGGAAGAAAGAGCTAAAATCAAAGAACTAATGGAACAACTGAAAAAGCTAGAAAATGAATAGCAAAAGTAGAAGCAAGTAGATGAAATAATGAGGCATAAAGCAGAAATAAATTACATGGAGGAAAAAACAAAACAAAACAAAAAAACAAAACAAACAAAAAAAACCAATAGAGAGAATAAATAAAACCAAAAGTTGGTTCTCTGAAAAGATCAACAAGATTCACAAACCCTTAGCTAGACAGACAAAGTCAAAAAGAGAAAAGACACAAATAAACAAAATAATAAATGAGAGAGGGGGCATTACTGTGGATCCCGAAGAAATTTAAAAAATCATAAGAGGATACTATGAATAATTTTATGCCAATAAACTAATAATTTAGAGGAAATGGATAATTTCCTGGAAACCCATGAACAACCTAGACTGACCAGAAAAGAAATAGAAGACCTCAACAAATCAATCACAAACAGAGATTCAATCGGTCATCAAAAAGCTTCCTACAAATAAAAGCCCAGAGCAGGATGGCTTCACAGGAGAATTCTACCAAACTTCCCAAAAAGAACTGCCACCAAATCCTACTTAAACTCTTTCAAAAAACTGAAGAAAATGTAACACTACCTAACTCATTCTATGAAGTCAACATCACTCTAATACCAAAACCAGATAAAGATACTACAAGAAAGGAAAACTACAAGTCAATCTCCCTAATGAATATAGATGTAAAAATTCTCAACAAAATACTTGCAAATTGAATTCAAAGACACATTAAAAAATCATACACCATAACCAATTGGGATTCATTCCAAGCATGCTAGGATGGTTCAACATAAGAAAATCAATTAATGTAATACAGTGCATTAACAAATCAAAAGGGGAAAATCAAATGATCATCTCAACAGATGCTGAAAAAGCATTTGACAAAATTCAGCATACTTTTTTGATAAAAACACTTAAAAAGGTAGGAATTGAAGGAAACTTCCTCAATATAATAAAGGGCATATATGAAAAACCTACAGCCAGCATAGTACTCAATGGCAAGAGACTGAAAGCCTTACCTCTAAGATCAGAAATGAGACAAGCATGCCTACTGCCACCACTACTATTCAATATTGTGCTAGAAGTTCTAGCCAGAGCAATCTGGAAAGACAAAGAAATAAAAGGCATTCAAATTGGTAGGAAGAAGTAAAACTGTAATTATTTGCAGATGATATGATCTTCTGTTTGGAAAACCCTGGGAAATCAATGACACAGCTACTTGAGCTAATAAATTTAGCAAAGTGGCAGTATACAAGATTAATGCACAAAAGTCAACAATGTTCCTATACATTAGAAATGATCTAACTGAAGAGTCACTCAAGAAAAAGATTCTATTTTCAATAGCAAGTAAAAAATCAAGTGCCTAGGAATAAACTTAACCAAGAATATAAAAGACCTCTACATAGAAAATTATACAACTTTACTACAAGAAATAGAAGGGGACCTAAAGAAATGGAAAAATATTCTGTGTTCCTGGATAGGAAGGCTAAATGTTGTTAAGATGTCAATCCTACCCAAACTGATCTGCAGATTCATTGCAATTCCAATCAAAATTCCAATACAACCTACTTTTCAGAATTGGAAAAGCCAGTTATCAAATTAATTTGGAAGAGAAAGATGCCTAGAATTGCTAAAAATATTCCAAAAAAGAAAAACAAAGTGGGAGGACTTATACTTTCTGACTTTGATGCTTACTATAAAGCCACAGTAGTCAAAACAGCATAGTATTGACACAGAGATAGACATGCTGATCAATGGAATTGAGAATTTAGAAATAGACCCCCAGATCTACTGTCAACTGATCTTTGCTAAGGCCCCCAAAATCCACTGAACTGGGACATAAAAGTCTCTTCCACAAATAGGGCTTGGAGAACTGGATATCAATATCCAAAAGAATGAAAGAGGATCCCTACCTCACACCCTACACAAAAATTAACTCAAAGTGAATCAAAGACTTCAATATAAGAGACATTACCATAAAACTCCTGGAAGATAATGTAGGGAAATATCTTCAAGACCTAGTATTAGGAGGTTGCTTCTTAGACCTAACACCCAAAGCACAAGCAATGAAAGAAAAAAAATAGATAAATGGGAACTCCTCAAACTTAAAAGCTTCTGTACCTCAAAGGAATTTGTCAAAAAGATAGTCAGTCAACTCAATGGGAAAAAATATTTGTAAACCATGTATCTGATAATAGACTGATATCTTGCATACATAAAGAAATCCTACAACTCAACGACAGTACCAACAGCCCAATTATAAAATGGGCAAAATATATGAAAAGATATTTCTCTGAAGAGGAAATACAAATGGCTAAAAAACACATGAAAAAATGTACATCGTCACTAGCTATTAGGGAGATGCAAATCAAGACCACAATGAGATATCATCTCACACTAATCTCACACCAATTAGAATAGCTGCCATTAAACAAACAGGAAACTACAAATGCTGGAGAGGATGTAGAGAAATTGGAAATCTTAATTCATTGCTGGTGGGACTGTATAATGGTACAGCCACTCTCAAGGACAGTTTGGTGATTCCTCAAAAAAACAGATATTGAGTTACCCTATGATCCAGTAATTTCATTTCTCGGTATATACCCAGAAGATCTGAAAGCAGTGACACAAACAGATATTTGCACACTGATGTTCATAGTGGCATTGTTCACAATCGCCAAGAGATGGAAACAATCCAAATGTCCTTCAACAGATGAGTGGATAAACAAAATGTGGTATATACACACGATGGAATACTATGCAGCAGTAAGAAGGAATGAGGTCGTGAAACATATGACAACATGGATGAACCCTGAAGACATAATACTGAGTGAAATAAGCCAGACACAAAAGGAGAGATATTATATGTTACCTCTAATGTTAACTCTGTGAAAAATGTAAAATAAATGTCTTAGGAAGTAGAATATAGGGGACCCAGCAATAGTCAGAGCCTAGTGAAGGGGGAACAATAATATGTACAGATGTTATAATGAGGGTGATCTTAATGTTATGGGAATGTTCAGGAGTGACTATGGTACATTAATGGGATTCATCCTTTGGGATTTGCTCCATAGCTGCTCACTGAATTGTGCCTTGAAGGTTTTCACCTTTCTGTATATACCTTGTACTGCTTAACAAGGAAAGAACTGATACTGTGGAACTGTAACCCATAACAAATTTAAATTACCTGTATGATTGCTCATTGAGCTGTACATCAAGAGATGACACCTTTCTATATATACGTTATATTTTACAATAATGGAAATGGCTGAAGTTGTGGAACTGTGACCCAGAACATTCTTTGAGATTTGCTTTCCAACTACTTGTGAAATTGTACATTGAATGTTATCACTGTTATGTATATACGTTAAAATTCACAATAAAAAATGAAAAAAAAAGATGCTAAGGTGGTTCAAAGGGCACATGGGAAGCTAGGTATTTCTGGGTAATTTAATAAAGAAACATTAGGATAATATTGGTCATTCACTACAAACCTGATTAAAGTCCTACACCTCCATAAATAAAAACCTTTGGGGTTATCTTTTCCACCCAAACAGAAATTATTATTTGCATTTCTACCAGAGAAAAATCTACAAATTAACTATTCGATAGAAAGTTGATCTAAGGTGCAAGCCAGAATTACTGAAAGAATTCCCCGTAATTTCTTTAGCCCCTTTCCAAATTTCAGCTTATTTTTCTGACAAGAGGAAAAAGAAAAATAATCAGACCAGTTTTGGAGATGCCAAAAGTGCTTTCTATGATTAAAAGTATAGTTTAAAATGCACTCAAATATGCAAAAAGTGATTTTGTTTTTCTTTAAACTTAAGTTCTCTCTTGACTCATCATTCTGTGAGATATAAAAAAAACTTGATCTAGTAACTTTCAGGCATAGTCAGTCACTTTTATGATTTTTGCATTTTAGGGTTTAAACAAGGTTGCACACACACAAACACCAGATTACCCACACAAACTCACCACCAAACCCACCCCCCCTCTCTGGGACTGAGAGGGAGGAGAACTTAGGAGTGTACCCAAGGCTGTGGCAAGGATACAGAAGAACAGACCATGTCTCAATCTTGAGCTGTCCTCAGCTGATTGCCACTGACACCTTTGGCTGCCCCATCCCTCCACATGTGACGTTAGTATCTCCTGACGTGTCCAGGACTCCTGGCTTCCATCTTTCAGGCCCATGCAGATTACTCTGCATCCTCCCTAACCTGACAGCCATGGCTCCCAGGGGTTGGAGGTTCTCTTTCTGCTGACTCCAATGTCCTAATCAGAGGGTCACAGATCGTTGGGGTGCTCTCCCTTACTACTTTGGGGGATGGGGCTGGAGCTGCTGGAGACTCCATGGACTTCCCCTACTCTGATTCACTTCTCAAGCCACATACTGGGTAAGGATTTTCTTTCTAAATCTCCTGTACTGGTTGAATAGTGTTCCCCCAAAATTCATGTCTTCCCAGAACCTGTGAGTATGATCTGATTTGGAAATAGGGTTGCTGCAGATATAATTAAGAGGAGGTCATACTGGATTAGGGTAGGTCCTAAATCCAATATCACTGAGGTCCTTATAAGAAGAGGGAAATTCGGACACAGGCACAGAGAAACAGGGAGAATGCCTTGTGACAATGAAGGCAGAGATGAGAGTGATGTGTCTACAAGCCAGGGAGCACCAAGGATAGTTGACAATCACCAGAAGCTAAGAGAGGGGCATGGAACAGATTCTCCCTCAAGCCTCCAGAAAGAACCAACCCTCTAAACAGCTTGATTTCAGACTTCCAGCCTCCAGAACTGTAAGAGAATACATTTCTCCTGTTTTAAGTAACCTAGTTTGTGGCAGAGTGAAATAGCTCATTCTGGGACTCAAGTCACAGATTCATTTGACTCTGGGGCCACCAAACCCAATGAGGACGTTATTATTCCTTCTGCAGGGCTGGCCCAGGAGATATAAGGACAGGCTCGGGGTTGAGAGTACTTGCTTCCCTCCTCAACCATCACTATGAGTACGTTCAAGTCTAACTCTCTTAATTCCTTTTCTTCCTTAGCAACTCCTCTTGGCAGTCAGGAGCACCTTTGTCTAGTAGGGGGGTTCAAGTTGTAGCTGAATGATTTTACTTCCTAAAATACCCAATTCCAGGTCTTTTGAAATTATAAGTTAAGACTGCTGTCTTTGTTCTCCAGCTCCTTTTTGACACTCCTCCCTATCATGGGAGGCAATGTCAGCCTCTGGTCTCGGCCCAGCTGGCTAGGGCATGGTCGTACAGGGAGGCAGGGAACACAGGTAATGGTTCATATGTCTCCTACTACATTTCATTTTGTGTGACGTACACTCTAGGTACAAATACTTCAGTCTTCATTAAGACCTGCCTGGCCCACGGCCTGATTGCATCTGGCCTTGGATCATCTTCCAGCCTTGGCCCTGCAGGCACAAATGCATCTAAGGCATTAAAGCTGGCTCAGGAGGCCTTGGGCACAGACCACAAATCTCTGGCCTAAGGGAAGCTGCTTGGCTCCCACCGAGTCTCTGAAACCCAGGCCTCACTGCACAGCAAGGGAGCAGGATCGGGGAGTGGGAGCGAGGGGAGGTTGCTCTCCCCATACCCCGTCCACATCAGGGCGGAAACCCTGCCAGGATCAACACCCAGGCTCCTGGCAAAGCCGGTGCCTGGCTCCCCCGCTGCTGTGGTCACCAAGAGCCTGTGCTTTTGCGAGATGTGGGTTATGAAAATGACCTCCTGAGGTCTGGCACATAAATGAGTTTGGGGAGGAAAAAGGACAGGGAGGTGACGCCTCTGTCCATGGGGGTTATGAAAACGAAGCCGCCCATTGCTCCATGGGAATGGTGCTAAAACAACACCAGCTCACACTCTGTCCACTTCAATAAGTGGCTCTACCATCAGTGAGATGAAGTTAAGGCACAGAAGTGTACACCCTGAAAGGACCCTGGAGACCATGGAATCCAAACCTCACATTTTACGGAGATGAAAACCAAAGCAGAACACTGTTAAATGATTTGCCGCAGCAATGCCTCCCCTTCTGCTCAATTGTTTCCTTTGGGTGCCTTGCCTTTTACTGAGCTGTAAAAGACATTGTGGGCAACATTTATGTTACTTTAAGAAATTTGTAAACCCCTGACCTTCACAATACTGGTCTCAAGTGCACAGCCTAGATCGCCTCACGCAGTCAACCTCTGTAAAGGAGCTGGGCCCATGCACTGGGTCAGGCCTGAGTAGGAGGCCTCCCTTAGCCACAGGTCAAGCAGATTTGAAGTGCTCAGCTCCCCGGCTAAGAGCCTCCCCCGGGAACAGGGTACCAGGAGGGGCCTGGCAAGATTTTGCTTCCCAATAGTGGATTTCATGTTGGATAATGCTGGTTACCCAATTGGAGTCTCTTACGGGAAGGTTTGCATATGGACCACACTTGGAGAAATAGAAAGTGGTGGGAGAAAGATGCTGAGGCCTTAGAGGAGGGAGCAAGGACCACGTGATTATACGTGGAATCAAGACTAGGAGCTCCTTGAGTCAGCTGAGCGGCTGAGGCCCAGGTGAGGGATGGCAGTGCAGCTCAGCAGGAGGCTGCTCACTGTGGTTGCCCTGGTGGTTCCTCTATATGTAACTGGAGGACCCTGGGCATCTGTGGACCTCATAACATGAAATAGCCACATGACTGTAACCCATGTTTCCCAGAACCAAAATGCTAACCCCTGTCATGCTTGGGTTTTATGTTATTTTTAATGGAAGTCCTACAAGAGCACACACTTTTCTAACTTCTAAAATGCAGGGTACACAGTTCAGGAGGCCATGCCTTTCCCCAGGCCACATGACTCTTGTCTGTTCTCCACTGCCTGGCACTATGTCCTGTCATTATCATCCCCCTTCCTGCTTCTGCTAAGAGATGTTCTCTTAACCCTTCTTTCTGCCTTCCTTTCCTGTTTTTCCATCTTCTAACTCCTGTTGTCACCTCCTTTTCCATAGAAAAAGCTGAGCTTTTATGCAGATACTTCCAACCAATTAGGGAACTTCTCAGTCATGGTGCATTGAGATCCATGGAAGAGAGCCCCAGCCAGGCTGCGTGTTTTGTGCACCCTGCTCTAGCCATCCCTCTGCTGTGTGCCCCTCTTCATGGAGTGTAAGGCTGAGGGCACATACAGGTCCAGAGCCTCACTGAGCCATCTCAAATGTGGCCCCCATAATTCCCCATCTCAATGGCCCCCACCAGTTTAGTTTCTAGGGGCCATGCCAACTTCTTCCCTGGGTCCTTTCTTTAGCAGGCAGATCACAGAACTGGTGTGTCTACTCCAAAGCCCATGGGAGGGGCAAGGTGCAGCAGTTTGTGATTGACAGAACTTGAACCTGCAGACTGGCTCCTTACAGGCCAGTAGGAAGATGCATTTGTCAACTTAGGAGGATAGAACTTGCTTTATTCAACAGTCTTTAGCTTGACTAATATCTTTAAATGAGGAAGTATGGTACAAAGCTTCCATCCATGCTCTTGTCCCAGGCCTTGTAAAGGTGAGGGATGGG
Source organism: Choloepus didactylus (assembly GCF_015220235.1). Lineage (NCBI taxonomy): Eukaryota > Metazoa > Chordata > Mammalia > Pilosa > Megalonychidae > Choloepus > Choloepus didactylus. The sequence continues at coordinate 69,560,700 of NC_051319.1, read as the reverse complement.
CCTGGACTCATGCATCAAATCTGGGGTTTGTATTCATCCACATTTGCCTTCCCCTTTCCCATAAAGACTCATAAACCATCCTGAAATAAATGAAAGGAGCTGTAGAGTGCTCTGGTTGGCTTTGACTTCAGATTAGAAAGCATAAACAGGAGAACCTAAGATGGCTGCTAGGTGAGACAGGGCAAAAAAACACCTCCATGAAAAATACTAGATAAAAACCAGAAAGTGACCCAGAACACCAGTTTCAGCAATGCACCAGCTGGACAAGGTCTGCTAAAACCACAGGGACCATGCACTTGGTGAAACTGGGAGTCTGCATTCTGAAACGAGCGAGTAAGCCAGCTGAAAGTCCTGCGCTGTGCTGTGGTGTGGGGAAACCGGGGGTTGGTGTTTGGAGATGGACTAGTTCTTTAAAAAAAAGAAAAAAAAAAAACCCAGGAGCGGCTGCAGTTACAATGGTGAGAACTGTGTAGTGAAGCACAGCAGGAGCGGGCTGTGCCAACCTCTCGGTGTCTGGCGTGGAGGATAGACCACTTCTGATTCCCTCAGGGCCAGGGGCTCAGAGGGGAGAGCCAAAAGGAGAAAGAAACCACGCTGCTTGCAGCCAGTTCCCCAGAGGGCTGGAGACACTCCTGCCCGGGGCTATACCACAGCCCAGAGCCATGCCAGGATACCCAGTGTGACAGGGAGTGTATCCCATGGCACCACACACATGCCACAATATCAGCCATGGACAGTGGCCTTGGGTGCACCCATAGCTAGTTGTCCCGGAACTGGGAAGGTGGAGCTGTGCGAAAAGGCGGGGGGTTGAGACGCCCCATTCAGCCACCTTTGCATCAGGCTGGGAGCGCCCCTGCACGGCCCAGCGGCCCGGGGCTTCCCTTGAGGGACAGCGCGCAATTGCGACATAGCACAGCCTTCCCTCAGCAGAGGTTCTGGAAGACCACAGCTGAGAAAGGGGCCCGCTCGGAAAACCCAGGGATGCTACATCAATGCCGGCGACTTCTGGGTCAGCAGCAGAGAAATTTGGGGGCAAAACTGAAATGAAGGCTTAGACTCTTGCAACAGCCTTGAATCTCCAGGAACACCTGGGAGGTATGAATATTAAAGCTGCCCTGCCTCCCTAACCACAAAGACACACACCCCGCATTCAGGGCAGACAGCACCAAAAACACACCCAAACTGATATTACCAATTGAACCCCACAAGAATCATTTCCCCACACACCACAAAAACAAAGTTGAGGAGAACTGACTTGAGGGGAATAGGTGACTCGCAGACGCCATCTGCTGGTTAGTTAGAGAAAGTGTGCGCCACCAAGTTGTAGTTCCGAAAAATTAGACTGATATTTTTTACAACTTGAAAGAACCCTATCAAGCAAAGCAAATGCCAAGAGGCCAAAAACAACAGAAAATCTTAAAGCATATGATAAAACTAGACTATATGGAGAACCCAATCCCAAACATCCAAATTAAAATATCAGAAGAGACACAGTACTTGGCACAATTAATCAAAGGACTACAATCAAAGAATGAGAACATGGCACAGGATATAAAGGACATGAAGAAGAACATGGCACAGGATATAAAGGACATAAAGAAGACCCTAGAAGAGCATAAAGAAGAAATTGCAAGAGTAAATAAAAAATAGAAGATCTTATGGAAATAAAAGAAACTGTTGGCCAAATTAAAGACTCTGGATACTCATAATACAAGATCAGAGGAAGCTGAACAACGACTCAGTGTCCTAGAGGACCACAGAACAGAAAATGAAAGAACAAAAGAAAGAAAGGAGAAAAAAATTGAAAAAATTGAAATGGATCTCAGGGATATGATAGATAAAATAAAACATCCAAATTTAAGACTCATTGGTGTCCCAGAAGGGGATGAGAAGGGTAAAGGTCTAGAAATAGTATTCAAAGAAATTGTTGGGGAAAACTTCCCAAACCTTCTACACAATATAAATACACAAAACATAAATGCCCAGCAAACTCCAAATAGAATAAATCCAAATAAACCCACTCCAAGACATATTCTGAACAGAGTCTCAAATACTGAAGAGAAGGAGCAAGTTCTGAAGCAGCAAGAGAAAAGCAATTCACCACATACAAAGGAAACAACGTAAGACTAAGTTATGACTACTCAGCGGCCACCATGGAGGCGAGAAGGCAGTGGCATGACATATTTAAAATTCTGAGAGAGAAAAATTTCCAGCCAAGAATACTTTATCCAGCAAAGCTCTCTTTCAAATTTGAGGGAGAGCTTAAATTTTTCACAGACAAACAAATGCTGAGAGAGTTTGCTAATAAAAGACCTGCCCTACTTCAGATACTAAAGGGAGCCATACCAACAGAGAAACAAAGAAAGGAGAGAGAAATATAGAGAATTTTAACAGACATATATAGAACCTTACATCCCAAATCACCAGGACACTCATTTTTCTCTAGTGATCACGGATCTTTCTCCAGAATAGACCATATGCTGGGACATAAAACAAGCCTCAATAAATTAAAAACAACAACAACAATTGAATATATTCAAAGCACATTCTCTGACCACAATGGAATACAAATAGGAGTCAATAATTTTTGATCTGTAACTCCACTATTTACTTCCTACATGATATAAAATACACAAAACTCTAACGACAAAAAAAAAAAAAAAAAAAGCATATACAAACCTTAACGAGGGACTAGGCTGAAGAATTTTTCTGCCTCTCCAATTCATCAAACCTAAGTTCTCAAAGTGAGGCAATTTCAAAAGCATCTTTTAAGGACCACTTTATGCTTTAATTGTCATGCTTATCTAAAATGGAACTATCTTCACAAGTGCACACTTGAAGAATTCTTTCCTATTGTGCTGATATTTCAGTAGAATTTGGTTCCCTGATTTTTCACAAAGGAGATACATATATTCTTTGCAGAGACTTGGGTGAATTTCCTGGTACTGGCTGGAAGTATATCTATTATTATTTTTAATCTCTGAGTAGAAGGAAAGCATGCTAGTATATCATGCACCATAATAGACTCATAATTAATCCCAATTTGCCAAAAAGAAAAAGAGTAATTGCCTAGTGGGAAAGGTCATCTTGTGAAATGAACTTACACTTGAGGATATAATAGCTTAGAGAGATTTCTATTGGTTTATGAGATGGAAGTTTGTGAAAACTGATTTCCATGCCACACAGCTCTTTTCAATTGGCAATACCATCATTAAAAGTTAAGCAGACAAAGGAGAGGAAGATGGCAGCATAGAGAGGAGTGGAAGCTAGTTAGTTCCCTGGAACAACTAATAAACAACCAGGAACAACTGGCAAATAATCTGGAATAACTGCAGGGAGAGAAACATGACTGTCCACTCATCATACACCAACCTGAATTGGGAGGAATGCCCAAGATCGCAGCATAAAATCTGTAAGTAAAAACTGCTGACCCAAGCCAGGAGCCCCCTCACCCCACAGCCTGAACTGCAAAGCCCCACAGTGCTAGAGAGCAGCACTCTTGGAGCAAATGAATATAGTTCAGCTGCGCTCCAACTGGGGTTTTAATTAACAAATATGGACTGCTTAATACAAGCTACAAATCTCCAACAAGCAGACAAAGGCTTTTGGTGATGACTGACCTTGGAGAGCAGGAGGACCTATCTGGGAGGGTGGGGGAGCCCAGAGGACCAGGTGCCGTCTCTGGCCAATGGGTGAAACCGAGGGTGGCCTCGAACTGGCTCTGAAGGGGGGATTTCTGTCCCCTTTTCAGCTCAGTGGAGAAAGTCTCAGCCATTTTCAGTTCCCAGTGCTCTGACCCAGACAAGGGTGGAGATAGCACAGGCAGAGAAACTATTCAAATGCAATGACCACTCTCTAGGGGGTGTATCCTCCCTAAGAGGAAAGAGATTGGGCCCAGCTCTACTACCCGCCTTCCATTCAGAACCAGACCCCAGAGCCTGGGGGAAAACAGCCACAGGCCACATCTCCTTAAACCAGTCTGAAGCTACAGGCTGACAAGCACCACCTGCTGGGCAGAAAAGCACAGTGACCTGAGGCCTCACAGGGTGTACCAATCTTCTAAGACACATGCTCAGGGAGATGTGTTACTATTGCCTCCTTCTGAGATTTTAGCCCGCTCTGGTCTGGGAAAACCTGACTGGAGTAACCAAGGAAACCAGATGCCTGGACAACAGAAAACTACAACCTACACTAAGAAGCATGAAATTATGGCCCAGTCAAAGGAACAAACTCACACTTCAACTGAGATACAGGAATTGAAACAACTGATGTTAAATCAATTCAAAAAGTTTAGGGGCGATATGGCAGAAGAGATGAAGCATATAATGAAAACACTAGGTGTACAGAAGGTAGAAATTGAAAGTTTGAAAAAACAATTGGCAGAATCTATGGAAATGAAAGGCACAACACAAAAGATGAAAGACACAATGGAGACATACAATAACAGATCTCAAGAGGCAGAAGAAAACACTCAGGAACTGGAGAACAAGACACCTGAAAGCCTACACACAAAAGAACAGATAGAGAAAAGAATGGAAAAATATGAGCAATGCCTCCAGGAATTAAATGACAACATGAAATGCAGAAATGTGTGTGTCATGGGTGTCCCAGAAGGAGAAGAGAAGGGAAAAGGGGCAGAAGCAATAACAGAGGAAATAATCCATGAAAATTTCCCATCTCTTATGAAAGACATAAAATTACAGATCCAAGAAGCACAGTGTACCCCAAACATAACAGATCTGAATAGGCCTACACCAAGACACTTAATAATTGGATTATCAAACATTAAAGATAAAGAGAGAATCCTGAAAGCAGCAAGAGAAAAGCGATCCATCACATACAAAGGAAGCTTAATAAGACTATGTGAAGATTTCTCATTAGAAACCATGGAGGAAAGAAGGAAGTGGGGTGATATATTGAAGATACTGAAAGAGAAAAACCATCAAACAAGAATCCTATATCCAGCAAAACTGTCCTTCAAATATGAAGGAGAGTTTAAAATATTCTCTGACAAACAGACAATGACAGGGTTTGTGAACAAGATACCTGCCTTACAGGAAACACTAAAGGAAGCACTGCAGAAAGAAAGGAAAAGACAGAAGTGAGAGGTTTGGAAAACAATTTTGGGAGACAGTAGCACAGCAATGGCATGAAGATGGTATGAAGTCTCCAATATCTGTTCCCTAAAGGGATGTATTTTCTCTCACATCTAAAGAACCAGTATTAAGTATTTCCCCTGTTATATATATATATATATATATATATATATATATAGCGCCAATAAAATTGGGATAATAAAAAAAAGTTAAGCAGACACAATACCACATCTCTAATTGTAAAGGTGTAAGGTATGTCTATAACATATATAAATATATATATATTTATGTGTGTGTATGCATGTATATATTAACTTGATTGGATTATTTTTGGTAGGATATAGGAGGTTCTAAAAGAAAAAAAGTATTTCCTCTCACCCCAGAAAGCTTTCTTCTTCCACATTTCTAAAATTTATATTTCCCTTATCAAAATTTTGAATATTCATTCTGAAAACAGTGAGCTTGCCTTTATCTGTAGAAAAGTCAGTAACATTCTCTTTATAGTTTTAGGGGAGCCAGTAAAAGTCAGTCAGGCTTAAAATAGAATTCCTGCCAATCCACTGACTATAAAACCCTAGAAAAACTACTTAAGCTTTCTGAATGCCAGTGTCTTCAACTATACAATGGGTATAATGGTATCCACTGCATAGGTTTTCCTGGGAATCAAGTAATAACAGGATTAAAAATATTCTGCACAGTGCGTGATTCATAATAAACACTCAACAGATGGTGACTATCTCTGAGATTATCATTGTTCTTGCTTTTTATTATTAGTTCCTGAACTCTGCTATTGTTAAGTTTGTCAACTCTGCAGTTCTACGGTTTCTTTCAGACAAATACCCATAGTACATTTGACAGATTGTTATCTGCTCCTGTCTGCCTGCTTTGGTGAGGCTATTAGGAGGTCAGAGCAAATGGCCTGTGGTTAGCATAAACTCCTTCCCACCCCTTCCCCTCTGGTCACACCTTGCAATGTAAGACCACAGCCCCAATACTGTTGAAAGTTACAAGAAACAAAAAGCTCCTGAAAAGTTGAGGAAGAATACAACATGCACATTTCTAATACAACATGCACATTTCTAACACAACTGGAACAACATTTTAACCTCACATTTTCAATGTGCTGGCCTCACTCACCAGCTTCTTAGAAACAGCTGTTTCCCCCAAAGATAGAGGCAACACTGCCATCTACTGTTTCCATTTCACAATCAATGAAGAGAAAATTGCTTGCTCTTTAAGTAGAGAATCTGCTAAAACTTTCCCTTCAACCTTACAAAATTAATATTTCAGTTTTTATTTCAGCTTCCTGGATAAACCAGGCTACAGGGGTTCACAATCTCAAGACTTCTTGTTAGGACATAAATGACTCAAGATTGAGTGTGGGCTTGGTTACCTTTAGTCAAATTCCTTCTCCCAAATTTTGTTGTATTTTTAATGACAGTCCTAAAGACTGTCCTAAAAGAGCACACAATTCTGTACTTGTGACTTCATACTTTCACCCTCAACTTAGACATACTTAAAAATATCCTAATGGGTGGCCATTTTTCTGTGTCTTGGTATCTCCACCCTACAACTTGGAGAAGCAGGGAGGTAGGAAAAGAGTGAGAAACATTACGAAGTCACCCTTTGTAGTTACTGCTCAAAAAGCAGTTATTCCTGCAGACACAAACGCATAAGAGCCTGTAAGAGTGAAGTCAATTGTCTAGAAAGGTCCGGCAGTGCCTTGCACCAGAACTTAAAACCGCCCCCACCGCACAGACAGCTGACAGCTGTATCATCTCCTAAGTGTAATTTTTTCCTCTGCCTCTACTGTGATTTATTATTGCACACTAACAAATGGCTAGCACAGTGCTTTTTATTAACTATAAAGTGGTTTTGGAAGCAGCTTGTATGAAAGGCACTTTGCAAAGGCAAGCCCTAAGTATTGCATGAAGTTGGAGAAGAGATACCCTTTCTACATCGTTTTTGTGTACATAGTTGTCTGGCTTTTTCTTTTTCCATCACCTCACTTGGCACCACAAAACACCTCTCATTTTGGAACAGCTCTCTTCCACACTTTGGCATTATTTCAGTCTCTAGTGAACTGTTCTGGCCTCTGGGTGTGTTCCTCAGATACTAAGTAAAACTGTAAGACTCCTATGTAATAATTTGGGAGGTGACAGTTCATTTTGCACAGACAATAAAATAATATAAAGTGCCTTTACCTCATACCAGAATAAAATGTACAACCCCTTGCAGAGAACAAGGCCCCCTTTTCACATCCCAGGCAGGAAGTAAAATGACTTAGAACACGTGGGATTTTTCACATCTTTGGAAGCGTGTTTGTCTCCACCACAGGACTGGATGCTGGCCCTTAGATTCCAGCTCCTTGCAGGGTCATTTCCCTTCTGGAATCAGGATCAAAGTTGACAGAGCTCACAGCCAGGCCACTGCACACTCCCAGGGGAGGCAGCTTGGTTTACTTTAAACCATCATGAGAGGCTTTCCAAAACCAAAGTTATTAGGAAAAGAAGGAAGGAGAACATTTGGAAAAACTGCTGTTAACACCTGATCCCCACAGTCTCTTCTCTCTCTCTCTCTCTCTCTCTCTGTACTGCTCATAATCAGTCACAAATGCCAAGATGTTTGGGAACCTCAACTTCGATTGTCACTCAGGAGAGAAAGCTGCAGAGGCCTCATTCAGTTCCTCTGGTTCTTCCTCAGTTGTAATTATAAATTTAAATATGGGCAACAAAAAAAAAAGTTTTAAGAAGGAAAACACAAACATAACCCCACCAGTATTTTCTTCCTTGCACATTCCCTTTCAGTTTTCTGCTCTGTCTACCAATTACAGAGAGAGATGTTAACATTCACTGCTAAAATTTAGGGATTGTCTATTTCTCTGATGGTCCTGTAAATTTTTATTTGATATATTTTGAGGGTATTACTGCATATGAATTATACATTATATTTCTTTTGTAAATTGAACCTTTTATCATTCAGTGGCAACATGCTTTATTTTTTTGTGATACTTTATACCCGAAAGTTTCCTTGTCATATTAATACAGCCATACCAGTCTTCTTTTCTTTAGAATTTATCATGTGTACTCTTTTCTTTTTACTTTTAACTGCTATTTATCCTTATGATTAGCTATGTCTCTTGCAAACAACTTACAACATTCATTATTTATCCAAGCAGGCATTCTTTTTCCTTTTAACTGGAGGATGTAATCCACTTAAGTTTAGTGTAATTATAATTTTGTGTTTTCTATTTGTTTCTGCTATTCTGTTTTGTTTTTCTCCTCATTATTGCCATTTTGGGGATTGCTTGAGTATCTTTCACATTTTATTTACCCCCCTTCTAAGTCAGAAGTTATCCAAACTTTTTATTGTGGCTGTTTATATAAACTCTGTCTTGTTTTATTTTTTTTTTAAGCCACACATGACATTACTGCTTTATAAGGACAATGTTCACTAAGAATTACTCATATATTAACCATTTTCTTTTCTCTTCATTTATTCTTATATCTAAACCATCCTTTCTGGATTCACTTTATTTTTATCTGAAGTATAAATAAATTGTTAGATTTTGGACTGATACAGCTTTGAGTTGGTTCTCTCTTTGAAGACTACAATGCTGCCTAGCTTAACTCTGATTATACCACATGCCTCACAAATGCTCATAGATATACCAATAAGCCATATGTTATACTATTTGGAATTTAAAAATTTCTTCCTAAATATCCTCATGGTGTACATAAACTTATTTTTTTGCTAATATTTTTGAAATTTATTCATATTGAAACATGTAACTCTCATTTAAATATTTATGTTTTATACATCATTTCAAGATGTTTGTAGTGAAAAGGTTTTCCAATAATCAAGTCTGTAATATTATCAGCACTAGAAGTCCTCAACACCTTCATATAGACAGTTTTTAATTATTTTTGCATATGTCCTTCAGGAAAAAATCCCAGAAGCAAGGATTATGAGATTAAAATGCTTATGTGCAGAGCTACCATTTACACTGTGGAGTTGTGCTCACTGAGACCTTGTTGGTAGATATTGATTAATGTTGTTATATTACTTCCCAAGACAGCTGTAGAAATCACTGTTTCGCTAAACACACATTAGTATATAGGTTATAGTATTAAGATATTTTCCTAATATGTTTGCAAATGGCACCTGAAATTTTCTTTAATTTGTATTTCTTTGAATCCATACATGGGAGATCATTTTTTTTTTCCTGGCTAAAATTAGTATTTGCTTTCTTGTATAAATTGGCATTTAAAACTTGCTGAGGAATCTTTACATTGACTCAGCCTTTAGTGATCATTCAAGACAATGGCCATTTCCACTTGAGATGGACATTTCCCAATGGCCAAATAACATGTAATCAGCCACTCAGGCCCTTAGAAAAGCAGAAAAGAAATAACTTCTTCCTGATCGTCAAAAGCAAAAACAGAGAGGTGGACACTTAACTGGAAAAGTACCACAAACTACCTTGCATTCTCAGTACCACTGAGGTAAAAGTAAATAGAATCAGCTTGAGATGGTTTCAGATGTGTGAATATATCTCAATAAAGTTGCATTAAAAAAATAAAAATAAAGAAAAAGTAAATAGAATCAGGAGTGTGGAAAGATTGTGGATTCAATTCATTTTAATAAAATTCACTGTGAATCAATTATGTGCAAGGAAATGTCTTAAGGCTGTAGAGAGACAAGGAGCTTACACTCTTGGGCAGGTGAAAGGAAAGGAGGGGGCAGTTACAAAAGTAAAACAGAGACAGAGGCTTCTCTCTGATTCTTTTCCCAGACCCATAAACCCAGAGGAGAGAAGGAAGATAGAGAGGGAAAGGGGGAAGGATAGCACCAATGACCAGCTATTTGCTCTAACCAGGCTGGATGCCCCGCCAACCCCCAGCACTGGTGAAGAAGGGAGTCCTCTACCGGCGGCAAGCCAGGTCTGAGTTGTTCCAGGCCTTTGGACCCACTTGACGTTAGGGTTGTCCACAGAAATATCAGATATGAGTGGCTGTGAAGGCACTGCATCGTGAGGGTCCTTGCTGGAAGCTTTTTACCCACTCAGTTGGGTGTTGTTGTGACACGAGACGCTGATGGTACAGAGTACATACCATTGTTGCTAGTTTCTGGACCTCTCCTTGAGCATGGGAAATTTCTGTATCTCACCCTCTGCTCTGAACTCTGGAACTTCTCCCTTAGTAGATGGTTCCTGTTAATACTAGAAGTCATTATCCTCTGAATGCCAGATTGGCCTTTAACTTGTGTTGAACATTCTTATCTATGCCCTCTCTGCTGTCATCATAGATGGTTTATAGAGGTGAATTTATGTGCACATATTTTCTAACTAATATAGAAAGCTCCCTCCTTTGCAATCCTCCCATGCAATAATTCATACTCATGAATGGATTTCTAGTTCTGAAATAGACATGGAGGCAACACAAAATGTTGTCAGTTGAAATAGGTGAGGACTCTGTCAAAAATTATTATAGAATAGCTTATAGCCCTCCATCATGACTTTTGGTGAACAACAGATTTTTGTTTCACAAGGTGAACTGACATTGCAGCTGTGAACCACACCCTAAACAGGAGCTCCAATAGCAGAAAAACACAAACAAAAAAACATGTACTATTGTCACTGCCTCCTCTCTTTCCGTCACTATCCACTGTTGGCATAGGAATAAGAATTATAAGAATATACATTTATCTTCCAAGATAAAATTATGTCCATTTTTAAAATATGCAATGTCAATTTGGGCTTCTTAGCTGTTAACCTTGCAGTTTATAGAGTTTGTGTGTTTTCCTAAGAGAGCGTAAATTATCTACTTGAGTATCCAAAACCATTTTTGGGGGAGGAAGATGTGGAGGTCTCATTTTCCATACTCTTTAGAATGAAGACTTTTTTGAAGGTTCTCCAATTGATAAGTATTCATTCATTTTCCCTTAGGGTGGGCTTTAGAATTTACTCCTTCAAGTTTCAACTTCAATTTGGGACAATGTTTCCCTGGCACTTGCTTCCTGGCATATCATAACCATACTGTCATACTTCTATGAGGCCTCAGGAAGACACTATACAAAGGGCTTTGGACTAGGGGGTCAAGAAGACCTGGGTTCTAGTTCCAGCTCTGCCACTTACTAAGCTGAGGCCTGGGTTAATCATTTAGCTTCTCCAAGCTTCAGCTCCCTCACCTTTGAAATGCAGATAAAATGCCCACTTTGCACAACTTCCAGGTGATAGGGGATCAAATAAGATCATGCTTGTGAAAGCTATCTGTAACTAGATTTATTTCTATTTCTCTCATCTTTTGGGAAAGCCAGTTATTGCAGTCTAGAGAAAATATTGGTTAGCATTCTTTCGGTTCCCAAGTCCAAAATATCCAATTCAAGCAGGATTACCTTAAACAAAAAAATATTGGCTTACATACTGAATAATCCAGTGGTCCAGACCTGCTACCTCTCTCCCATTCTCAGTTCTGCTTCTCTCTGCTGGCTTTTTCACGTGGTGACAGAGATTATGAAAAACAGCTCCAGGCTGAGCTTCTACCTCCTTAGCAAACCCAGAAGAAAGGGCTCCCAAAGCCTGCAGCTGCCTGTCATTAGCTTGATTTGAACCAAGGGCTTGTTTTCCAAGGAGTCACTTTGCTCAGGCTGGAGTCATGTGATCACCTGGAAAGCGTGGGCTAGTCATCCCCACTCAAACCAGAAAGGGGAAGCCTTGTCCTAAAGGAAAATTAGAAGCTCCCATCCCTCAAAACAGGGCCATGATGAGGTCAAACAGCAAAAACCTGCCCCACCACACAAGCGCTACAACTCAGAGACTACGTATCCCAGGCTCAGGTGTGGCAGAGACCGCCTGTGTGATCAAGGGGAAACCACTTTAAGCCTCTGGCACCACCAAACTAGAGCACTGGGAAGACAAAAGGAGACCACAGATCTGAAAGAACCAGAACCCACAGGACTGAGAGGCTACAAGGGACCTTTAGCAATCACCAGATTCCTTCCTCTTACAAGTATTTAAAAACTGGTCTATAGAGGTAGAGGAGAACTTGATATGAGAATCAAAATGGATTGCACGTAAGGAGAGGCTAAGCCTACCTAAAATTGTGCCCAAGAGTCATCCCCAGAGAAACTTTTTTGTTGCTCAGATGTGGCCTCTCTCTAAGCCCACTCTGCAGGTAAACTCACTGTCCTCCCTTCTATGTGGGATATGACTCCCAGGTGTAAAGCTCCCTGGCCACGTGGGATATGACTCCCAGGGATAAGCCTGGCCCTGGCATCATGGGATTGAGAAAGCCTTCTTGGACCAAAAGGGGGAAAAGAAATGAAACAAAATACAGTTTCAGTAGCTGGGAGATTTCAAATAGAGTCAATAGGTCATTCTGGAGATTATTCTTCTACATTATATAGATATCCCTTTTTAGTTTTAGTGTATTGGAACAGCTAGAAGAAAATACCTGAAACTGTTGAGCTGCAACCCAGTAGCCTTGATTTTTGAAGACGATTGCATAACTTTGTAGCTTACATGGTGTGACTGTGTGATTGTGAAAACCTTGTGGCTCCTGCTTCCTTTATCCAGTGTATATGAACAGATGAGTAGAAAAATGAGGACAAAAAGTTAATGAATAATAGGGAGGGATAGGGGACATGGGATATTTTGGGTGTTCTTTTTTTACTTCAATTTTTATTCTTATTCGTTTTTTTTGTGGTAATGAAAACATTCAAAAATTGATTATGGTGATGAATGCACAACTATATAATGGTACTGTGAACAACTAATTGTACACTGTGGATGACTGTATGGTTTGTGAATATATCTCAATAAAGTTGAATTTTAAAAAATGGATTGCACATGACTTGACCTGGCAAATGATTCAATTCGCTAGCTGTTATAATTTTAAACATCTCCTTTGGCCACACTTTATTTTATGAATAAATTGTCAAAAATAATAATCTCATAGCTCTGCTTTCAAGATCAAATTTGAAAGTACAGTATACTCTACAAATTCTAGAGATCAGAAATGCCATGTCACTTATAATTCAAATGTGCCATACAGACGTGAGGTTACTGGACCTTCAACATAAGGAACTTTCTCTGGAGTGTGACATAGGGAAAGGAGGGAATTGTGCAGGAATCTTGCCCCCCTTGTACAACATTCCAGCAGTGCAAAGCAGGTGGGTTTTCCAGTCAGCCAGGTCACAGTTTGAACCCTCGCTACACTAGTTTGAGACCTTGGGCCTCCAAGAATTTCAATTTCCTCATCCGTAAAATGGAGGTGATAATTTCTATATGTAGGCAAAATGCCTGGCATCTAGTGAATATTCATCTCGTCTAGGTCTTTTCCGGCTCCTTTCCCTCACTTGCATGGCACGAGTATACCTGGGGCATTCTGCAATTATTCTGCCCCAATTCTGGCAGGAGTTTGGTTACTTGAAACTGGGCATACTGAATTCCTCTGCTGAAATCCAGTTAACCTGAAAGTAGTTGGGAACTTTTTCTACTCCGAGGGAGACAAATATGGGCAAAACACCATCCAAAAAAAATCCAGCGAGTTTCCTCACTCTGCTGCTGAGCCGCATCCTAGGAGAACTCAAGTAAATATTCAAGACACAGACGTTAATACCCGTTTGAGCCACACGAGGGAGCCGCTCGCGAGCTGACTCAGCGGCCTGGCCCCGCGGCGGCGGTTTCTGCAGGTGTGGGACGGTATCCCAGGGAGCACGCAAGGCCCTGTGTCGAGTCTTTGCTCTGCTAATCGGTGTTGAATAAAACTGCAATCAAAATAACGGAAAAAGACGTGATTTTAAGTCAAAATAATTTCTTTCAAGTCACGTGTTTTCCTCAAACTTCCAAACAGAAAACTATGGTAAAGCTTGAGAAACGTTGAAGACAAAAGGTTAAGGACCAAGTCAGAACTACAGTTATACCCTCTCGAAGAGGGAGCAAGAAAGAGAGAGTGAGAGAGAGAGAGAAGGAGAGGAAGGATGGCAGAATAAGGAAAGAAGGGAGGAGGGGAGGAATCAAGGTTCTTTTGGTTGGTCTGAATTTGAACAAAGCCGGCTAAAGCACAAATGCCTCCTCCGTTTACGACTGTGGGAGTAAGTCAACCCTCAGAGTCACCTGCTCAGAAAAAAGATTTCCCGAAAGGCTGGAGATTTAACAATAAATAAAGGATTTGCTTCCATGCTTGTACTTTTCCCACACAAAGTTTTCTCAAAACAGTGGACACCTGTGGGGCTGAATTGTTCGATAATCCTCAAAGAACAAAAAAGGTGGAGAAGCGTTTAAAGGGCAGTTAAGATAACAGGCCAGGTGCCTGGGCTTGGACAAACAGGTGGCTACTTCCTTGAACAAATACACAGACACATCAAAAGACCGACTCCCCTTCCTCCTTGACTTTGTCCCCTCACTAAGCCTAACCGGGTCCAACTCCCCACTTGCCGTTGCCTTTTGCTTTCGCACCTGTTTGAGTACCTCTTAAAGAGCCCTTAAAGGAGGGTGCCCCTGGCCCAGCTCCCCTCCCCTGTTCTCCTAGTGTTCTCACCACCACCACCCCAGCTCTCCTCTCTCGGCTCTCCTCCAACTCCCTTCTCCCCCATTTGGGCTTCAGTCTTGGGACAGTGGAGGACCCTCTTCAAAGCCGGCCTCCCCAGCTCATCCTTTCCTAGTCTCAGGTCACCCGAGAGCACACCACACCAAATTTTTCTCTGAGATCCTCTGCAAGGACATTCCTTAAACTCTGGAAGGTCCCCCCTCCCCCTCTTTTCCCTTATGTAAAACAGGGATAATAATAGAAAGTGCTTTTCTGGAGATTTGAAATTTAATGAGATAATATCTGGGAATAGTTGGTAGCTGCTACTGGGAGCTACTTTGTGTCAGCCTCACAGCCCTACCTCTCTTTGCATCCCTGGCCTCTGGGCATTGCAGATGGAAATGCTAATCTGAACTCCTGAAATCCATGTGAAACAGACAATGGTTCTGACCTTTTCCTCCAGCAAGTGTTTTCCTAGAGCATTAAAAAAAGAAAAAAAAAAATCTGCTCACTGTTCCTGGATTTCACCATTGCCTTGCAACTATTTCTTTACAACAGCAGACTCTGAATCCCTTGAGAACAGAACCAGTGTGTTGTTCATTTTTATTTCCCCAGTTCCTGTCAGAGTACTTGGGATATGGTAGTCCAATAAATGTTTGTAATATTAATTAGATTTTATTTTTTATGGGTCACTTATAAATGGAAAGGATTAATTAGCCCACAGCAAGCTGAGGAGCTAATGGGGCATGAAAAGACACTCGCAGGAGCCCAGTGACCCAGGCCCATCTCTTGGCTTCTCTGGCTCATCTTCTTGACTGGAACAAGTGAGGAGGGCAGAGACTGGAATAGTAAGACTCTTCCAGCTCTGATAGCTTATTATCTTTTATACAGGCCCACTCAACACACAAAACAGAAAATCAGCTCCTATTTTCAAATGAGTTGATTCTATTCATCTACTCCATAAATACTTACTGAGAACCTATGTGCTAGGCACTATGTTAAGAATCAGGGCTATGACAGCCAACACATGTTCACTGAATCAATAAATACTGTATGAAATGGTCCCATCTTCAAATAATTGTATCCTAGTCCTTAGCATGAAGGAAACAAAATAAATTAATGAACTAAAATTGCGGTTACTGTAAGTTAGGTCACAAGAATTCAAGTACACATGAAACATTGTATAACATGCACATTATATTAGTGTGTAGTTGTTACAATTAGGGCATTGAACCAAACTATCCATTTCCAAACTTCTAATCCTAATAAGGGTCCATGTCTATAACCCCTTTCATCCATTCCCCTGTCTTATTAGGCTTTCCTTTATACAATTAATGTTTCTCATTAATTCATTAAAAAATACTGTTTTGAAACCTCCAAGCAACTCACAACTAAGATAGACTATTGGAGATATGAAAGTGAATGTCAGTTACTCAATCTAATCGGGAAATCAAATAAATAACAATGGGATGGCCCCACAGCAGGTGGGAGGGCTGCAGAAGGAGTATGGCGCAACCAGATGTCAGAAGTTTCATAAAGAAGATGATTTTTGAGCTGAGTCACAAAGAGCAGTATTTGCCATGCCTTTGTGAAAGTTGTAGTATTTATACAGTGTTTTCTGATTCATAAACATTGTAGAAGAACACAGGCATTGGAGGAAGACCATTCTGAGAGACTTAAAAGGTAAGGTCTTGATTACAGATGCTCATTTGGCATTTACACAATGGTAAAGCAGTTTATTTATTTTAAAAATATTTTTACACTCCCACATAATTGTACTGGTACTATAGTACTGCAGTATGAGTGAAGAAGGGGCAGGTGAGAGTAGGATTGGGGTGGGGAAGAGGAAGGATGTAAGATGAAGAGGAAGGATGTGAAATTAGGAGTTTACCTAATACCTTGAATATCTGCCATAAACTCCTGAGTCCTTCAGCAGAATGGAAAACGGGACTCTGCATCTTATCTGTTGAGATGCAAGATGCATAGGGTTCATAAGATTAAAAAACAAACTGGTTCTTTTGTTCATTCATTCATTTCTTCACACATTTAACAACACTAAATGCCAACTACATTGTAAGCCAGGTACAAGGTCACTATCCCTAGGGAGCAGGTAACTCCAATACAGCATGCTGATGCTCTGAGAGGAGTAAGTAGCTGAGCACAGAGGGACCCTAATGCAGCCCGGTGGTGTCAGAGAAGGCTTCCCACAGGAGGTGGCTCTGAACTTGCTCTTAGGAGGCAGGACAGACTACCCAGGAAAAATGGCATGTTCAACTGCCTGGAAGCAAGAGAAATTACTGTGCAGATGAATGGTCTGGCTGGAGTAAAGAGTTCAAGGCAAGGACAAGTAGTGGCTAAAAATGAACCTAGAGTGAAAAATAAAGGACCCAGAAGATGCTGAAAAGTTTGAAATACACTCATGTAAAATGAGGAGACAAGGAAAAGTTTTAAGTGAATGGTATGATCAAATTTTGGTTTCAGAAACTTCACTCTGCCTTTAATGTGGAGAAGGTCAGAATGGGATGATGTGGAAAGCAAGGAGACAACTTAGAAGCTTTTTGCAATAGTGTGAAAGAAAAATCTGATTGATCTTGGCCAAACCATCAAGTCTTGGTCTGAGTTAGAGGACAAGAGAGAATGATGGTTTGGACTCATCTTTAGCAGCCTTTGCTTAGGTTTACCAAAGACCCAAGAAAGAAACAATGCAAAGGGCGCACAGCGTAAGAACACAAGCTGGTGGACGTTGCTGTGATGGAGCTCCCTAGTTTCTCATGGATGTACCCACCACATTCAGGACAGGTGGAAGGTAGCCCCTGGGGAGGTGGAGGGAGACTCCTTTTCTGAGGGAGGAGCCCAGACTCAAGGGTCTGCATCAGTACTCAAGGGATCCCCCACTGTCGTGTGTGGGAATTCCTCTGTCCTGGCTACATATACCTGGGTTCTGCTATTTTCTATCACATTAGGCTTAGAGCAGGCCTGACATGGCCAGTCTCAGTGTTCGAAACCTGAACTGACATCAGAGCTAAAAGACTGGAGAGAGGTAAAACGCTTCAAGATGTTTAGGAAGAAAATATCAATAGGATACACTAATAGACTGAACCTGGGCCATGAGCAAGAAGGAGTCATGCATTGTGCCCTAATGGCTTGAGTGTTGTCTTTTTCTTACTTCTAATTCAGAAGAGATGGGGTGGGGGCTGGGGGGAAAGGGCACACATCAATTGAATGCCCACTATAACAGCCAGTTTATAAGTATTTTAACTTATTTAAATCTCACAACAACCCTCCATAATGGATAGTATTATTCTCATACTACAGTTGAGGAACAAGGCTTAGAGGGGTGAGGAAACTGTTCATGACCACTGGAAGCAGCAGAGTCAGAATCAGAACCCAGGTCAGTCTCTCTGGAAAGCCACATTTGTCTTCTATTCTCTCTTATATGTGGGCCTTGACTATAGCTATCAGTATTTGTATACTCAAATTCTCTAAAAAAGCCTGGTCTGCTTTATTGTAAGCAAAAAACAATATTCCATTCACTGAACTACATACTGTCAATTTTCTTGCTCTTCGCTTTTTTAAAAGTTCAAGAGGTAGCTCTTGTTTATCAGCTGGTCGAGTTCACCAAATTCATCCTACAGAACATGTCAGTGCCCTGTGCAACCTGAGCTCAATATGCAGCTTTCTGCCAAGGAGCTAATTTTGTGTTCCAGTTTTAGAAATAGAAGTTCCTTTGATGCAATGGAATAGTTAAGTCTGTTGGACATATGAACGTGACTTCCTTTATCTGTAGACTGCTATTGGCAAGATACTGAGACGTTTTAGAAACCAATGAGTATCTCCACAGATGTGTATCTTATAATATACTTTTTCGAGATTATAAGCCCACCTTCTATATGATATAGGCTATTTCTAATAAGGAGGAAATGAAAACATAGAGCACTGCTTCTCTGCATTTGTTTCTTCAGCAACCACACCTGAGAAAATTAATGGAAATTGATAAGTAAACCCGAAAGTGTTTCTCTTCCAGGAAACAGAAACAAACCTAATCAAGAAACAAAGGAAAAAAACAAAAAAAAACAAAAAAGGAATTCATTAGGTATTTAAATCTTTGAAATTAAAAATCATTCCTTACCTAACTGCTAAAAATTTTTTCAAATAGGAATTTAACACTTAATGAAAAAATTATTAAAATTGACACAGTCAGAAACAGTCTAGGCAAACAGATAACCATGGAGTGAGTGAACTGAACATAATTTAAGTACTGCTTCCAAGAAAGGCTCTGGTTCTGATTATTTTATTGGTAAATTCTTTTGTGAGTTCAGTAGCTAATTGTCATGTAGAGCTCCAGTTCCTATGTCTTACCTTTAATTCATATTCTAAAACAGTGCTTGCTCTCCTCCCACACTCACAGCTTCCCCAAACCTGCTCTGCTTCCTGTGTTATCAGTTTCTGTTAATGTCAGCATTCATCCCTTGGCCCACACAAGAAGCCTTGATGTCATCCTCATCTCATCCTTCAGTACCTCCTCCTGTCCATGCCACATCTTATTGTGTTTTTCATTCTTTCTCAATATGTCTTCAGAATCTGAACTCTCCTTTCCACTCTTCCCGCTATTTCCTTGGTTCAACCCCCCAACACCTCTCTCTTCAACTGTTTAACAACCACCTGTTGCTGAAGTTACCAGTGACCACTAGCTCCCTCCCACATTAGTCTGGGAATTAATGAGTGATCTTCCCAAAACGAAGCTAATCCACGATTATGCCTCTTAATGCCTCTGTTGGCATGCCATTGCCTGGGCATAGTATTCAAGCTAACAGGGTGAGTTGCTGAAAGTTTGATGCAACGTAATAGGAAAATTCAACCAGATTGTTTTAAATTACTTGGGAAAAAGCATAAATGCCTATTTTGGCTAGGGAAGTCCCTGCAATTGCATTTCTAAATTGTTACTGCATTTCTGGATATCAAAGGAAAAGCAGACACTTGTGATCTAGAGCCTGCTAACCGAGCCTTCCTACACTTCCCCATGAGCTGTGAAGACCCATTATCAAGGAAAACGGAAGGGAGAGAAAGGCTAGTTCTTGTTCCATGGTTGGGGAGAGGCCACTCCCTGGTGTGAGTGGGGACTAGGGTGGGAGGGATTCTGGAGAGATACTAGCCTATAAGGAGAAAGGACCAGAGGGTTGATGCAGATGGAGTTGCTGCAGAGAGGGGAGGCAGGAAGCCTCTGCCACATGCCCCTCTGAACCCAGACCTTGAAATGGGGATGGTTGTATGAAACCTGGGCTGATGCGGGAATGGGAGTTTTGGGAGGAGCTTTGAGAACTTAGTAAAGGTGTCCATAGTCCAGGTTTGGCCTGAAGAAATGATCACCTGTGGATCAACTGCTGGAAACTGGGCAAGGAGCCCTCAGCACCCTGAGCAGCAGCCATGTCAAGAGCCCAGAGTCAAGGTCAAGAATCCTTGCCACCAAAGCCATTTGAAAGACCCAGTAGGAAACAACCCGGTGAAAGTAAGGCACCCCACCCTCAGCACTCCTGAAATGGAGAGGACTGCTTACCCCTTTGCTAAGGCCTGGGGTGGAGACTGCTGTCTGCCCATCTCTGGTTGCCCTGCCAGCTTGAGGACCTGTAAGTAATAAACTCTTAAACCTTCTCATTGTGGCTGTGTCATTGAAGCCACACCTGATATCTGACCCTATGGTGCTAAGGAAGCTCCCCATGGGACCCCTTCAGTCCCCCCAAGGACTCTTCTTTCCTAAGTCAAGCAAATTATCCAATTACCCACTTCCCACAGAAAGGGCAGAACATGTAGCCTTCTGGCTGGCTGGCAATTCTTGGGTTCCTTGGCTTTCCAATCACATAGTGGTGTCTTCTTTCTCCTTTGAGTTCACTCTGATTTTCTGCTTCTAGCTCTTTCCTGTGGCTTTCTCTAAGGTACACCTTAGCTAAAAATTACTTCTTCAAAAGGTCCCATTTAAAATGGATTCACAACTACAGGAATGGGATTAAGATTAAGAACATGTTTTTTCTAGGGCACGTAACTCAATCTATGTTACCGCATTCATTCAATAAAGAAAACACAACTTTGATAACCAAAACCCTTACAGCACATGTTTTTAAATGATGTGCCAGGCACTGTTCTGAACATTTCAGCAAATCATCTCATTTAATCCTCAAAATGTCCAATGAAGTAGCTACTTTATCATCACCATTTTACTGATAAGGACACTGAGGCACAGAAAAGTTCACTTGCACAGTAAGTGACAGTGCCAGGATTGGAATCTAGACAGTATGGCTCCAGAGCCTGTGATTTTAATCTTAAATACCATGAGTAGACTCAATTACCTATTTTAAGGGTAACCTGGCTAAATCTACGGAGGGTTTAGCCCATGAATCTAAGAGTAGTTCAGTAACACTTCAATTCTGCACGTGCTAAAAGACTTGGGGAAAATTGGTCTTGATTAAAGAGGCTTTAGCTTTGACTTTTTAACCAACAAAGTGTCGATAAAAGATTCTTAGCCATTTTTGTGATATGGCAAGAAAAACAGAAGAAGGAAGTTCCACTCCCTCCCTACCCTCCCCCATCCCCCCTCAAGCCCAGCAACTTAGCAAAAGTAAACTTGTCACCACAATCTTGATGAAACCTTAAGGTCGGTTTAGGGCCTGACTTCTAGAACCAAATATGACGAAGGCAGAGGAGCACCTTTTTCCCTTTGGAGCAGTGCCCCTTGTCCATTTGGTATGTTCACATGGACATGGTACCTCATGCCCCAGACAAGGTGATTGGTCCAGTGGTGGGCATATGTCTCAAGCTTGCTAGAAATCTGCACAGAGCTACAAGGCATTTGGAGCTGACTTAACTTTTAGGTCCTGGTACTGACATTCCCAGACTCCTCTCTCTTCCTGTGGTGCATCAAGGGGTGGAGGAGGGGCTCCACCTGTTTACTCCTGGAAAGTCTTTTAGCACTGACATTGTTCAGAATTGTTGGACCATGGTGATAACAAAAAGCAGACCAACTTTCAGTCAGTTTTATTTTTTCACTTCTCTACAATGAAGCCCTCCTCTTCCCTACACCTAGGGTGGATGGCTCCCAACCCACCACCCTTGGTACACCACTGCTCCTATCCTTCCTGAAGCCTAGTGGTTCAAATCCTTTCTTTGAATCTGTAACCCTTCATTTTCATTTCAATAGATGCCATCCCTTTTCACTGATCCATACTGAAATTACCACCTAGAAATGGGGGTATTGGAAATAAAACATTGTGTAGAGCAGTAAGTAATCCCCTCCACATCCAGCCAGAAAATTAGCCATCTTGTCAGAAGGTAGTGAAAACCTGAGGAGGCTGTTACCACTTTTACCTTGCAGCTCAGACCATATGCTCACTGATTCTGGAGCTTTAGAGGATCCGGAAGAAAAGTATCAGGATGGCAATGCTGTTAAGAAAAAACACTTAAAACTTGAAAATAAGACAGCAAGGGGTAGCAATTTTCAACTTTTTGGTCTCAAGACCCTCTACATTCTTAAAAATTAAGATCTTTGTATGTGAGGCATACCTGTCAATATTCACTGCATTAGAAACTAAAACAGAGATTTTTAAAATGTTTATTTATTGTCATTTAAAAGTAACAATTAATAAAGCCATTACATATGACTACAACATATTTTTTAGGAAAAGTAATTATATGTTTCAAAAATAGTAGTAATTACATTGGTATTAGTCCAAATATTTGCAAATCTCTTTAATGTCTGTGGTGGTAGAAGACAGCTGAACTCTTGTATTATCTCACACAATCCATTAGCTCTCAAAGCAATGGTGCCATCATGTGTCATCTAACCTCTGGGTAACTCCAGACACTTGGGAGAGAATGAGTGAAAAGGAAGATAACATCTTAATAGTGATATGAAAATAATTTTGACTTTGCAGAACCCTGGGAAGGGTCACAGGAACCCTCAGGGCTCCACATGCTACACTTTAGAAACCTCTGATCTAGGGAAGTGTGCCTGTGTTTGACTTTGCTATTCACCATTAATTAAGAGTTAAGGCTTCTTGTTGTTACTTGTTTTACTTGTAGATCTTTCTTGTTAGAGATGTAAATATTTTCCGTCCAGCAGAAAAGATAACTCTGAAGGTTAGGGTTTATCTCTAACTCAGCAAATTAACTTCAAAATGCCTTTCCGGTGGAGTATATAAATCCTGTTCCTCAAATTTGCCTTTAAAGCCTTGTACCATTTTACCGGTTCTCATTAATGAGTTGATCATAATCTTTGACTTATCCATTCTATTTGTATGATTTGTGAGTCATGTTTTAACTCAACATGCTACTGGCTACTTCTGCAGGACAGCAAATTTTCTGCAAGAGAAGGATAAACTCCTAGCCAGGCTGGCCCTTGCAAAAGTAGAAAGGAACAACAGTGGTTTTGTGGAGAGTTTCTTTCTTCCTGTAGCTAGCAAACCTATATATCTGAGGCCGAACAATCAAAGGCCTTTCAGTATTTCAAAAGGCCAACTCTGGGTCCTGATCCAAAGGAGTAAAGGATGATTACTAAAAATACAGATAGGATCAGAACAAAGGAGCCGGAGAGGAGGGAGACTCCTGACCATCCCCTACCAAGCACCTCCTGCTCTACATACTTTTCTGAACAATAGTAATCCAGGGGAGTTGCTACATACATGCACTTAATTTACTTCAATAATATGCGTTCTGTTAGAGGGGTGGTGCTCACGGTGGTGGTAGTGGAAACAAGGTTGAGAAGAAACAATTAAAATAATCCAGTGATACCATTTGTCCTGAAGGAGGAATGAGATGGGGGAGGTGAGCCTGCTGTTCCTTCTGGTGGTCTCAGATGGCTCACTCTGGTGAGCCTAGTATTTATTATACATACAGTTAGTTGAACAACATGCTCGTAACTGCAAGCTGACAATTTCAGTCAGCACACAACTTAAGAAAGATAAAGAAAAACTAACTGTACTAGATTCATTGAGAACAATATTGTTTAGTTTGGGGGTGATTTAAATGATTTTCAAGGGCAATACTGACTTCCTGTGCTGACTTGCTGACTTTAAAATCTAACTTTGTCTAAAATGCAACTCCACAGAATTACCACCATTATAAAACACCAGACTGGGATGCAGCCTGGGGCAGGGAAAGATAAATGCTTCCAGATCACCAGGGCCAGTAAATTTGAGGACTAGAGAATGTTGTCTTGCTGCTGCTAAGGGGAGGAAAGTATATGTGAAGTTTGATCACAGATCAGACTTCCAAGGTTGCTGGATTTGCTTACCAGTCCTAAAATACTCGAAGTCAGATTGACTATCAGCTAGGGAAATTTTTGAGGGTGTTGATTAGCAGAAAAAACCCTAGCCTGGCCTGGGAACAAGTTTCTGAGACTGCTCAGCCTCTAACGTAATCCTCAGGGCCCTGGGTCCACACCAATAGTCAGTGTGTAGTGACAGTGAGGCAGCCCAGAAGGGGACTCCTTGCTTGTGGCCTGGAGACAATGGCTGAGGGGATGATCACAGAGAGCGGCGACGGGCATGGAGGATGGCTGACTATGGAGCTCACTGTAAGGCTACAGCTTCCTTATCTCCCCTTTACCAAATGAGTGTTTTGTATGTGCATATGCGTGTGAGTGTGTATCAGATGAACTCTATGCTCAGTTATTCCTAAACTCCCATCCTTTAAGGAGAACAGATATGTGCTGAAGAGGTTGTGAATAGTCTGCAGTGACATTATTCTGATGTATTCTTCATCTGAAGTCCATGCCATTTTCCTGCAGCTGCTGCTGACACCATTTATCCAAAAAATGGGGGTTAGGGGGGGAAAAGGGTCAGGGTCTCTCTATATTATCTGTGAATCTAAGGCATTGTCCCTTAGGCAGTTATCACATTTGCAAGCTCAAGGGCTATAATTTCTGCAGTCACACTGTTTGTGTAAAATTCTGGAGAGGCTGTGTAATCTGATTCTCATGGATGGTGAACCTTCTTGCTTTTAAAATAGAACTTCTCTTTGGTGTGGTTTTGGTTTTTGTCATCAATTGGGGAATTTGCTTCTTGTGACTAAGCTTTTTTGAAATTAGACAAGATCTTTTCATAGTTCCAGCATTTATTGTCACATTGCTGTGATACCATCACCCAAAATTGTGTTCCAAACCTCTTGCTCCTGTCTTTTCCTATCTGTCTGTAGTGGTCCCTGTAGTATTTCCTGTAGAGCAGGTATCTTGTTCACAAACTCTATCATTGTCTGTTTGTCAGAGAATATTTTAAACTCTCCCTCATATTTGAATGACAGTTTTGCCAGATACAGGATTCTTGGTTGGTGGTTTTTCTCTTTCAGTATCTTAAATATATCACACCACTTCCTTGTTGCCTCCATGGTTTCTACTGAGAAATCTGCACATAGTCTTATCAAGCTTCCTTTGTATGTGATGAATCGCTTTTCACTAGCTGCTTTCAGGATTCTCTCTTTGTCTATGACATCTGATAATCTGATTATTAAGTGTCTTGGTGTAGCCCTATTCAGATCTATTCTGTTTGGGGTATGCTGCACTTCTTGGATCTGTAATTTTATGTCTTTCATAAGAGATGGGAAATTTTCATTGAATATTTCCTCTATTATTGCTTCTGCCCCTTTTCCCTTCTCTTCTTCTGGAACACCCATGACATGTACATTCATGCACTTCATTTTGTCTTTCAATTCCCTGAGACGTTGCTCGTATTTTTCCATTCTTTTCCCTATTTGTTCTTTTGTGTGCAGGATTTCAGGTGTCTTGTTCTCCAGTTCCTAAGTGTTTTCTTCTGCCTCTTGAGATCTGCTGCTGTATGCCTCCATTGTGCTTTTCATCTCTTGTGTTGTGCCTTTCATTTCCATAGATTCTGCCAGTTGTTTTTTCAAGCTTTCGATTTGTACCTTATGTTCACCCAGTGTTTTCTTTATAGCCTTCATCTCTTTTGTTATATCTTCCCTGAACTCAATGATTTGGTTTTTTATTTAATTTAGCATATTTCTTTGAAAATCTTAAATAGATTGTTTCATTAAACAATATCTCAATTGTATCTTGATTGAGGTATAAGTTTGTTCCTTTGACTGGGCCATATCTTCATTTTTCGTAGCGTCGATTGTAGTTTTCTGTTGTCTAGGCATCTGGTTTCCTTGATTACCCCAGATTTTCCCAGACCAGCACAGGTTCAGGTCTCAGAATTAGGTTATATTCAGCCAACTTTGCTGTGGGGTCTTTAGTCACTGTGCTTTTCCTAGCCTGCCCAGCAGGTGGTGCCTGTCAGCCTGTCACTCCTGTCTGGTGTAAGGAGGTGTGGCCTCCTTAGTTTCTGTTTTGGCTGTTTTCTCCTAGGCTCTGGGGTCTGGTTCTGAAGGGAAAGCTGAGCCCCACCTCCTTACTCTTAGGGAAGATACACCCCCTAGGGAGTTACCATCTGCATTTGAATTGTCTCTCTGACTCTGTTATCTCCACTCCTGTCTGGGTCAGAGCACTGTGAATTGATAATGGCTGAGGCTTTCTCCTCTGAGCCCCTCAGGTTGAGAGAGAGAAAAAGGGACAGAAAGCCCCTTTTGGAGCCAGTACACAGCCCCCCAGTTTTACTCGGCCAGAAGTAACACCTTGTCTTCTGGGCTCCTCCTCCCAGGACAGATGAGTCTTCTGGTTCTTTAAGATCAGTCGTCACTAAAAGCCTCTGTCTGCTTGTTGGGGGTTTGTAGCTTGTATTCAGCAGTCCACATTTGTTAATTAAAACCCCAGTTGGACCTCAGCTGAGATATATTCGCTCACTCGGAGAGTGCTGCTAGTTTCTACCACAGCAAGGTTTTGCAGCTCAGCCTGCTATGGGGGGAGGTGCTCTCAGAATGGTTTGCGCAGTTTTTACTTACAGATTCTACACTGTGATTTCAGGCATTCCTCCCAATCCAGGTTGGTATATGATGTGTGGACAGTCACAGTTGTCCCCCAGCAGTTTTTCCAAATTATTTACTAGTTGTTCCAGGGGACTGACTAAATTCCACTCCTATGTCACCATCTTGCCCCTCCTCCCCAAATGAATGTTTTTATATAGTGACCATCCTGTTTTCACTCAATAATTGTATGTAGGCTTGAAGCAATATAGCTGAGTGGTTAAGAGCATGGGGTTCTGTTATGCTCCCTGAATCTGGATCCTGGCCTTGCACTACATGACCTGGATTCACACTTGTGTGCCCATCTGAAAAATGGGGATTACACAGTCTACCTCGTAGTTTGAGTATTGGGTTAAATGATATATAACATGCCAAGTGTCACACAGAAGACATTCAAAAAAAGGTCAGTTCTTACTGGGGATGTTAGGGGTAAAAATATTTTTCAGTCATTCCCAGGTTGCTGGATCATGAGGAGGTACATTGGGACCTGAACATCATAGATACTGTGGACTTGGGGAACAAGTCTCTAAGACTACAGACTGCAAATAACATAGATGACTTGGTTTTCTCCTATTTTCAGTTGAATGTGGGGTAGCATTATTATTTAGTGCAATCCAAGGGGTAATAGGTCATGGATGTTGGTTGTTTTGGTTTCCCAGATTCCTTTTCTTCTTTCAATAAAACGAAACAAAACAAAACAACCCTCTTTTTAATGGTGAATCCATGTTGAGTGGGCACAGGATCCCTGCCTAAACGCATGACATGACTGAATCAAGGGGATCACATTTCTGAAGCTGAGCTCACTGGAGTCCTATCCTGCTCTTTTCTGCCAAGACTTATTAGGACATACCACCTTTTTACTGAGATTGTTGCTAAGCTACTGAGATTGAGCATGTTTTTTTTCCAGAAGCCACTGAGCACCCAATGTGATGGCAGTCTACCTTTAGAATCAAGTCAAGTCTAGAGAGGCATACTGGGGGGAAGGAAAGGAAGAGACAGCCCTAATGATATTGTTCTGAGTCCCTGCTTACATTGACTTGAGTCCCCGGACTCAGCTGCCTTTCTAGACTTCCTTTCTCTGTTAGCCTGCTTTGGATCCTATTCCTATCACTGACAAAACCTAACATATGAGGAAAATATTGAAGAATTTGGAAGGGATATAATTATTTGAATTCACAGGTGGCAGACTACAGAGAGATGGGAATACTTGTCCTTTGTGGGAGAAATTCACTAGATGAGGCATGGGTAAAGGGCAAAGGTAACAATAAAGAAGGAGGGGTTGTATTGAGGAGCAGCATATATGTGAAGGGTGGAATGTCACTCTTAGAACAAAGATTGTTTAACAGGAGTAAAGTGTTTTCCAGGTGACTCTGATGCATACTAAAAATTTGAGAACCACTGGTCTAGTCAATGTTTCAATACAAAATACAACTCTGCTTTTCTATTTTCTGAAAAAATCCATGTCTGAAATTTATGTCAATAATGCTGCACTCACAGGTGCTAGGGTAGTAAACAAAGGATTACTTTTACTGACAGAAAAACCAGAGAAATAAATAGCAGACTACCTGAAAGGTATAGGCTACAGTGCTCTGAGATTTGTGCCACCTAGCTAATGGAAGGTGCTGATTGTAATCGGCATACTTAAAATTCCGAAAAAAGTTGACTTCCACTCTTCACTATTTCCCTAAAGGAAATATGACTGCAAGACTTACGGCTAAATAGAGGCAAATTTGTCACAATCCAGGAACCTCTTTTTGGAGTTCCATCCTCCCCTTACCCCCATGCTCAAACAGGCCTTGACATTTTCTGAAATTCTTAACTTGGTACCATTTCTAAGGAGCTCAAAGGACAGTGACATAGTTTAGGCAAAAATGTTATGGACTTAAAATAATCCGTGGCTTATTGGTCACTCAGATAAACTCCTGTAGATAGATATTTTTCAAATTATGACTATCTCCTTTAAAAATGGCTTAATTTTAATTAGAATGTCAAAGAGCAAGCATAATCTTATCATACAGTAGTAAAGTATCTTTATAATTTTCAAAGTTTATATAAATAAAAAATGTAAACACCATGCCTGTTTAATTTTAAAACTGTATTTTTCTGGTATATCTGTTATTAGAGAATAACAGCTGGTATAAAATCATCCTGTAAACTGCTTCCCTTCCTCAGACTGAATAGGTTAACTTTTTAATAACAAAATCTCTACAGTTCTCCACTCTAGGCACTTCAGTGGCATTCTGATAAAATTCACTGAATTGGGTGCCTACAGTTTTTGCATTCACTTATCCTATTTTGTGGGTCAAAAAGGTAAGTTTATTTTCATTTGAAGCTCTAGGCAGAATATCTTAGTGATTTGTATTCATTTGCTAAGACAGTACAACACAGGGTATGTACTGAAAAGATACTATCATTTTTGGGAGTGAGTTCCTGATCTGTGAGGACAGAAGCCACAAGTAAGGCTGCACAACAGCTGATAAATTCCGAGGCTTGCACACTTTCTCTAAAACAGTAGTTTGTAACTCACATTGTCTAACACAAAATTCAATGGTAGGTTCAAAGGGAAAAGAGGGCTGAAGTTCTTAATGCTACCATTTGATAGCTTATCTGAAATACCTATCATGAATGTAAAAAGTTTTCAAACAGGTCTACTGACCAAAATCATCAGATTCTATAAAAAGGCAATGGGACTTAGATCCTTAGGTAATTGAGTAGTTTACAAAAAAAATGTATGTCAAATTGGTTAACCCACCAACAAATTCTCATCTACTATCAGAACTAGCTAAATTAAAAAATGCTTTCTGCTGGGTGTATCCTAGGACTTGACTCAAACATTAAATTACTGTCTATTTCCGCTGACCTCACTAAGATCCTGTTGGTACTTAAAAAAGGAAGTTTACTAAATGCAATTATCATTTTTTACTGGTGAATGAAAAAAACTGCTTGCACAAAGATGAATTACCTTCTGTTTTGACAACTGCTAGATGTTT
Source organism: Choloepus didactylus (assembly GCF_015220235.1). Classification (NCBI taxonomy): domain Eukaryota; kingdom Metazoa; phylum Chordata; class Mammalia; order Pilosa; family Megalonychidae; genus Choloepus; species Choloepus didactylus. Next base: position 69,531,183 of record NC_051319.1, on the reverse strand, counting down.
GATGTGAGGAAATGCCACACTCATGGTTGCGCTTGAATTCCCTTTTAGCTTCCCAAATAAGTGAATGAATTGGCCTGAACAGTGACATATTTGAGAATGAACAAGAAGCAAAGAAAGATCATACAATGGACACTTAGATCTATGAAGGCATTTTGTAGCCAATCTGTATTTCCAACTGTAATTGCATTATCTGACCATACAATTGCTGGGCAGATAGGGATGAATAGTTTTTACCCTAGCCCTCTAATTATGGATCAGGCAGCAGTGAATGTATAATGAAAAAATCCCTGGAGAGGAAAGACCTGGGCTCTAGGCCCAAATCCATCATTTATTTACCACAAGACCTTGGGAAACTCCCTGACTGCTCTAAGCTGCTTTCTCAAAAATGAAATGGAGATATGTAACTGTTTTGCATGTATTAACACACCTATTGTATTGTTTAAATGAGAAAGTGAAAGTGCTTTTGTTAAACTGTAAATCATCTTACCCAAAAATCTTGGGGAGAAAAGAATCAGATTATACTCAGGGACTACGAGTCCATTTTAATCTTACTGTTTCCTCATTTGTAAATGAGGGATCTAACCCAAATATAAAGCAGAATGATCACAGCTAAGTCATTAAAAAAAAAAAAAAAAATCAAAACAAGCTGCACCTTATCTGGTTCAGTCACACTATCAGCATCAATAGTGATTATTCCAAAGGTTTAGCTTAGGGATAGTGAACAGTTTCAAGCAACTTTTCCCAGGCATGAATAGTAAGGTAAAACCCATTAAAAAAGCTCAGACATCAATGAAGTAATGACAGTTACCTAACTGAAGTTAACTCACGAAGCTAGCATATATTTATAAAACAGGTAAAGTATAAGAGTAGACATTAAATAGTTTTAATGAATTCACTTCCTTTATTGCAGTGACCTTCGTACAAAGCAGCAACTGCAATATACTCAAAGTTAAGACATTAGAAAAGCATTTGTGTGATAGTTATGTTACAGTATTATCAAAATATTACATTTTCAAACTTAAGTAATCATCCAGCAGGGCTCTCAAATCTTTAAATTATTTCCATGGACTTTAAAAATATGTAATGTCAGAAAGCATATAAAAAGAATGTAAAAGGAAACCTAAAATACAAATATGAAATAACATAACAAATAAATACTTGATTTAATTAACTGTTAATAATCAGCTTAACACCACCACTCTAGACCCATTGTATTTTTAACTATAGGAATAATGAACTGTCAAATGCCACTGCATAATTATTTATTTCCAAGTTATCACCAATTATTGGGACTAAAAAAAAAAAAATTGGCAAAAAATAATCAAATTTCAGCATAAATAAAATAGAGTAGAATAACTTCAGTACTAGAATAAGACATCTTAAGAACTGTTGACATTTATTAGAGCACTATAACATTTTTTAAAATTTCTGACCTGGTGTCTAGTGTTAAGTGAAAATAATGCATTTTTTTAAAAACTGAAAAGCTTCTTAATGTTATTTCACAGACAATATTACCCCCCATTATGCATATTTAGATATATCTTATGAACTTTATACACACATGTATGTAGACACACATGACATTTGGTTCCTGTAGTACGATTACAGTGATGTTTTCCTGAATGGGCAAAACTTTAAACAAATAATAAAATAAAATAAAATTAAGTGTACCTGTGCACATCAAGATAGCAGCACTCAGTTCATGCCCTATTATCCATTAAAAATTTTCAAACATGATATTAATTATATCTTTATTGAATAATATGACATTTCTACTGTCTTTCCCCCAAAACACTGCAAAACCTGCAATAAATGGAACAAGACTGTGAGTTACAACATAGAAAAAATTTCTTGGAAGAACACATTACTTCATTTCCTTAGCATTCTGAATTCAAAATTATTATCAGATCTCCGTTTTTATATTATACTCATGCAGCAAAATTACTGCACTACTGAAAACAGTAATAATTTTATAGATTTCTATCAAGATTCATGGAAACTTGCATAAATCCTTCACCACTGAAATTTATACCAATTAACCCACTGAACAGTTCTTTAGCTGAAATGTTCTCCACTTTGTAACTGAATGATAACTGCACATAAGTTACACGCCCTTTGAATGAAATCTATATCTGTCGATGTAATTTGAGCTTATGCTTACTATAAAAACAAAAAACAATTAAAATTAATCTAATGAATCTTGATCACTTTGAATTCCAAAAACCAGCAACATAAATTTCATTATATATACACATATGCATCTGTGTATGCACATATACATACACACATACAGATATGTAGACATATCCCTTGAAACCTTGAAATGTTTTTAGGAAATCCTTCCTTGAGTAAAATACAAAAAACTTCACATTAATAATTATGTATAAAGCTTTTACTAACAGTACATATGCACTGTCAAAATTGTACTAGTAGACTTGACGTTAAAAACAGGACATTTTCAGAAGCACAAACTGGCAGTTTTTCTTAACACAAAAGTTTTAAAGAATTAAGAATGGATTAAATTTAAAAGTTCAGAATAATCTGTTCAAACCTGAGTATATTAAGACTAAGTATACTTGACATTTGAATGAATGGCCTAAAAACATTTCACTAAGAACCCAGTGATCCATTTAACCATTTGATGAAACATTAAATATTTTAGTGATTTATAAAGGATGGAACAGTATAGTGAAAATTCCATACAGTGTTTACTGAAACACTCTATCAAATGACATTGTTTTGTCTAAATTTCCTCCAGAACATCTGTTAGCATTTCTTAACAGACCCTCAGATTTGAGGGAAACTCTAAATTAGGACAGATCTCTTCTCTAATAAATTTAAAGATCTTAAGGATTTTAGTTTAAAGAAGGACAGCAAGTGATTTTTCAGCATGGTATACAGAAGTACTGGGTAACTCTTCAAACTTCTCTAACGTTTTGAAAAATAATAACAATGATGTAAGTAAGTGCCAGTCATAGAAAAAAAGATATAATGGGTTTTTTTTCCCCTTAGATCTACATTTACACATACTCATAAAAGCCTAACTTTGGGGCCACTTTTAGGTTCCCTTTTTTATTTTCATTTTTCATTAACCTGCCCTAATTCTCACTTTTCATATCTAACAGATACCTTTACAAATGTTATAGAAAACATACAGTACTCAACACTAATTGATCAATCAGAGAAGAAAAGCAGCGTCTGTTTTATTTTAAGGTGGAAGAGACTAGAAATAAAAATAGCTGAAGACAAAGTTTGACATTCTATAAATTTATAAAAGAGGATAATATGGATGAAATTTGGTTAATTTCAGAAGGCACCTCAAGGCTAAAGGCTTTTTGTACTCTTTTCATCAATCAAAAAATAACACACTTTTATTGCTATTCAAGTAGCAAAGAAAAACTTTACTCTCATGAGCTTGAGTTCAACCACCAGGAATCATCATTCATTAAGACTGAGATAAGGAACTGATTAAAACTGAAGTCTCCATAAACATATCAATGGAGCAACTTCCCCATGTGCTTTCATATCAAAGAAATAGTAAAATAAAAGTCACAATTCGCCATTGTGATGTTAAGGTATCATTGAAGATTTCAGTTACTTCACTAGGCAGGGAAGTACCATTCTGCAGAGTTGTCCACTGTGTAGAACATTTAAGAATAGAAGGTAAGGACACTCTGATGATTCCCACGGACAAGGAGGATTGGAGGGAGGTCCTTAGATAGAGCTTCTAACCATGCCATGTAGAGAGCACTAGACACAGCACCTTTACGTGCAACTGGGAGACTCCTGGTATTAAACAAGAGAAAAGAAATTAACACACATTTAAGTTGAGAAGAATAAAATGTAATTAGAAAAAAAATCATAAATTAGGTCACAATAAAAGTATCTAAAAATTTCTATAAGTTACAGAATACCTTTGAGTATAGAGAAATTCTGCATACAGAAATCACTCTGCTCTCATATCACTATTCCAATTATTTCAAGTTTGAAAAAATGTATTTTTAAATTTCTTCATAAGAATAGCACATCATTATTTCTACAAATCATAACACATGGTATCAAACACTAACCTCCAAATTTTCCCTTCCTCAGTAAGGAAGAGAAATAGATGGAGAAATGGAAGTTTCTAAATGAATTCAGGAAATGGAAGATATACATGGATAAATGAACTTCATAACTATTTTTGCATATTAATTGTCATCATCTTTTATCTCTCTGAGCTTTAATCTCTGTAGATGTCACGGTAATGACTAGTTGGCTCTGTAGAAACATTTCTCTCTAGATTTCTATGTTTTAATTTCTTCCATTAGAGATACTTGATCATCACCAGCAAAAGTTAAAACCTTCTGGTGTATTAAATGTTCACTGTTAATCAAAATAACAATCCTTTGGTGTTACTTTTACTTCATTTGGCATGTTTTTTGGAGGTTTGAGCTTTCCCTATCTATATAAGGATATAGGTTCCAGGGCTGAGAAAATTAAGGTTCAGATAGTATTTAGCTAACCTGATTCAGCTAAGGAAAAGCCAAAATTGGCATTAGCAGGTTTATTCAATGCAAGGACAATGTGTCTGTTAGGTAAAAGTTTGTGTGGGGGAATCTTGCAGGTGGTGATATAGACAGGAACCACTTTTAAAATTTTATATTCCAAATAATTTTATGGGGTTACTTTCATGAGGAAGCTGTTTGGGGTCCAAGTCCTCATACCCTACACAAGTTTATAGGCTATGCTATAATGTCTTCAAAGCTATGGAATTTTGAAAACCTGGAAGAAGTGTTAAAGAAAAGGAAAAATCTCAGAATAACACTACTATCATAAAGACTGCCTTATATTCATGTAAGCTTAAGATTTTTGTTTTTCTTTCTTCCTACTTCAAATGGTTTCTCCATATGCCTAAGGCAAAGTAGACTCTAAAAAGTTATTTTTGCCTCCTTATAACCACTGAATCATTAAAGCACATTGTCATCAAGTGAGTAGCCAAGAAAATCTTAGTACAGATATTACTTACATGACAATAATATTAGCTGTGCTTGAATGTTCCTTTAATAATTCATTTAGCCTAATCTGACGGTATGTCTGAAATGAAACAGGACAAAGTCATTACTACAAAAACAAACAAACATACAACTACACCGTTTGAAAATTAAAATCTAGCATGGTTCATAATCCTACAAGTAGGCAAAAAGAAACCAAAATGATATTAAAAATATCTGTTCATTATTTAAAAGAAAAACATTATCTACAATAAATCCAACTTAAAATAGATTTAATTTACAAAACTCATTCCTCCTAAATCAAACTGCAGTTCTTATTACTTAGGGTTTAAGTATTAAAAAAAAAATTCACATTGAAGATTAATGAAAAGGAAGCAGAAGAGAATAGATACCTTGGTCTTATAAAGTTCAAGTTCATTATCTGTGATTCGCCATGGTTCATCTTCTTTCATTTTATCTGCAATATCTTGTTCTTTATCATCTTCATGAAGTCTGTATGGCTCAATCATTTCATCAAAAGCTACAATACTTGAAAGAATGGAAAGAATATTGGCAATTCACTTTATTTTAAATTACATAACAAGGAGCTCTTAACCAATGAAACAATAACTTGAAAAGTTTGTGCTTTCATCTATTATGTTCCCCTCTATATCTCAACTATAACAATCACTTTGGCTAATTAACTTAGAAAATAGCAATCTCTGGTACCTCAAACTGATTAGAAATTTAGAATCATATTCCCAATAACAGAAATGCAGTTTTAACTGCTGCAGCTTGTTTCTCTGTATCTACCCCGCCTCCATGCCCACTCCTCTCAAACAAAATAAATTTTCATTACAGTGTCCAAAAGGTTTCTTTTGAGCTGAGCAATAAGTCAAATTGTGTTACTCCTTTGTTTAAAACATCCCAAAGGCTTGCATAACTCAAGTACCAATGAACAAAGGAGTGTATTAGAACATTTTTAAGAGAGAAAAGAGCAGATACTAAAAATTTAAGAAAATGCTGAATTAGTCTCTAGATCCAGATAATTAATTACAAAAGATAGTAAAAGAACACGAGGGCCTTCTAATCCCCTAAATTAAACATATCTTTCAGTATCAAGCTCCTACTATCTAGTTTTTTATAAGAGGAAACTATCTCTCTGATTAGAATCTTACAAAGTACATCTTACTATTTTCTATTTAAAATGAATTCTTTATTCTAACTTCATCATTTATTCAACACTTGTCTGAGAATTAAAATTATGTCTGATAAAATAAATATACATATTGTTTTAACAACCTCTTTATACCATTTTCAGATAAGATAATCCAAAAGAGTCTGTTTTGACTGGAAGAATTCTGAATTTATCTGTTATATACAAATTCTTATATTCTCTTATTTTAGTAATATAATAAAATAGTGAAAAGTAATGGATATGTGGAGTAGGATCTAGTGACCATGATGGATATGGGTATGGAAATGCAAATTTAAAGAACCATCTAGAATTTCTGGCATTAATGTTTTAAAAAACATTTCTAAAACAGCAGTGGAAACCCTCTCTGAAACCTAAAGCCCTTTAGACTTACTTCAATCTCTGCTATAGACATGCCAACTATCAGTGCTAAATAAAAAAATTTGACTTCATATGTAACTAACAGCAGGGAAAAATAACCCTGAAACAGTTGTTAAGTTGAATTATCTGTTATGGGAGTTATGTTTGAGTTGGTAATCCCGTAAAAGAATCGGAAATTTGTACAGAGTAACTTATCCAACAACTTACTTTTCTTTCTTTGGTTTGGTGTTAATATCTCCTAGGACCATAATGTCAGAGAAGTCTATCCGGAACTTGCTAAGTAAAGTAGCCATCCTAGAACAAAATGAATAGTACAGAGACACATGAAGGATGTATGTAAGTATTTTTGTTTTACATAAGGCTGAACTCATACTGGAGAAGCATGATTTAAAAGGAAAGTCTTTCAGGCGCTAAACTAAGTCCATCTGAATTAATTCACCCTGTACATTCAACAAAGTAGGCTTTTAAATTCCCTGAGTAATTTCTTGGTAAGTGGGTAGATTTCAGTAAAAATCTGTAAACTCATTTAATTATTTTGAGATTATTCTTCTATCCAAGATGAATGCATATCTCAAGGCTCAAATATCTTCAAACTGAATATATAACATATGGCAGATTATTCAGTTCAGTGTATAATTTTTTGGAATTGGGGTAGGCATAAAAGAGGAGTATCAAAAAATCTCTCTGACTTTTCAGTAAAATAAATACCTTTTTGAAGCCATAGGTGGCAAAGAAACATTAGTAGCAATAATAGTAAAGATGAAACACACACAAGAAAAGCATTTAAAACAGGATTTAATGTTTAATAAGATGACAATTTTATAAATTAAGATATTAGACATTAGAAAACAGATAAAGCACTGGGTTTAACTTTTAAATTCATTAGTAGGATTTCTTACATAATTCAGTATTTGAAATGAAGAAACACCTAGTTAAATCCACATGTCTATTAAGGGCCTGCTATATGTATGGCAGTGTGCTAAACATTACAGGGCCTACAAAACTCAAATTTAAAATAAAGAAATAAATACAACACAAGACAGAAAGTAGTGAGTGGTAACAAGCATACTGTGCTTCTAATAGGGGACAAAGAAGAAAAAAATTAGGGAAGGCTTTATGAAGAAGGTGACAACTAAGCTGGGCTTTGAAGAATGGAGTATTTTAACAGAAATGAGAGGAAGGGAGTAAAGGGCTATTTATAGTAGTGAGATTACACTAGGCAAAGCAGTTGAAGTCTGAAATAACATATATGTTCAGGTCATGTGAAGAAGTGTAAACAGAAGTATAGGGCATGTTTGGGGGAAGAGCAGAAAGAAAAGAGAACAGGAGGACTGACTGTCAAGGACCTTGAATGTCACATTATAGAAATTAGATTTTCTGTAGTAGGTAATGAGGAAGAATTTTTGGCAGATGAATCATAGGATCAAAACCCTGCTTTCCAAAGAGGATCGTGGGAGCAATGTGTGCAATATGCTGAAAAAGTAAAAGACAAGACACAAGGGTACTTGGAATATAAGAGAGAAGCACTGTAACCAGAACCAGAATTGTAGCGGTACAGATGGAAAAAAGGGATGGATGACAATGACATCTTGCATTTCTGTTGTCTAGAAGTCTACAAAATGCATCCCATATACGAATATGAAATTTTTGTGCACCTTATACCCAATTATAAAATAACGCCGCTTAAAGCTTTAACACTTTAAGTATTTAATAAAGACTCTCTAAAATGCCAGAACGTTAAGAAGAAAAATACTATATATATGTAAAACTAAGTATTTAGAACTCAAACATGAAGACAAAATTAAAGAGAATGAAGTTTTATTTGTTCAACTGGAATTTTGAGTTTAAGTACAGAATGGAACAACATGACTGACATTTTCTAATTTTTATCCTATCAAATCTGTATTGTGATAGAAAGGTAATTAAAAATAAACTTACGCTCTCCGGTCATGGTCTATTCTGTTTATTTTTCCACCAATGAATACTCTGATCTTACAGTCTTTCCACTTTTTCTTTGTAGTCAGAAGATAAGGTATCAATAAGGTCAAACCTGAATCATAAAGATATAACAAATTATTTACTTAATGCTAATTCTCAGCCAAGAATTTTTAATTCGGTTTAGTCTCTAAAAGCATGTTTACTATACCTCAATATAAAAACAAAAGTATTCTTTGTGTCCTTCCTTAACAATTCAGTCAAAAAGCCCTTTGGCAAGCCTAAGCAAGGAGGCATAGCCCAATGGAATCAGGGCCCAAGTGAGGAAAGCAGGCAAGTGGCAGAGTGACCTGGTGGAGTTCAAGGGATTAGTTATATACAGAAGGATGGAGGAAAAAGGATACTCATTAAAGATAATGGCAGCCAGGTATTTCAATGAAATGAGAAATAAGAAAAGGGAGAAAGCTAGACTGAACCCTGCAACGTTAAGACTGGAATTGGGTTCCAATACAAAAATACATAACCTGAAACTAATTATGATCAAACACAAGATTATCATTCCAAGCGACGTGACATTCTACAAAATGACCTAAGCTTTTAAAAAATGTTAATTAAGGCCATGAAGGTCAAGGAATGATTGAGCAACTGTTTCGAATAAAAGGACACTGAATAGACAGGATAACTAAGTGCAACGCCTGATTCAAAAATGAATACTTTTGCTTTTAGGAATACTGGCAAAACCTGAATGGGGTCTCTTTGTGAAAAGTATAGGAGATTCCTTAGTACTGTTCTCATAATTTCAGTAAATTTGAAATTACTAAAAAAGTTTATTAGCCTTACCTCCATCATCAAAAAGCCACCAGACATCAATAGTGTTCTTTCCTTGTTTCTTTTGAAATTGTGTACTAGCTTCAAGAAGCTTTTGGTCAGATACATTTAAAGGCACAACAGGGCCTTTGGATTCTAAAGGATTAAGCAAAAATATAAGACGTAAGGGAAGTAAATATTGAAGCCCCTTTTGATGAATTCCTATAGTTTCCTAACTTTTGGGTATTCAAATATGTTTATATTGTACACAGTTGTATATGGTATCCTTCATAAGTTCTGAGTTGTCTATAATTTAACATACTTTCAAAATAGCTACAGATAAGTACATCTTTACAACAGCTAAGCTCATGAAAATTTTCTTACCTAATTTTTATTATTTTGACTGATTCTGAACAAATATAAGAGAAGCATAAATACCAAGCAATAAAATTAAACCTGACTGCCAGACTTTGGTTCCTGAAAATGTTATTTTAGGCTAACTGAATGAATCAAGTTTATACTTGTTCTATGCACATACTCTTTCACAGTCTGGCATCTCAATCATGCAAAGCTCAAAACAAATTTTCTTAAACAAAAAAGTTGTTATCTGAAATATAACACAAACACAAGGGAGTTGAAAATTTGCCAATATAAAATCTTAACTAATCTCACAGTGGAAACCTCTTAGTCTAAGGAAAATTTCCCTCTCTTTCCCTAACCTTTGTCCCCTCAAAAAATGATAATGAATTCTAAAGTTATAAAACCATCACAGCTTTCTCTGAACCACAGAAAGACGGTGGGTACTTCTTAGAAGGGCACCTATCTGCTGCAGGTCTAATGGACAATATACCAGAGGAGTTCCCATTTATATACCCAGGATTTTTTTTTTTTTAATCACACTGACTCTGAGCAAGCAAATGATTATTATGCAGCTCCTAAACCAAATTTTTAAAAGCCGAAATCCACAGGAGGAAATCTGATCACTTTGCAGAACTTCTATCATTCACTTTTCATGCTGCCACGATGTATGCAAACATGATGAATGGTTTTGCATGATGAAATATGGCTACCAAACCACACTGCTCCATAACTCTCACCTCTATCTCCTTCTCATAAAATTCATGTATGTTGACATGACTGTGTATCTCCCAAACGCAGCAGGACTGTGAGAAATATTGTAATTTTTGAAATGAAAAATATATTAGTATCAAAATTAAGGTCTTGGCTGGGTACAACTGATGGTAAAGAATGCAAGTGACACTGTAAATAAACCTAATTCAGTGTCCCTACTTATCATCTAAACCATGCAGTTTAAATTTTTAAAAATTAATATTAACTTTCAGGGTTTGAATATTTCAAAAATGCTAAAATGGTTTAAAAGAGTCTGTTTGTGATATACCACCTCTTCCTGGGAAAATTTACTCTTTAGTTGAACTAATGAAAATTTTTCTAATCTGCATTTATAAATAACTGTAACATCACCTCACCATGGAAATAACTAATAAGGTGAAAAATAATAAAGTTGGAGTTAAAGAGTTAACAGTATGAAAAAGGGATTAAAATAAAATGATGAAAAATGCCTGCCTTTTTTCAACAGTGGTTGAGTTGGAGTCTTGCCATCCTCTTCCTCATCTAGATTATTTTTAAAAAACACAAAATATAGGTTAATCGCCTTTATATTACTAAAATAATGAAAACGTAAATAGAGAACATTTATGAATAAAATCTAGTATGAAGCAACAGTCCATGAGAAATAATCAAGACTGAAGATTAGTATTTTCTACACTGAGCATTCAGGGTTTTAAAAAGCAAACATATCTTAGACTCTTCCTACAACAGGGCTACTGATTAACACTCACTCCTAAATATTATTCCCGTGAAATTGTAAAAAATGTTAACAGAGTTTTAAAAATTTCATACTTGAAATTAGTTGAAAAGATGGTGAATATGGCTTCTAGAGTATAAAAAAATTTTAAACATGCCACTGCTTCACTCTGCAAATGACTGAAAACTAATTTTAGAAAAATATTTGATGGATATCTGGTATTTGTAAAAATGAATCACCATTTGAAATATTAAGGACTGTGAGAAGAGATATAAGTCTTTTGATTTATATAAAATGCCCAGTCATAAAGCAGAGATTTTCCCCAAATACATAAATTTATATACATAAATATATATATCTCCATCCATTTATATTTAAATATCTATAAATATTTTTCTGGGGTTTATAGATTTCCTAATCTCAATTCCTCAATCGTGATGTTATATATGTATTATTTGTTTCTTTAAGGAATGTAAAACTCTTGACTTGGACGGGAGGCAGAACACAGCAATGGACTCTACAATAAACTCCCAGGATTCTGATTTAACTCTACCCCTTCTTCTAGCAATGTGAGCTTCAGCTAGCAATTTAACTATTCATTTTCCTCACTGAACAAAGCGTTACAGTACCTACCTCTTAAGGTTGTTCTATTGCAAGCATCAATGTATGTGGCTCAGTGTAGCACAGAGTACTCAAGGGGTGCTCTTTTTGTTCCCTTGCGCATTGTATGCTTCAATACCAAGACAAACATTAACTAAATATTCATGACTAAATAATACCTACATCAGAATGTTTATATTTCTGAATATTTGAAAGTTATTCAAAATTTTCTGTAGTTTCTATGCCAATTTTGAAAATTATTGGCTAAATAGAAAATAAACACAAAATAAAGGTAATGTTACTTTTCAGTGCTCCTAACTTCTCATGCTTGGTATGGAATGGAAACATTTCAATTTTACATTTGATTTTATAGTATTCAATGTTATTGTTCTTATAAAGTGAATATTTGACAGTATCTATCTTTGATGATAACAAAAACATTTATGAGTATAACTAAGGACATTCTGTATTCATTTTAAAAGAGCTTAGAAATGTCAAGGAAATCATGACATTTAAAAATGATTTAATTTAAGTTTAAGGCATTTAGATTTTCACAATAAAAAAGATGAGTAGAAATTAACTGACCCACTTTCCTACTCTATAAAAATAATGATTTCATAAGATTGTGACACATTAATGAGCTAACATATGGAAAACAATCCACAACAATGTGGGTGTACAGAGTAGATTCTCAATAAATATTGCTTTTTCCCCTCCCACCATAATTTTACCTATTAATCCCCAAAAGACTGTAGAGAAAAGGTCTGTTTTAAGTAAGAGAAAAGGACTGGAAAAAAAAAAAGGTAAAAGGAAATGAAAGAATGTGTATGATAACCTAAAAAATAAACACAGGAACACAAAAAATTATCAGAATATGTTTATAGAGTTTTGAAGTGAAACGGGAAAAAAATTATAATCAAGGCAGGCAGCAAAGAACTGAAAGGGGAAACAGTTCTCAACTGAACTTTCAAATACTACTACTCTAAGCAAACAAGGTAAATAAGAAGGAAAGAAATAAAGCAACATTAATACTTCTACATAATCTGGAAAAGATCAATTTCAGAGACATCATTTGCCATGATATGGTTTGATGATTTACAGTGCAGATTTTTTCTTGTTGCAAATTAGTTGGAATAGGACAGATGGAGATACTAGACTGAACAGAGGTAAGAGAGTGAAGGTGGGAGAGTAAGATTTGGAAGTCATACCTCTTTCCTTCTCATGAACATGACATATACATCTGTAGATGAAATTATCTGAAATCTGTTAGTGGCCTGACATGAGCCACCAGGGGTATTATGTCAGTAAATTATGACTTCTAGTTTATGGTCTAAGAAACTAGAAATGGAGTTTCTTCACAGAGGGACTAAATAAGGAACAAATTTTGACTTGATTTTTTATTTTACCATTTTACCTGAGTATCTCCAAGAGCAGTAAATGTAAGAATGTTTTTAATACCTAGGAACATAAACAAAACCCCTGCTATTTAAACACCTTTTGACTCACACAAAAAATGTGGAAATTAACTTTCAAAGTTTCATTCCTTTCACAGTATTATCATGTCTTATGCATGCTACCACCTTTCTTTCCAAGCTCAAATTTAACCTATACCTTATATTGTGTTATTTAAAGCAAGCACAAATAAAAACTAATCAGCATGGTTTCTTTTCAGTGATACTTTAAAACAGCTAGTCATTTTGTAACGATTTTTGAAAGCCATTAAAAATTTTACAACTATAAATGAAGAGTAAAATTTTGAGAACAGGTTATTTTCTGAGACAGGCTATATAGTAAAAACGATTTCCCTCCCCAAATTAAAATATTACCATTAATAAAATTTCTTGTTTGAATGAAAATTTACCTTTATGTGTAATAGTTTTTTCACCAGATGGTTTGGAAGTATCTAAATCTGATGTTTTACTATACTCCACACTTAGAACCACATCCTTGGCACCAGGAGATTTCTCTTGGGATGACAATAATTCTTCTGTGGACATGAAAGTATTTAAAATATTATCAATCTTATTTTAGCTGTTATAGAAAACAGCTTGTGGTTTAAGCACAAGTAAATGACATTTTTAAGCAAAGTTTATTATGAAATAGTTAAGTTTATTAAAAATTATTTCTCATGTAAACAAAGTGATAATCTGTTTTAACATGAGTATTCACTTAAATATCTGAGCTACAACTAAGTGTCAGACATTTGAATTAGGTGCTAGTGGAATCAGTAATGGGTGAAATTCATAGAGCAGGAGAATCTGGTGGATAAAGGAATGATTTATAAAATGTGAATGAACACAACTCTCAAAGTCACTGACACATATGGCAAATATAAAAAATGACAAACACTCAGATACATGTTAGAAGATGACAGATAACACTGAAAAATTACACTCAGGACTATAGAGCCAACCAATGAACAGAGTCTTTTCCTAAACTTCTGGTGAAGTATCACTTTTTCATTTTTAAAGATGCATCATTATTTTCTGTCTCTTTTGGCAAGGAGTTAGTATACATATAACTTTCAACATAAAAAAAATTATAAAAACAAATATTATATGAAACTGATGATCTGTTCATAATTCTCATCACTTTTCATATGAATTAAGAGAAATAGCAATAGCAACTATGTGAACCTAGGTGCTAGCACTATGCTAAGAGCTTATTTCTTTTATAATCTTCACAAAAACACTTTTGAGGTAATTATGGTTTCATAGATGAGGAAACTGAGGTTCAGAAGTCAGCAAATTCACGCAGGCTACAAATCTACTATGAATAAAAGTTGAGATTTTTTTTTTTTCCTTTTTAATTTTTATTGGGATTGTTCAGATACCATACAATTATCCAAAGATCCAAAGTGTACAATCACTTGCCCCTGGGTACCCTCATACAGCTGTGCATCCATCACCACACTTAATTTTTGTTCAATTTTTAGAAACTTTTCATTACTCCAGACAAGAAATAAAGTGAAAGATGAAAAAAGAAAAAAAGAAAAAGAAACTCTAATCCTCCCCTATCCCTAACAACCCCCCTCAATTGTTAACTTGTAGTGTTGGTATAGTACATTTGTTACTGTTTATGAAAAAATGTTGAAATACTACTAACTGTAGTATATAGTTTGCAATAGGTATATATTTCTTCCCTATATGCCCCTCTATTATTAACTTCTAATTGTATTGTCATACATTTGTTCTGGTTCATGGAAGCGATTTCTAGTATTTGTACAGTTGATCATGGACATTGCCCACCATAGGATTCAGTTTTATACATTCCCATCTTTTGACCTCCAACTTTCCTTCTGGTGACATATATGACTCTGAGCTTCCCCTTTCCACCACATTCACACACCATTCGGCACTGTTAGTTATTCTCACATAGTGCTACCAACATGTCTGTTCATTTCCAATCATTTAAGTTCATCCTAGTTGAACATTCTGCTCATACTAAGCAACCACTCCCCATTCTTAAGCCTCATCCTATATCTTGGTACCTTATATTTCATGTCTATGAGTTTACATATTATAATTAGTTCTTATCAGTCAGACCCTGCAATAATTGTCCTTATGTGTCTGGCTTATTTCACTCAGTATATTGCCCTTGAGGTTTTGTCATCAACCCATTTTTTTTTTATATGGTTTTGTTCACTCACCATACATTCCATCCTAAGTAAATAATCGATGGTTCTCTGTATGGTCATATATTTATGTGTTCACCACCTTCACCACTATCTATATAAGGGCATCTACATTTCTTCCACAAGGCAGGAAGGAGAGTCAAACAAAGTAGAGAGCCAAAAGAAAGAGGAAAAAAAAAAAAATGACAGCTAGGAAGCAGCAAAAGGAAAAATAACCTTAAATCAAAGTAGAGTAAAGAATCAGACAATACCACCAATGTCAAGTGTCTAACATGCCTCCCATCCCCCCTCTTATCTGCATTTACCTTGGTATATCACCTTTGTTACATTAAAGGAAGCATAATACAATGATTCTATTAGTTACAGTCTCTAGTTTATGTTGATTGCATCCCTCCCCCAATGCCTCCCCATTTTTAACACCTTGCAAGGTTGACATCTGCTTGTTCTCCCTCGTAAAAGAACATATTTGTACATTTTATCACAATTGTTGAATACTCTAGATTTCACCAAGTTACACAGTTCCACTCTTTATCTTTCCTCCTTTCTTCTGGTATCTCACATGCTCCCAACCTTCCTCTCTCAACCGTATTCATAGTTATATCTGTTCAGTGTACTTACACTGTTGTGCTACCATCTCCCAAAATTGTGTTCCAAACCACGCACTCCCATCTTCTCCTATCACTCTGTAGTGCTCCCTTTAGTATTTCCTGTAGGGTGGGTGTCTTGTTCACAAAGTCTCTCACTGTCTGTTTGTCAGAAAATATTTTGAGCTCTCCCTCATATTTGAAGGACAGCTTTGCTGGATATAGGATTCTTGGTTGGCGGTTTTTCTCTTTCAGTATCTTAAATATATCATGACACTTCCTTCTTGCCTCCATGGTTTCTGCTGAGAGATCCGCACATAGTCTTACTAAGCTTCCTTTGTATGTAATGGATTGCTTTTCTCTTGCTGCTTTCAGGATTCTCTCTTTGTCTTTGACATTTGATAATCTGATTATTAAGTGCCTTGGCGTAGGACTATTCAGATCTCTTCTGTTTGGAGTATGCTGCGCTTCTTGGATCTGTAATTTTATATCTTTCATAAGAGATGGGAAATTTTCATTAATTATCTCCTCTATTATTGCTTCTGCCCCTTTTCCTTTCTCTTCTCCTTCTGGGACACCAATGATATGTACATTACTGTACTTTGTTTCATCCTTAAGTTCCTGGAGACGTTGCTCATATTTTTTCGTTCTTTTCTCCATCTGCTCCTTTGCATGTGGGCTTTCAGGTATTTTGTTCCCCAGTTCCTGAGTGTTTTCTTCTGCCTCTTGAGATCTGCTGTTGTATGTTTCCATTGCATCTTTCATCTCTTGTGTTGTGTCTTTTATTTCCATAGATTCTACAAGTTGTATTTTTGAACTTTCGATTTCTGCCTTATATATGCCCAGTGTTTTCTTTACAGCCTCTATCTCTTTTGCAATATCTTCTCTAAACTTTTTGAATTGATTTAGCATTAGCTGTTTAAATTCGTGTATCTCAGTTGAAGTGTACGTTTGTTCCTTTGACTGGGCCATAACTTTGTTTTTCTTAGTGTAGGTTGTAATTTTCTGTTATCTAGGCATGGTTTCCTTGGTTATCCAAATCAGGTTTTCTCAGACCAGAACAGGCTCAGGACCCAGAGGGAAGAAATATTCAGTATCTGGTTTCCCTGCAGGTGTGTCTTAGAAAATTGCTCCACCCTGTGATGCCTGGGGTCACTGTGCTTTTATGCCCAGCAGGTGATGCCTGTTAGCCTATAATTCTTGACTGGTGTGAGGAGGTATGGCCTGTTCCCCCAGGCTCTGTGGTCTGGTTCTGAATGGAAAGGGCCCCACCCCTTTCCTCTTAGAGAAGATAGACCCCCTAGGGAGAGGTCATTAGCATTTCAGTGGTCTCTCTCTCTGCTTGTGCTGTCTCCACCCTTCTCTGAGTCACAGCCCTGGAAACTGAAAATGACTGGGGCTTTCTCCACTGAGCCGAAAAAGAAACAGAAAGTCCCCTTCAGACCTAGTCCAAGGCGACTCTCCAGCTCTCCAAGGTCAGTCGTCACCCAAAACCTCTGTCTGTTTTTTCGGGATTCGTACCTGTAGTGAGCAGTTCACACTTGCTACTTAAAACCCCAGTTGGAGCTAAGCTATATTTGCTTGCTGGGAGAGAGCTTCTCTCGGGCACCACGAGGCTTTGCAGCCCAGGCTATGGGGGCGGGGGTCTCGAGACTTGGATCTGCAGGTTTTACTTACAGATTTTATACTGTGATCTGGGGCATTCCTCCCAATTCAGGTTGGTGTATGATGAGTGGACGGTCTCGTTTGTCCCCCCGCAGTTATTCTGGATTATTTACCAGTTTTTTTTTTTTTTCAGTTGTTCCAGGGGGACTACTTAGCTTCCACTCCTCTCTATGCCGCCATCTTGCCCAAGCTCAAAGTTGAGATTTTTAATCTAAATCCACTCGATTCTGAAACCTGTGCTCTTAATCTATATTAAACCAAATTCCTGTCTCCAAATCTTAATGATGAATAAAAAGGCTTTTGAAGAAAGTTTCAAAATGATTATAAGATATATGAATAGCTTTAAAGTTTCAACCACATTCAAACCTCAGTAAATTATAGAACTATATAATTTATTAGTCAAACTGTTATACTTTTGAGAATGGATGGAAACAATACTGGTAATTATGCAAGGTAACAGGTATGAAATGCACACCCCAAACCTCAATCACTTTTAGAGCAAGAAAGAACTGAAACAAATGTAGAATTTTGCAAGTCCCACTCTCCAAAGTAAGAGAAAATATTTCAGCAAGCCATACTTCTTTGTTACATGGATAAAAATCTCAAGGTATTCCTTTCAAAACTGAGGAATACCCTTAAAGAGGTCAGGAGGAGGGGGGTATGGAGTGTGGTGGGGATAAAGAAAGTTTAAAAACATAGATAAAATTTCACACTTGACTCTTCTGATACATGGTTTGCAACTATTTTCTCCCATTCTGTAGGCTGTCTTTTCACTGTCTTGATAATGTCCTTTGATGTACAAAGCTTTTCAATTTTGATGAAGCCAAAGTTATATACTGTTTCTTTTGTTGCTTGTGTTTTCCATTACTGAATCCCAGGTCATAAGTTTTTCCTCTGTTATCTTCTAAGAGTTTTATAGTTGTAGCTCTTATATTTAGGTCCTTGATCCATTTTCAGTTAATTTTTGTCTACGGTGTGAGGCAGAGGGTCTATCTTCATTTTTCTGCATGTGGATATCCAGTTTTCCCAACACCATTTGTTGAAGAGACTAGAAACTCTTCTTTCCCTGTTGCATACTTAGCACCCTTGCTGAAAATCAACTGGCCATAAATGTGTGGGTCTTATTTCTGAACTTTCAATTCTGTTCCATTGGTCTAAACATCTTTCTGTATGCCAGTACCGCACAGTTTCAACTACTGTAACTTTGTAGTACAATTTGTATTTGTGAAGTGTGAATCCTCCCAATTTTTTCTTTTTCAAAATTGTTTTGGCTATTTGGGGCCCCTTAAAGTTCCATACGCATTTGAAGACAGTCTGTTCCATTTCTGCATAAAAGGGTGCTGTATTTTGATAGGGATTGCACTGAATTTGTAGATTGCTACTTTGGGTAATATTGACATCTTAAAAATATTAAGTTTTCCAATCCATGAACACGGGATGTCTTGTTATTTATTTAATTCTTCTTAAATTGTCTTTCAGCAGTGTTTTGTAATTTCCAGTAAAGAATTGTTTTATATCCTTGGATAAATTAATCCTGAACATCTTATTCTTTTAGATGCTATTGTAAATGGAATTGCTTTCTTAATTTCCTCTTCAGATTGCTCATTGCTAGTGCATGGAAAAAAAACCGATTTTTGCATGTTGATCTTTATAATCTGCCACTGTGCTGAAAATGTATGTTAACCCTAGTAATTTTCTTGTAGAGTCTTTGGATCTTTCTACATATAAGATCATGTTGTCTGCAAACGGAGATAGCTTTATTTCTTCCTTTCCAAGTTGGACATCTTTTATTTCTTTTTCTTGCCTAATGGTTATGGACAGAAATTCTAATACACTATTGAATAGCAGTAGTAAAAGTAAGAATTCTTGTCTTGTTCTGGTCTTAAGAGGAAGGCTTTAAGTATTGAATATAATGTTAGCTGTGGGTTTTTCATAAATGACCTTTATCATGTAGAGAAAGTTTTTTTTTTTAATTCAATTTTATTGAGATATGTTCACAAACCATACAGTCATCCACAGTGTACAATCAATCATTCACAGTACCATTATATAGTTGTGCATTCATCACCACAATCAGTTTTTGAATATTTTCATTACCACACACACATTAAAGAATAAATACTAAAGTAAAAAAGAATACCCAAAATATCCCATCCCCCCAGTCCTCCCTATTATTCACTTACTTTTTGTCCCCAGTTTTCTACTTATATCTATCCATACACTGGATAAAGGGTGTATGAGCCACAAGGCTTTCACAATCACACGGTCACACAGTGTCAACTATATAGTTACATATTCACCTTCAAGAATCAAGGCTACTGGGTTGCAGTTCAACATTTTCGGTGTTTTCTTCTAGCTATTTCAATGCACTAAAACTAAAAAGGGATATCTATATAATGCATAAGAATAACCTCCAGAATGTCCTCTTGACACCATTTGAAATCTCTCACACTGAAACTTTATTTTATTTCTCTTCCCCGTTTTGGTCAAGAAGGCTTTCTCAATCCCATGATGCTGGGACCAGGCTCATCCCTGGAAGTCATGTCCCATGTTGCCAGGGAGATTTATGCCCCTGGAAATATGTTCCATGTAGGGGGAAGGGCAGTAAATTTACTTGCAGAGCTGGCTTAGAGAGAGAGGCTACATCTGAGCAACAACAGATGTTCTCTGGGGGTGACTCTTAGGCAAAATTATAAGTACGCTTAGCCTCTTATAAGAGGAGCCAAAGTTTTAAAACACAGTTAATATCATCCTCTACCCTTTAGTCTGATCTACCGCAATCTCAACCAAGTTCATTTTGTTCATATCTCCAACTGAAGTCTGATCTCCTTTTCAGCCTCTTTAACAGTTGCTGCATGGGGCAGTGCAAACACTCACAGCTGCCGAACTCTGGCTCTGAGGCCCAGGTGCCACACAGACACCCGAAGCTCCAGGGACTGACCAGGTCTCACACAACCAGCTCAGCATCTCAGAATGTAGAACTAACTGTTACAACTCATGAACAGATGTGACTACTGTAAGAACTTACAATCTAAGAACCTTTAAATAAGCCTTCCCCCTAATAACCCATACTCCCAGATTAACTCTCAGAGTTTGCCCCTTATTGTTAGTTCATATTAGTGAGGCATTATAATGTTTGTCTTTTCATTTATGGCTTATTTCACTCAACATACTGTCTTCAAGGTCCATTCACCTAGTTGCATACCTTAACTTCACTCCTTCTTGCTGCTGCTCAATATTCCACTGTATGTATACATCACAGCTCACCATTCCATTTATCAGCTGATGTACCCTTAGGCCACCTCCATCCACTGCAAATTGTGAATAATGTTGCCACAAACACCAGTGTGCAAATGTCCACTTGTGTCCCTGCTTTCAGTTCCTCCCAGTATATATCCAATAACAGGGTTGCAGGACCATATGGCAACCCCATACTTAGCTTCCTATGGAACCACCACACTGCCCTCCAGATGGGCTGCACCATTCTACTTCCCCACCAACAGTGAATATGTACATCCCTTTCTCCACATATTCTCCAGCACTTGTATCACTCTTTATTTTTTAAATAATTTTATTCATACCCCATACAATCCATCTTAAGTAAACAATCAATGATTCCCGGTATAATCACATAGTTATGCATTTACCACCACAATCTATATGAGAACATTTCCATTTCTTCTGCAATGAAAGAGGAAGAAGGAAAAAAAATTAATAAAAAAAGATAGAGGAAAAAATAAGATAATATACAATGAAAAGGCCATACAACAACAAAAACAACAAGAATCCCATACCACTCCCTTATATCCCCATCTTATAACCCTTTAGCTTTGGCATATTGCCTTTGTTACAATTAATGGAAGCATATTACAATGTTACTGTTAACTATAGACTCTATTTTGCACTGACTGCATTTTTTCCCCTTACCATCCAGTTTTCAACACCTTGCAATGTTGACATCATTTGTTCTCCCTCATGTTAAAACATTTATATTAGTACATTTAATCACCATCATTGACCATTCTAGGTTTCACTAAATTATACAATCCCCGTCTTTATCTTCTATCTTTCTTTCTGGTGTCATTCATGCCCCTAGCCTTCCTCTGTCACCCATTCGCACACTCATCTTTGTTCAGAGTACTTACAATATTGTGCTACCATCACACAGTACTGTGCTATTTCTTGATCTATACATTCTGTACTCCTTCAGCATCAGATGCCTGATCTCTATCCTTATCTCCTGATAACCTGTGTTCTCAACATAAATGTTCAAGTTTCGCTCATTAATGGTAATTCATACATACACTGTTTGTCCTTTTGTTTCTGGCTAATTTCACTCAATGTAATGTCTACTATCCATCATTTTGTCTTTTGAATTTTATGTCATACACCTTTTTTTATTTTTATTTTTTTCTCCCTCTCTTTTTACCCTTACCCATAGTCTTCATTTCTACACTCTTCTCCAAACTCTCTCTCCTGTCTTTTCCTATCAGCCTGTAGTACTCCCTTAGGTATTTCTTGTAGGATAGGTATTTTGTTTACAAACTCTCTCAGTGTCTATTTGTCCGGGAATATTTTAAACTCTCCCTCATTTTTGAAGGACAGTTTCGCTGGATATAGAATTCTTGGTTGGCAGTTCTTCTCTTTCAGTAACTTAAATATCTCATACCACTGCCTTCTTGCCTCCATGGTTTCTACTGAGAAATCCGCGCATGGTCTTATCGAGCTTCCCTTGTATGTGATGGATTTTTTTTCTCTTGCCGCTTTTAGAATCCTCTCTTTGTCTTCGACGTTTGATAATGTGATTATTAACTGTCTTGACATAGGTCTATTTGGATCTATTCTGTTTGAGGTACACTGTACTTCTTGGATCTAAAATTTTACATCTTTCATAAGAGTTGGGAAATTAGCAGTGATTATTTCCTCTATTATTGTTTCTGCCCCTTTTAGCTTCTCTTCTCCTTTGGGACACCCATGACACATATATTCATGTGCTTCATGCTGTCCTTCAATTCCCTGAGACAGTACTCATATTTTTCCATTCTTTTCCCTATCTGTTCTTCTGTGCATAGGATTTCAGATGCTCTGTCCTCCAGTTTATGAATCCTTTCTTCTGCCTCTTTAAATCTGCTGTTGTTTGTCTCCACTGTGTTTTTCATCTCATCTACTGTGCCTTTCATTCCCATAAGTTTTCCCATTTGTTTTTTCAAGCTTACGAATTCTTCTTTGTGGCTACCCAGTGTTTTCTTCATATCCTTCATCTCTTTTGCCACATTTTCCCTCGCCTCATTGATTTGATTTAGAAGATTTGCTTGAACATCTTTAATTAGTTGTTTCAACTTCTGTATCTCATTTGAAGTGTAAGTTTGTTCCTCTGACTGGGCCATATCTTCATTTTTCCTAATGTGGCTTACAGGCATCTGGTTTCCTTGATTACCCCAATCAGATTTTCCCAGACCACAAGGGCCCAGGTCTCAGGAGGAAGATGTAATCAGTATCAAGTTTCCCTGAGGATGAGACCCAGCAGGTTGCCACACTTTCCTGTGAGGCCTCTAGACTCTGTGCTTTACCTATTCCGCTCAGCAGGTGGTTCCTGTCAGCTCCCTACAAGTGTGAAGAGGTGTGGTCCCTTTAATTCTCAGCGGACCCTGTCCTGGGTCCAACTCAATGTGCCTTGCCACTGGGGGAGGGGTACCAGCTTTGAGTTTGGGGAGCTTTATTTACAGTTCCATGCTGCAATCTCAGCCATTCCACCCATTCCAGGCTGGTGTACAATGTGTGTTCAGTCACGGATGTCCCCCAACAGTTGTTCCAGAGTATTTACTTGCTGTTCCTGGCTATTTACTAGTTGCTATATTAGACTGCCTAAATTACACACCTCTCTATGCCACCATTTTGACCCACCTCTGGAGAAAGTTCCGTTTTATTCCTAATTTTCTGTTTTTTAACAGAAAAGGGTGCTAAATTTTGCCAAATGCCATTTCTGTGCCTACTGAGAATATCATCTGGCTTTTTTCCTTTGTTCTATTTATGTGGTGTATTACACTGGTCAATTTTCTTATATTGAACTTGCATTCCTAGGATAAATCCCACTTAGTCATAGTAAATAATCTTTTTAATATGCTGTTGGATTTGGTTTGCTAGTATTTTAAGAACTTTTGCATCTGTATTCAATAAGAGAAATTGGTCCCTAATTTTGTTTTCTTGTGATATCTTTTTCAGGCTTTGGTATCAAGGCAATGCTGGTTTCATAGAATGAATTAGGAAGTGTTCCCTTTCCTTGAATTCTTTTGGAAGAGTTTCAGAAGGATTGCTATTAATTCTTCTTTAAATGTTTGGAAGAATTCATCAGTGAAGCCAGCTGGTCTTGGACTGCTGTTTGGTGGAAGGTTTTTGATTACTGATTCAAACTCCCTTTGTTACAGCTATGTTGAGGTTTTCTATTTCTTCTTGAGTCAATTTAAAAATTTAAAAATCTTGCTTCAGATTGTTTTATTTATCATGCAGTTTCACAAATTTGGCCAATTTACAACCATAATTAACATTTGTTTCTCTTAAATGTGTGATTTGGATTGAATTTGATTATTTCTATAATTAATAGTAACTATTATTCATGTTGGAACATGGAAAAACACAAACGTTAGTATAACCAAACAGATCTGATCTTAAAATGGTATACAGCAAGTCCACAAAACAGAATAAATGGTAACTATAAAAATTACTGAAGAATTTGTGAAAAATAATATTCTAAAAATTACTGTGTATTTTTTTAAAATAAAAATTTATTTTAAACAAGATTTACCTTGTCCTTGAAGATGAGAAATATCCAGACCCTCCTTTAAGCGGATAACCACTACACCATATTGTATGTCAAAGGCATCACTATAATAGGAGGAAAAAAAAATCAGTAATTTGTCTGTGTCCTCCCACTTTAAAATAAAAGCAACAGTAGAGAATCTCCAAAATTACTTTCTGCTTTAAATGTCTGATTTTTAAAATATGCATTAAAAATATTCAGTGAGATTCCACAATTTAGTTTCAAATTCTATTACCATTCCTTTTCCCTTCTTTGGTAATATCCTTGAAAACTATTTAAGTGTAGATCTTCATAATACTGATATTTTACCTACAGCAAGCTGTTTAAAGCAAACAATATACTTTAATTTTATCAGAGACAACCTAAAATTATGGAAAAACAAATTTCAGTAATTTCCACCATATTTGTTTTTAGGCTTATGTCTTTAAAGCCAACAGAAACACATGAAAACAATAACATTCTGCTGAAATGAGAGCAGGCTGTAGAGTATGAAGGCATCACATCCGAAGGGAAAGAGGGTATTTTAAAACATTTTAAAAATCTTTACAAAATTGTTTTAAAAATAATCCAAAGATTTTATAAGCATTTGTAGACATATATTCATGTTTCCATTTAAAGTTTTTGAATGCATTTGGGAGCATCTTACAAAAATGTAAATTACATTTTAACCTTATTGCTTCCATTGACAAATGGGAAAATGCGTTCATTGTTGAAAAACTGAAGAATGTGTATCGTGACAGTCTTTGGTGTTTTTTATTTATTAATCATGAGGGAAAAGATTTCCACCTATTCCTATGATGAATTAAAATTAAGATAAAAAGAGATTCTCTGGAGAAGGAAATTTAATAGACATGTAAATCTTCCCCAGTTGAGGCTTGATAGACCTAGCATACTAGAGAAGAAGTAACTAAAGTATTTTAAAAAATAGTTGAATCAACTGACTCAAAATCCATTCCTTTAAAGAAAAAGCAGTGAATACAGCTCCCTGAGTTTACTTTGGATTAAAATAACTTAAAACTTTTGCTGTAAGCTGTAGACACTGAAGTACTGTAAAGCATACCTCAAATGCACAAAAGTATTTACAATCACAATATTAAAGAAACTGTGAGAAGATAAAATGACAAGCAGTGTAACTGCTTTAAAACTGCCATTAATTTCCATGGCTCAAGAAACCAGAGAGCAACATTTTACCTATCCTTTAAAATCGCTGTCTGATGTACAATACTTGAGTAATACTTGACTTTCAGAGTAAATATTCACTTTATTCCCTACAAAGTAGAGTCAGAAAGATTCCTTCCTTCCAGTGCTCCCATTAAAAACAAATAAAACTAATAATGAGGCAGGTGTTATGAAAAAATTACTAGTAAAAATTTCACTTTTTCTATTTTCTAGGATAATTATCCCATCTCCCTGATCTTGAGAAAGAAAAAGCGTAGCTCATGGTCCTCATGACATCATCTTTTTTTCTTACTATCACTCTTTCCCTAATCCCCACATATACCAAGTACAGACAGAATTAGAAAGCTAGAGTAAGATTTTGCTTACAAAGAACTAATATACTCAAAGCCAGGCAACAGTCACAACATATGATGATTCAGCAGAGCTTTAATATTACTAAAAGCATTTAACAATTAGTTAGGAAATCCTGTTCACCATTTACATTACTAATCAATATAAAGAGATTTTTAAAAAGTGAAATACGAGATCTGATTAATTCTTCAAATACTTTAAGGTAGCTCTGAAAGCAAAACTATCACATGTGAAACAGGTGAATAAATTTGTGGTTTTGTCTGTGGATGCAAAAAGAGTTCCAGTAAGGCAGGTAACTCCAGTTGAGAGAGATAATGCCAGTTGAATATAGTGAGTTAAGAGCATTCAGATGAAAATTCACAGAGGACTTGAATTTGGCCTTACAGCTACTTTCCTATTTTTTTATTTTAAAGGACAATTGTCTGTATATGAAGTAACAGTTTATAGTAGGAAGTGAATAGTTCTGTTTCATTATGGCTATAAGAAAAAGATTACTTTTTATTCCAGCATGGTATAGTGTGAGGAAAAGCTTATTCTCTATAAAATAGTATGAACACGATAAAAAAAAACTTGCTAAGTGTATCCAGAATACTCAGAAAAGGAGGCACTTTTGAGGATTAACAAGTAAATCTGGAAAAAATAAAAAGAAGTTTTATTCTTTTTATTAATTAACCCATCTAGTTCCAAAAAGCTATTATGGTAAATTAAATTAAGCAGACATATAGGCAAAAAGCTGTAATAACATAAACAGAATAAAACCAGAAAGACAAAGTAATAAAAAAAAAAAAGAAACTCTCTAGACAAGTAATAAGAAGGAAGTTCTTAGTTTTGATGTAAAACAAAACTAAATTGTCTGATAAAGACCATTGGCAATACCACTGAAAAGTGAATAATAAACTCAGAACTCACACTTTAAAGAGGGTGGAAAACCAAAACATGTAAGTACATTTTAGAAAATGTAAATCACTTATTAGACGAACCAAATGGTTAAATGCAAATTTACTTAGAGCAGGAAACAAATCTAAACCTCTAAGGCTGATATCAGTGATGAAAATACGTTTCCCTTAGCATAAATCACTATAATGGCAAAACTTAGAAGGTGATAGGTCTGAAATTTGGGAGCTGCTCAGAAGCAGCTACAAGATGGGAAAAAGATTACTAAATTAAATGGGAAGTCAAAAGTATACATATGTGTGTGTGTATGTCTGTGCAAAGAGACATAGAAAGATCAATAAAAATTTTTTTTACTGGATCATCAATTTAGAAATCAGATGACCACACAGTCCTTTTCACTCTTATGCTTCCATTATAAAAGGCTATGTGAGAAAAACATTTCAAAAATGAGTGCAAGCTTTCAAAATAAACATTTTATGAGCAACCAATGAAGTTATTGAATTAAAAAGGTACTTACTGAAACAAGTTTATATACATATCCACATCCCTTATATCTGTTTGCAACCAATCTTTCTTAAATCCAAGGACAAGTGTGTTTGGTTTCATACGACCAAGACCAGCAGCCTAAAATATAGGACATGTACAACTTTAAAGAACTATATCACAAAATGTTTTAAACATGGCAAAATCCTCCAAATGGATGTTCACTAAAAATTTTTAAATTATATGTCCTTATCAGCAAAACTTTTTGAAAAATTACATGCACTACAGTATTTGTATTACTTATGATTAAACATACAAAAAACAGAAATTAAAAATGAAACACCTGAAAAGTTTCAAATTCATATTTCTATCCTTTTATGATCTACCAAAATTTTCATATTTTTACTGAGAAATATGACAGACTATACCTCATCATAGTGATAAATCATAATGATACAAAGGTTTCTCCTTCTAAGTTATAAATTTTGTTTCTAGGTTTTAATGGCTGTTATCAAAAGTCCTAATGAAGAACTACACTGTTGGCTGCAGTTCTGAGTCACAGTGATGCTAAATTTTCAATCCTCTCCTCCACTCACAGGCAAAAGTTTCTGCTTAAATTCTGCTAATTTCCACCCTCATTTTTTTTTTTCCATCTATCAATTTTTCCTACAAGCTTATCAGGAATTGCAATTCAATACGTTTAACAAATATGCCCAAAAGTCCAAATAATTTCTTCTTTTCCAAGATTTTAAAACACGTTGGAAAATACTGTTTCCAAGATAGTGTGCCCAAATAGGTGATACAGTTAATACATTTTTGCAAAAGATTAAATGAATTCAAATATTTATCAAGTGCTATGTCCCAAATACTACCCTAAGTACTTGAGATAATCAGGGAACAGAAGAAATAAACCTAACTTTGTCTAAAAGCTTACATCCATTTTCAAAATATCCTATCTATGGCACAAGTTTCTTTAAAAAATCAGACTGCTTTTCATTTGGCATTAAAAACATCACCTTACCTTGAAGGGACATTTTTTTTTTTTTTTAACTATGTGAATAGATACCCAATAACCTCACAGCATATTCTGAAAGCCTGTTTTGTTTTTGATTTAAAAAACAAACAAGCAAGCAAGAAATACTAGGTTTGATGGCTTTTTACAGAATTAGGCCATAAGATAACCAGTAACTTGAGGGCACAAAATGTTGTGATGGTCATCCCATTTGTATCATAAAATTCTGTCATACACAGAACTGTACAACACAGTGAATGCTATTGTAAATGATGGATTATAGTTAATATTACAATTATAAATATGTTGTTTCATGAATTATAACAAATGTACCACACTAATTCAAGGTCTTAATAGGGTGCTATACTGGAAAAAATATATACCCTAATGTAAACTATGGACTATAGTTAATAGTACAATTATAATATTCTTTCATGAATTGTAACAAAGGTACCATACAAATAGAAAGATAATAATAGGGAGGTGGGGGATATTGGAATGCTGTATTTTTCACATGACTTTTCTGTAAACCTACAACTTCTCTAATTAAAAAAAAATTTTTTTTAAATACATTAACGTACAAAAATTGTTTTACAAAGATTACAAACAACTGAAAGATCTCCATGCATACATGCACTTTGTTACTTTATGTGTCAGGTTCCTGAAAGTAGAATAAAAAAACACTCTCAGCGACAACTTACACTAAAATTTCAATGATTGGTTCTACAGAGGCAACTGGCTCAGGTGTAAAAGGGGATTTCCTACCGTTTCTCAGACAGTTTTGACACTAGAATAAAGTCAATCTCCCAGGCATCTTTGTACAAAGTGGTTTACATTTTCCAGGATGACAGTGCAGTTACAAATTGATACTGTTTTATTTATCCTAACTTTGCCCCACACTAGTGAAATTAGGATCCACCAGGGTGCATATGTTAGGTGGAGGAGAACAATTAGGATGGATCCTAACTCTCACCAAATTTATAACATTGCCATTTATATTACAGAAACCCCCTAGGGCAGTGGTTCTCAAAATATAGTTCCTGGACTGGACTAGCAGCATCACTTTCACCTGGGAACTTGTTAAATGCAAATTCTTAGGCCCCACTCCAGACCTATTGGATCTCTCTGGGGTGGGGCCTGGCAGTCTGTTTTAACAATTCCACCAGGTGATTCTGATGCCTGCTAAAGTTTAAGAACCACTGCTCTAAGGACATATTTTCCTTTACAACATTTATTAAATACATAAAGTAGTTATCAAAATTTTCTATAAATTGTATGAAAGAAAGCAAGATTTAGTGACAGAAACAACCTTATGACTGGGTATAGAACTCTATCTGAAATAGTACTTCACATACGAAAAGGAATAAAGAATAAAATAATAAACACTCACGTAACCCACTAACCCAGCTTTAGAAAATAAACATTGTAATGTTTGTAACATGTGAAATGCCCTATGTACCACTTCCTGAACACACTGCTCTCCCTCCTCCCTTCAGAGATGACCATCCCTGGGAACACAGTGTTCCTCCTTCTCAGGTCCTCTTTGTATTTTTACTATGTATTCTATTGTTTAGGAATACATAACTAAAAAATTTCAATTTACATATTTTTAAAAATTAAATATTAATTCAAATTAATAGCTTCATACTGTTAATATTCTTCACCTTGCTATTTTTCCTAAACGCTATTTTTGAGACTTATCTATGTTTATACATATAGCTCATTTTCATCACTGTATAGCATTCCACTGTATGATTATATTACAATCTTTTAATTCTCTGATTGATGGTTGTTGAAGTTGCTTCCAGTTTTTCTCACTATTACAAATTACGTTGGCATGAACATTCATATAGCATTCTTCAAAAATACACCTAAGAATGGCATGTCCTAGGATATTCACACCTTCAAATTTGCAAGATACTTCCAGGCTGCTGTCCAAAGTGGATGTCCAATCTACATACACAGAGTTCAAAGATTTCCAGTTGCTATACATCTTTCATAAGACTTGGTATTGGCATTTGATCAATGAAAATTTTATTATGGTTTTTTTTATTTCTATAAGTTTCTTGACCATTTTGACTTCCTCTTACCATTTTTTCCTTTTATTATTCCCTTTTTGATTTATAGTTACTTCTTTATAAATTATGAACTCTATTTTTTGCTGTTTACATGTTATGATTATTACCTTCCCTTGGTCTGTGGCTTCCTTTTCCATTTCTCATGTTGTCTTTTGAAGCACAAAGTTTTAAATTTTAAACAACAAATTTAATAATGACTCATTAAACTTTTAATGAGTCCAACTTTTTGCATTTCATTTTTAAAACTTCTTCCCTAGCCCAGGGTCATAAAATTATTCTAAATTTTCTTCTAAAAATTTACCTTTCGTATTTAAATCTTTAATCCATCTGGAAAGGACTTCTGTGTGTTCTTTATAAGGACCTAATTTTATTACATTATCACATGGATAGTCAATTATTTCTGCCTACCCTTTCAATGCTACTCTGCCATAAATCACATTTCCTATATGAACAACTATCTCTACTCTGTTTTGTTTCATTGGTCTAAATGTCTAACGCTGCTTCAATACAATGTCTTAATTACTACAATTTAATGATAAGTCTTTGTATCTGTCAAAGCAAGTCCGCCCGACTCCACCTCTTATTCCTCCTGAAGACTGTTTGGCTGTTCTTAAACTTGTGCATTGTCAAGTTCTAAGAAACACATGACAGAAAGGGCTCAGAGAATGGCCACTCTGAGCTTCCCACCTCTGCTGTCACAGAGCAGATCCATAATTAACAGATTGAACAGGATTCTGGTTAAGCTTTCTTTTGAAGAAAGGAGTTCCTCAAAAAATAAGTTGGTAAACACCATCTCAACCCAGTCATTTCTTCCTACATCCTTTAGAGCTGAGGAAACTGAGGTTCAGGGCAGTTAAACAACTTGCTCAATCAAAAATCCACAATAAGCTAGTGGCAATGCTAGCATTTAAACCTAGGTATGATTCCAAACCCCATATTCTGGCTACTATACCATGAACAAAACTGAAACAGAAGTCTAAATGTACTACTAGCAAATAGTGAGAAATAAAAGTAGGGAACAAGAATTTTTTAAAAATTAAAAATAATTATTTAATACTCTTACATAAAAATAGAGGCATGTAGCAGGGAGTGAATGGGAAACATCTTAAGAGAAGGAGAACAGGCTAAGATAATATACAAATAAGCCCTTCATTGTCAGCTAACAGTACACTATTTCTATGGTCCTGTTAGCTCTCAAATTATACATATCTCAGTGGTGTATTTTAATAAAAGACATTAAACAAGATTTCCCATTTGTGTTAATATGAAGAATGAAACCAAGAACTAAGGTTTTTAAAAGCCTATACAAAGCTGAAATGTAAAGCATTTGAAACCTAACAAATTTACCTGCATCAAATACTGTGTGCCTTCTCTCAAGTCATCTGCATGAACTGGAGCATAAAAAGCTTTCATTTTGTTTTTAATAAGCCATCGCTGATATTTGGCTTGATCGATGGACATCTCTTTCATGGCTTGTCTTCGAGGGCCCTTTACATAAAAATATTTATAGTATATTTAATTGAATGGTAATCTATTTCACATTTACAAAAACCATCCTATTATACTGGCTTGAAATGATGTAGTAGGAGGGGGGAGAAATATAATAATAGTATTTCATCTCTGTCTCAGTGAATTCTTCCTAATCCTTAAAATTATAAAAAGATAGGGTCACAGGTATGATTAAGTCACAGGGTGCTAGTAGAAGGAGGAAGAGGATGAAACACAGATTTAAAAATAAATAAAAAGTTTAGATATTAAGCAAATGAGAAAAATTAGAAAGTATTAAAAATGGAGAAGAGATTGTGCCAAGCAAAGTAAAAACCTTCTATTTTTTAACTGAAAGTTTCCCAGCTTGTTTTTGTTTGTCCCAAATGTCTGACTTATCAGTTCTCAATAATTTAAAAATATCACTGATATAAAAAGCGAGTTAAATAATATAAACACATTTTTTCTTTATACCGCTGTTAAAATCATAAAAGAAAGGGAATGAGCTTTGTTAACTTGTGATCCTATTTTGATCCTTACAAGCAACAAATAAAACGTGTTGTTATACACAAATGTATACAGCAAAAATCTAAAAATAAGCTTAAGAGCATAGCATAAACATGATTAAGAAAAGGGAAAATAAATTTCTCTTTCCTAGTAGGAAAATTGCCCCATTTTTCCCATTTTTAAAATGCCCCATTTTTTCCATTTTTAATTTCTGGTGCTCAAGGCCCTGACTTGAATTGATCAGCTTGGAGACTAACTGGAAAATTCCACAGATCCCAAGTAAGATCAGTGTCTCATTGTATAATTCCACCACCTTCCACTCTCACACAACCTTGACTTTGCTACTATATAAATGAAAAAGCATCTCCATTGGAGGTCAGGACATGGGGACTAGCACACACATTTCTAGCACCAAAACAAGGTGCACAATACAGCTTAGGAGAAAAGCTAATTGGACAAATCAATAACCAAACTTATGCAGAACACTGTCCACTGACTAGCCTCAATAGTCAAGATGCTAAAAAGAGAAAATCATTTTTCGTTAGTAAAAGATGAAGGT
The DNA here is from genome assembly GCF_015220235.1 of Choloepus didactylus. Taxonomy (NCBI): domain Eukaryota; kingdom Metazoa; phylum Chordata; class Mammalia; order Pilosa; family Megalonychidae; genus Choloepus; species Choloepus didactylus. The sequence goes on along the minus strand of NC_051319.1, from coordinate 69,498,219 downwards.
TTACTACTATTTTTAATAATCTTCTTAATCTCAATTTTCAAAAAAAATGGACAATTAAAAGTGCTTGAGTTTGGAAATTCAGCATTAACTCTGCTCTTCTGACATACCAGAGATATTACTTCCCACTCTAGATATTTACCACACTTTGCCCACCTCCTCCAAACCTTACTTCTTTTCTGCTAAGTAAATGCTCCCAGTGTTCTAGGACTTAGGAAAAATATCAATAAGGAAAACAAAGTACTGAATTTCATTTAGGCCCCTTCATTATCAAGAAGCCATTTTTCTTGGCCAAACTATTCTATCTAAAGGGGCAACATAGTTTGCTCAAGTCTACTAATAATAAGAAAAACAAAGACAGTTCAACAACAATTAAGAGAAAAAAATATTCTGAGGAAAAGAATTCTTAACATTCAAAAATATCCCAATAGATTGAGCTGATCAGATTATTTCAGATCTAGTAAGCCCCCAAGTTACAAATTAAATTCCAGAGTGAAAAATGTTTTAATATAGGGCAAAAACTGAACACTTACCATGTGTACATGACCACAGATCATCAAACCAACATTTTTTGTGAAATCATGAACAAGATGAAGTAAAGCTGGGCGTGAGTTTGGAGCACCTGTCATAACAAGACACTGTGGCCTATTTAAGATTAAAAAGCAAATCAAAATTAGGGAAGCATGGGTTTTTTAAAACAAGTACATGATTCTAAGTACTTGTTAAAAGAATAAAGAATAAAGAATTACACTAGAATGTTCTTTCTGCAATTGTCCCCAAGACACAGGCCATAGGATTCTCATAGAAGAAAATGACTTTTAACCAAGCTTTCTTTATACATGAGAAATGCAAAAACAAAGTCTAGTTGGAATGAATATGATGTCAAATGTCCTTCTAAAATAACAGGTAATATTATAAATCAAGACTGTGATATGTATTGTAGAGAGAAACCACCATGTTGGTTTAAAAATACGAAATGGCTTCTAGTCTTCTAAAGGTGGTATTTCAGTTCTTTCAGAAAACTTACAAAACGTCCCGAGAGCATGGCCTTGACTTCTGTGTACAAAACAGGTCACTTTACTTCTTAGTTTGATCATATCATAATTACTTCTACTTTGTGATATCAGCCTCTTTTAATCTAGTTTAACATTAATGACTTTTCACATGAGTAAAACCACCTATGGTGAAGAAAAGGATTCCACTTAAAGTAAAAGTTTTAATGCTAGATTACAATGGTAGAATCCAAAATTGAATTCAATTGCCTATACAAACACAGGACAGCAGCACGACTTTCATATAATCTTTACTGGAGATTTTTGCTAACAAGAAGTGGAAATACATCTTGTTTTGTGAAAAAATATCCAGGTATCTTTAGTAAATCTAAACAGGTTAGCAAAATTTCTTTAAAATGAGAATTTAGATAATAAAAACAAACTTTAACAGAAAACAAATAGGATACTAAAAATTCTGACTTAAACATTGCATTAACTGTTAGGGTAGCTCCTAATACTACTCATTAAATAAGCATGCAAACCTGAACAAAGACTAAAAAAGAATACTAAATTCTTCAGAATTTTAGTAAACTAGCAGAAAACCTAATTCTGTCTGGAAGTGGTACTTTAGGGCAACTAACTCCTATGACTAGGATTGTCCTTAGTATCCAGTCTACCCTCCTGAACTTTAGCAGGTTATGTGGCTCCCCAGCTAGAGATTATATTTCTGAGATTTTCGAATAGCTAAGAGTGCTCTATAACTAATTTACAGCCTATGAGAGATTTCTATTCCCAGGTCATGCACTTTAAAAGGGAAGCTGCCTGTCCTCCATACTTTCTTTCCCTTTCCTATAAGCTAGAGCATGGATGTGGTGATGTCTTCAACCACATGGATGAGAGTACCACTCAGGAATGGCCGACTGATGAGACAAATGGAATGCTGGGCCTGAATGACCAAGTGGAACACATCTGCCCACCTGCCATGAACCATAAATCTGGTCTATCACATGAGATAGATAAACTTCTATCTTGTTTGAGCCACTGTATTTTTCAGACTTTCTCCTATAGTAGCTTTACCTATACCCAAACTAATACAACCCATTACTGTGGGAAATTAACTTGTATTCCTTGTCTTTATTAAACAGTAAACATATCATCAAGGTATAATTAGGCACAGTTTAGGTACAGAACAAAATATACTAGGGATGACTTTTGGTAAAAAATAGAGTGAATATTTGCCTTGATTTTTACTCCTTCCTCAAAAATCTCCATGATGGAATTTCTTTTTTTTAAAAGCATCATACCACAAAAATAAGGAGAATAGGAGGAGACACAATAGTATCAAAATACTGAAAGCTTGAAAGCAGATGGAAGAATGGTAAAGGATTTGGCAGATCAGGAAAGAGTGAAATCCTAAAAGAACATAAGGGAAAGGTGTGAAGCTACCTGATTTTATACCTAGAAATCCCAAATTGCCTAGGAGTCAGTGGCAGAAGATGATTCTGGAAGTGGCAGGGATGGTGTGTTAAAGGAGCTAAACTAAGAAGGAATGGTTGAAAGTTTACATAAGCAGCAACTAGATATACTAAATCATTTCTACTACTATGATGGGCAAATGTCCCTGTTCTTCTCCAACCATGTTAGGCTGGGGCATATTCACCAGAGGGTCTCTAGTCTGGGAGACATCAGCAATAGCTGAGGGCAGAAGCAAGCTACTATAAACAGAAGAATTAGGAGAGCATTTCTATCATGAACTGCAAGACCTCCAGTATCCAGCCCATTTGGCTCTCAGAATTTTGGTAGCCAGGACTTTACCTATGAGTAGACATGATTAGGGGATTCTTTTCTAGAAAATTTAATCAGATCAAACAGAAAACCTTTAAGATAACTTACAATTTCTCAAAGAACAAGCATAGATTAATATGCATTAAGGGCTTCTATCATAGGGCTTCTATCATTGGGCTTCTATCGAGATCACAGATACATGAGAAAAGGCTAAATAAAATAAACCAAATTAAAGAAGCAAACAAGGGTGGGAAAGAAACTTTAAGGAAATACAACTATGCACAGTGAAGAAAATAAAATCCTTTAGCATACAAAATCTTGTTGAAGGTTGAAATAGTGACAAATAGAAAGTTAAAAAAGAAAAGAAAGATAATTTTTAACTCCAGGGAAACAAAAAAGCTGTGCAAGAAAGGAAAAGCAATCAAAAATTACTACATGGCTCAGCTGTGAATCATGTTTAAAAAGTCATGAAAAATGTAAATACGAAATACTGATCTAATCAAAATTACAACATAAAAATATGCTGGGAGGGTGGAGTAAAGGTAAGGGTGCATGTATGTGGTAAGGGGTGGATGGATGAAAGACATCAATAGATAACACCTAACATTAAAAATCAAAAAGTACAGCAAGACAAGAAAATTGTTTGGGAATATAAAGGTAAATACAAAAGGAATCATTTGAGAGTTGAAAGTGGTTGCTGGAGAGTTGTAAGTGGTAGCCAAGGCAATGGGAGAAACATAGGGGTGGGGCAATTACTGATTTTTTTATGACAAACTTTGTAACACTATTTTCTCCTCTTTAAACTATATACATGTAACTCATAAAAATTAAAAAGCCACTCTGGGATAAAATGCGTTTTTTCATTATTATAATAAGCCAAAGCAAAATTTTTTATTGATGGCAAATTAACTTTGACTCTTGCTCATACCCTCAGCTCTGGAATACACCTTTTTACATAAAGGAATGATTGCTATTTTCTGTTATACTTGGCTTCAAACATCCAAAATGTGCTGAAACTAATGTTTTCCTTCCAGGGCTCTCATTCCTTTTTCTTTTCCCCATTTATTTCTATCCCTGAATTTATATAGGTAAGTAATATTTGGGAATTTAGAGAAGTACATATCAACAGTGCTTCACTAATTAAATTTCATCAATTATTAGAAGTATATTAGGCTAAGGAATAGCTTTTAAATTGATGACTGGTAAAATAAACCATTATAAAGACGAAATATACACAAGTCATTTATTGAGAAAAAGATAATACTCTTTACTCATAATTTAATTCAAAACTAATTTAAGGCACTGATTCTTCATCACTGTAACTGGTTTCCAGTCAATTACTGATGAGAAAGAAGCAACTAACATGAAACACTTAATGTCTTAGTAGACAAAATAAGTTATGTCAAAAATCAGTATGAATGTCATACTTAGCATTACAGAGTAATTATATAACTTCAATACCCAAGAAGGGAAAAAAACTGTTCACTTTATGGTACCTACCATTTAAAAGTCTTCAACTGTAAGACTTCCAAAACTTTCATATTGTTTTTCTAAGATAAATGATAATCACTTCTTTGTAAAATTTTGATAGTTAAGAAACCTCAACTTTATTTTTGAATAATTAAATTGATCAAGTTCAACCAACATAAAAAGCACATTCTATGCTTTTAAAGAACATTTAATGAAATATCAGCATATGAAAATGTTACTGGACAGTAAGTGAAGAACTGCTTGCCAGCTAAGAGAAAATGTTACCATTCTATGCTATTGCTTACCTAAAGTTTTTCACATGGTCTTCCACTCCAGAAAGACGAATTGAATGCTGTAGTGCATTCAGGTAAGTCAGGGCTTGTGTGGAGGATCCCCAGTTCACATCTGTAGAAAGATTGTGTTCATACAGTTTAACACTAATTGTAACAACCCACCAATAACCAACTTGAGATATACAGAAAAATGAAATAATACTTTCATATTTAAAAAGTCAAATTCTAAGTTAAAATATTGTACCTGAACTTTCAATAGTCAGTCTATTACATTAAGTGCTATGTTAATTTTAATTATAATTGCATTTAAAGAAAAAGCACAATTTAGAAAAGACAGAGATGATAAGGCTACAGACATGCTATGCATAACATTCAAAAGTCTTTCACAAAAAAGAAAACATTTCTTTACTATTTTTTTATAAATAGCCAATGGTCTAAAGGGAAAGAGGCAGATCTCCAATTGTTAGGAAGTACTAATTGCAGTACTTAACTGTTTGGATTATTTGGGCAAATTTTCTTTCTTATTAAACAAACAACTTGGATACTAAATGGTGATTTTAGACAAATGTTACTTTAGAGATTTACTAGGCATGTTACAGAAATAATTGCTTTTAAAAGTGGCTAAAATAATAGCTTCTTTGTCTATTCCATTGAAGAGCTACCACTCTAATCCCAAACCTCATCATCTCATATCCGGATTACAAACTGTATCCTCACTGTTTAAAACTAATACTTTGCAAACACTTTTGTAATCTATTCTCTAATGAGCCAAAACTTTTCAAGCATTTCTCCTCAGATCTTCCTTCTGTGTAAAATTATGCACTAGTGTGGTAGATTCAGTTATGTCCCCCACAAAGTCCTGTTCAAGTCTCTCATCCTGTAGGTGTTGATTCAGTTGTAAATAGGATCTTTAAAGATCCTATTTAGAGGAGGCCAAATTGAATCAAGGTGGGCCTTAACCCAATATGCCTGAAATCCTTATAAGGAGAGGAGATCTAGACAAAGCTCTGAGAGGACATCTGAGCAGAAGGAGTAGAATCCACAGGAGAAGACCAAAGGAGACAAACCACCATGTGATGGAGACAGAAACTGACTGCCAGCAAGTTGCACCAGAAAGCTATAGACTCAGAAGAAGCAGGGCCTAACAATACTTTGATTTTGGACTTCTAGTCTCTAAAACTGTGAAACAGTAAGTTCCTGTTGTTTGAGCAAACCAGTGTGCGGCATTTGTTATAGCAGCCCTGGCAAACTAGAACAAGTGGTTACAATATTGAAAACCAAAGCAATCCTAATATATACCCTCCTAACAGCCTCTGCTTATGTGGAAATACCCAATATTTAAAAATATGACACATACTAGGTAATCTTTAAGTATTTCCTAGTTAAAATAAGTTTGTACAATTTTCCCTGCTAAACAGAAAGCTAGTAGGCAGATACTATGTCTTCTAGTATGTGAATTCCATGGTACATGCAACAATTCTAAGACCACAGTAGGTAATATATAGGCTTAGTAGGTGTGCCAGTTTGAATGTATTGTGTCCCCCAAACGTCATTATCTTTGATGTAATCTTGTGTGGGCAGACGTTATCAGTTTTGATTAGATTTCTTTGAGTGTTTCTTCGGAGATGCGCCCCACCCAGCTGTGGGTGATGACTCTGGATATTTCCATGGAGGTGTGGCCCCACCTATTTAGGGTGGGCCTTGATTAGTGGAGCCATATAAATGAGCTGACACAAACAGAAGGAACTCAGTGCAGCTGTGAGTGATGTTTTGAACAGGAGCTACAGCCAAGAGGGACACTTTGAAGAAAGCACAGGAGCTGCAGATGAGAGACAGTTTGAAGATGGCCATTGAAAGCAGACTCTTGCTCTGGAGAAGCTAAGAGAGGACAAATACCCCAAGTGCAACTAAGAGTGACATTTTTGAGGAACTGCAGCCTAGAGAAGAACATCCTGGGAGAAAGCCATTTTGAAACCAGAACTTTGGAGCAGACGCCAGCCACGTGCCTTTCCAGCTAACAGAGGTTTTCCTGACACCACTGGCCATCCTCCAGTGAAGGAACCTGATTGCTGATGTGTTACCTTGGACACTTTATGGCCTTAAGACTGTAACTGTGTAACCAAATAAACCCCCTTTTATAAAAGCCAATCCATCTCTGGTGTTTTGCATTCTGGCAGCATTAGCAAACTAGAACAGCAGGCTAACAGCAAATATAGTAGTGGAAATCTGAATCCTTTCAAAGAATAATTTAAAAATATTTTAAATGCAACAGAATGTTAATTATATGAATTTATTTTTCTACAAATAGCATTAGCTAAATTTAATTTATGAATAAGAATGAATTCCATAGGAATGAAAAGTCACGAAGTAACTGTTTCACTAAAACTACATGCATTTGGAAATAAAGCATTTTATGTTTTTATATGATGAATAAATGTGCCTTCAAACATACAAAAGATAATGCTTAAATATTAAAAGTAACAAAGAACATCTAAACATTTTCTAGCTGGATATACTAAATAGAAAAAAGCTACTACTGACCTGGTTTTTTGTAGGTAACGTAAATATACAGCCCAAGGACTATAACATATGTCAGCAATGCTGCCCACCAGTTAATGACAAACATCACTATGCAACAAAGAATTGCTCCTGTAAGTGATATCCACATGTTGTAGTATTTGAATGCAGGACGCCATCCTATCAACAACAAGGAAATAGATAAATAAAAGTCAATCTGATAACTCATCTGCTTTATACAATGGTACATATGCATGCACAAAATACCTTTCCTTGTTGCTGCCACACTGAGAGGGCTTTGAGCATTAAGCATAAGGTTAGTATATAACAGTAATGTTAAAGACCATTACTGATCACAATTGAATTTTAAGACTCTTGATGGCCATGAAGAGGGAACATCTATTTATTTCCCCATTACTCTATCTTACTAGATAAACTCTCTACAAAAAAGTGTAAATCAACCAATACTAGTGAACATTGAACACCAGCAAAGGTTTAAAAAAAAAAAAAAGTTTCAAATGAAGTCCTTAGTAGAGTGGCTTTATTTTTTGGTTTTAGCATAAAACACATCCATATTCCAATGAATACACAAAAACGGTTCACAAAAAAAGTTCATGAAAATAGCAAAAAATTCATCTATGTGCTACACAAACTAAGAGTTGACTATAGTAACATACACCTCATCATTTGGTCAGGTATTTTCTAATTATGTCCACTCTAAAAAATCAAGTTTTTAAGTTTTCATAAGAGGAAATTAGTATTCATATGCTTCTTACAATAATTTAAGTTTTATAAAAAGACTCATCCTTTGTAGCTCCATAGTCAGAAATATTTTTAAATTATCACTTCAATAAAACTTATATTTTTAAAGTAAAAATTGAAGCCCAAAAGTTTTTGTGTCTGAAGTTTCCATATTTTTATTTTTCCTGTTCTGAGAGACTTTTAGATCCTTAGAAGGAATAGTGCTTTTGTTCCTTCATTTCCTTCCCTGATTTCCACATGTTGCCATGGTTTATAACAAAAGACTCACATACTTTTTTAGTTGACAGAGAAACCTTATATTAGAACTCATTTTGTACAAACATTTCTGGAAAGGTTAACTACATCATAATATTCTTAGGACTCAATTGAATAAAAATCGACTAAATGAAGTAAAAAAATTCTTCCACAATGTTAGTTAGAATTGGAGATTAATGCTATCTTAAATGCTTTGAAGGCAAGAGATAGACCATGACCAATAAACTTCATGATAAAGAGACCTTTAAAACATAAAGGCATTCAAAGGCTGAGCCCTCAAACTGGGGCTTTCCCTTATAAGGCTTCTTGATGTGAAGGAGAGGCTCAGCCTACTTATAATTGTGCCTAAGAGTTCCCCCCCAGAGAGCCTCTTTGATGCTTAGATGTGGCCCCCTCTCTCTCAAAGCCCACTCAGCAGGTGAACTCACTATCCTCCCCGCTACTTGGGACATTACTCCCAGGGGTGTGAATCACCCTGGCAACGCGGGAAATGACTCCTGGTGATGAGCCTGGACCCAGCATTGTGAGATTGAGAAAATCTTATTGACCATCTTTTTTTTGTTTGTTTGTTTATAAACCACTGGGGAAGAGAGATGAATCAAAATAAGGTTCCAAGGGCTGAGAGATTTCAAATGGAGTCGAGAGGTCACTCTGAAGGGCATTCTTATGTGCTATGTAGATAATCTTCAGTTTTTAGTGTGTTGGAATGGCTAGAAGGAAATACCTGAAGCTGTTGAAGTACAACCTTGATTCTTGAAGACGACTGTATAACTGTGTAGCTTGCACAATGTGACTGTGTGATTGTGAAAACATGAGTGGAAAGATGGGAACAAAAATTAGATGAAGAATAGGATGAGATGGAGGGGATGGAAAGTTTTGGGTGTTCTTTTCTGCTTTTATTTTTATTTTGGAGTAAGGAAAAGGTTCAAATATTGATTCTGGTGGAACATACAACCATATGATGGTGCTGTGAATAACAGCATACTGTGGATGACTGTAGGGTGTGTGAATATATCTCAATAAAACTTCACTAAAAAAGGTAAATGAATAATGGGGGGAGAAAGGGAATGGGATGTTTTGGATGTTTTTTTCATTCTAATTTTTATTTTATTTTTTGGAGTAATGAAAATGTTCAGATATTGATTGTGGTGATGACTGCACAACTAATATGATGATACTGTCAACAACTGTACGCTTTGGATGATTGTGTGTTATGTGAATATATCTCAATAAAATTGCATTTAAAGAAAAACATAAAGACATTGCGTACCTTTATGCAAATGTACCTTTGATTAAACAGTAAAGGCAGTCTAAGCATTAATGAGCTAATTCCACACATACCATCTTTTCAAATTCATTCAAGTTCTTTTTTCTCTGAAATCAGAGACATTAACACATTTTAAAACTTTTTTAAAAATGTAAAATCACCTGGAGATTTTGCAAGTGATGCATGGAATACCGAAAAATTGATCAATGCATAAGATGCAAGGAAGAAGTTAGAGATAATTGGAGCAATAACATTGAGTTCAGCTGCAAAACAAATGTGAGGTCAATTTAGTGACATATTAGACATATTTCAACTTTCAAAAATTTTAAAATTATGAAATATTTCAAACCTTTTAGAAATAGCATAATGAATACCCCTATATTCACCATCCAGATTTAATATTTACATTTTGCCATATATGTTTCATATACTTTATTTTCCAGAAATCAAATCTTACATATACAGTTGAAATTCCCTTTATACCTATTTTGAAGTTGGTGTATTCTTTTTAGCCATGCCATATAGTTTTACTACTTATATATAATCCATAGGCATTATATGGTGTTATTTTGGATGTTTTAAAAGTTATATAAACAACACACTATATGTATCATTATGCAATTGGATTTTATGCACTTATTTCATTCAAAATTCATCCATATTGATACACAAAAACCATAGTCATTTATTTTTTTACTGCTGAATATTATTCAACCATTTCACTCTTCTACTGATAATTGGTTCCATCTCTCACTATTATAATTAATGACACTAGAAACATTATTTGCATATGGCTCTTTAGGCATATATGTAAGAGTTTCCCCAGGGTACATACCTAGAGATAGAACTAGGTATCATGGTATCATGGGAAACTTCACTAGATATTGCCAAATTTTTCTCCAAGAGTAGCTATACCAAATACATATCTATCAACATTACATGAGTGCTTGTTTCCACACTGTCACATGACACTTGATTGTATTACCAGATTTTTAATATGGACTAATCTGAGGGGTTAGACAGTATTCTTTAAAACATAAAAGTCCAATGTCTTCTCTGGCAATGGAAAGTACATTAGCTCTCTTATGATCAAAGACAAAAACGCCAAGAAAAAGATCAGGAGAGGGGTTTTGTTTATGAGGGACAAAGGAATCCTTTCACTTATCCTATTATCATATTTTTTTAGGGACAAGAACATAGGCGTTCCCTTTAGTCCTAATGGGGACTTAGAGATGGTAATAATTTTAGCAAACAGGTATTGAGCGCTATTTGCAGTTCTGTATAAATATTCTTTCATGTGAACAGAAAGAAACTTAGTATATTAGGCAAAGTAACATTTGTTTATAATTTAATAATTCATTGTTTACAGCTAATACTATAAATGCACCAAATCTGCATTAGCACACCATTTATACAACTAACCAATTAAGATGAATCCAAGTGCAATTAAAAATGTTAAGATGTATCCACGAAGAGGTTCATTATTCTTCCCATAACCTTTAGCAAACATCTGGAAAGCTGGGTAGATGTTGTCTTTACATAGAGCCTAATGAAGAAATATAAACATTAAAAGGAAATACATCAGAATTAGACATACAAATTTGCTACAGTTACAAAAGGTCAATCAGAAATCCAAGTTTCTAATTCCTGTCTGTCCCACCCCCCACACCATCTCACATTGCTTCACCTACATATTGTAAAGAGGATTCAAATATTTCAAGCATCAGAAGGGTGGTTGGTTTAAAATACCACTAAAGTTTTTACATGTCCACCCCCAACCCATGCTGAAATTCTTTTATATATGAAGAAGGAATAAGACAAGCAGGCTTATAAACAAGAGAAATCTGGAAGCTTGAGAAGTAAGATACAGGTGTAACCTGCTTTAAGAAAAATCCCAGCACAAACTGTGGACTTAAAGCAGATAAAAATTCTAATTATAAGACATCACTGAACAGTTTTGAAAAAATAAATTCTACTCCTTTACTACACTCATTAGCTACAACTACAGCATTAAGAACAAGGATGTGGAATCAACATTTCTCTTGATTTAGATATTAAAAGTATTTCCTGTTCACTATTAACTGCTTGTTTCAAGTTTATTAACAGAAAATATCTGTCTTATTCATCACTGTACTCTTAGTAGCTAACACAATGTGTGGCACATATTAGGCATTCAAATATTTGTAAAATAAAACATGTAGGTTGGCATGAAGCTAACTATTTGGGACAAGATACCTTACTTCTTCTGAGTTTTGGTCTTGAAATGTACTTCTAAATCTTGGTAAGACATCTTGTAAATCTAGTAACAAACTATGTCAAAAATAGCAAAAAATCCATCAGCAGTCCTCCAAAGGCAACTCAAAGAACGCACCCTGATGGGGTCAATGCACAACTGTTTATATAAATATTCACATTCTTAGATATAAAATTAAACTCTACCAGTCGTATGTGTGCATGTATATTTTATACATATATATGGGGTAAATAAACAACTTGAAAATAGTAACAATCCCAAATAAAAAAACATTATCTTAATTCCCCTCTTTAATAAAGCTTGCAATGTTAAAATATTTACCTGAAATATTTTGGGAGCACTCACAAGGGATGCTAATGCAGAAGAAAGAGTGGCTGAAAAGATACCTGCAGAAATCAATGGTGCAAATCCTGACACCATGCTCATTACCTTAAAAGTGACAAAAAATGGAAAAATAAGTTTTACAAACAATTCAAAAAAGAACACAACACTATATAGTCACCTCATTATTATGCTAATGAAAGAAACAAATATTGGGGATAATTTGATAATGACAATAACAATAATAATGGTATGTGTATCAGGTTTATATTTACCCCTCACCTTAAAAAAACTTTTTATTTTGTAAAAGTTCAAACACACACAACGGCAGAGAGAATAGTATAATGAACCATCATGTATCCCTCACCCAACTTCAATAATGATTAATTCATGGCCAATCCCTGGATTATTTTTCAATCAAATTCCACATATTATTTCATACATAAATATTTCAGTATGCATCTATAAAGATAAGGACTTTTTAAAAACACAATTAAAATGTCACTGTTACAGCTTAAAAACAGCTTATAAAAACTTAATAATTCCTTAATGGTCCCAAATATCCAGTCAGCATCCAAATTCCCCAAATTGTCCCTCTTTTCTTGCTCTTTAATAGTTTGTTCAAATCAGTATCCAAACAAAAATTACACATCATATTTGGTTGATGTGTCTCTTAGTCTTTTTTGATCCAAAGTTTCACCCTTTATTTTCATTTTATTTAATATAATTTTTAACCAGGTCATTTCTCCTGTAGAGACACCCCCATCTCTGGATTTTGCCGACTGCATCTAACTGTGGTGTTTAACCCTGTACTCTAGTCAATAGGTAGTTAGATCTACACAGTTAATCAAGTTATTGGCAAGTTATTTGTAAGAATATGTCCTAGGTGGTGTGATATGCTTCCATCATGAGACACCTAATGTCTGTATTTGTTTCTGGAAAGGAAGTTTAGTAGAATGGTTATTGTGGTTACGTTTTTTTAAAAAAATAGCCTTTATCTTTTAGATCAAAATTTGGAAATATTTAAAGCTGAAAGGATATGATATAAAGTCTAGGATTTGACTCTAAATATTCTGAGATGTGGGGAACCAAAACTGGCCATGTACTGTGAACAGGCAAAGCTGGGCCATGTGTACATTCAGTTCATTATATTACTGTCTCTACTTTTGTATATGTTCGAACATTTCCTTAAGAAGGTTTTCTTTTTTTTTAAGGATTGATCATTTTGGTCTTGAGAAGACAATGAGATAAATCCATCCAGAGGAACACTTGCAAAATAACTTGCCTGGACATTTTAAGAAATGCCAATGTCATAAAAGATCAAAACAGGCCAGGGTACTCTTCTAGATTAAAGGATTTTAAAACGACATGACAACTAAGTGCCATGTGTAATCTTTGATTGGCTCTTAAGTCCACGGAAATAGCTATAAAGGACATTACTGTGTCAAGTGGGGGAGATTTGAATAAAGATTATATATTTAGACATCAATATTTTATCAATGCTAAATTTCTTGGGTGTGATAATTGTACTGTGGCTGTGAAGAATGTCTTAAACCTTTCAACCTAATTGTGTCATGTCATGATGTGTACAACTTAGTCTAGTATGATGGTTAAAAAGAATATACATTATATTTGTAAAAAACTTGTAAATATAAGTGAAGGGTAGGTACTTAGGTGTTTATTGTACTGTTCTTCCTATATTTTTTGAAGTTTGTCAAAATACAAAGTTTAGATGGAGGAATTTTTTTGGTGGATTCACATACTATCTGCTTGATCCATCCCTCATAAACTTCAGCAGCAACATGTGATCACCACCTAACTCATTTCATGTAGAGGAGATCTACCTTTCATTTATATTGACTAAAAACAAGCCAGTGTTTATCCATATCCAAAGGAACGGAAGAGGACCCCTACCCTCACACCCTATACAAAAATTAACTCAAAATGGATCAAAGACCTAAATATAAGAGACAGTACCATAAAACTCCTGGAAGAAAATACAGGGAAACATCTTCAAGACCTAGTGATAGGAGCTATATCCAAAGCACAAACAGCAAAAGAAAATATAGAAAAATGGGAACTTCTCAAGATTGAACACTTCCATGCTTCAAAGGACTTTGTTAAAAGGGTTGTTAAAAGGGTGGAAAGGCAGCCAAATCCATGAGAGAATATTTGGTAGCCATATATCTGATAAGGTTTGGATATCCAGTATATATAAAGAAATCCTACAACTCAACAATAAAAAGACAAACAACCCAATTATAAAATGGGCAAAAGATATGAATAGACATTTCTCCAAGGAGGAAATACAGATGGCTAAAAAGCACATGGGAAGATGTTCATCTTCATTAGCTATTAGGAAAATGCAAATCAAAACTACAATGAGATATCATCTCATACCTACAAGAATGGCCACTATTGAACAAACAGGAAATTACTAGTGTTAGAGGGGATGTGGAGAATAAAAACACTTATTCACTGCTGATGGGAATGTAAAATGGTACTTCCACTGTGAAAGACAGTTTGGTGGTTCCTCAGAAAACTAAATATTGAGTTACCTTACGTTACCTGGCAATTCCGCTACTCAATATACACCCAGAAGATCTGAAAGCAGGGACACAAACAGACATTTGCACACCGATGTTCATAATGGCATTATTCACAATTGCCAAAAGATGAGAACAATCCAAGAGTCCATCAACAAAGGAGTGGAAAAACAAAATGTGGTACATATGTATAATGGAATATTATGCAGCCGTAAGAAGGAATGAGGAATGAGCATGTAACAACATGAAAGAAACTTGTCAAATTAAGTCAGACACAAAAGGACAGATACTGCATGCTTTCACTAATATAAACTTAGCTAGAATATGTAAACTCAGAGTCTTAAAATGTAGATTATACGTTACCTAGAGATAGACAGAAGCTAGAAAAGGGGGAGTAGTTACCTAATATGTCCAGAATTTTTAATGAGGTTGAACTTAAATGTTTGGGAACGGATAGCGGTGAAAGTAGTTTGTTATTGGGATTGTAAATAACAGTGCTGTATTGTAGGTTAATTTGGTTGAAAAGGGTTGTTTACAGTCAAGTACATTACTAATTAAACTACAAATATAAATAAGGTCTTGCATGAACTACTACAAACAGACGACACTTGTACAAAGAGTTAATAGAGTGGTATATGGGGGAAAACTACTTGTTGCAAGCTACAGACTATAGTTAACAGCAATACCTTAATATTCTTTCATCAACAGTAGCAGGTATACCACACCAATACTAGGGGCCAATAATTGGGTGGAGGGGGATAAGGGATATGGGGTGTTTTGGGTTTTCTTTTTGTGTGTCTATCTGATATTTTTCTTTTTGGAGCAATGACAATGGTCTAAAATTGAGTGTGATAAATGCACAAATAAGTGATGATACTGGGCGAGGGCAACACTGTGTATTTGGGTGGAATATATGGTATGTGAATATATCTAAAAAAAATCTGCAGATTCAAAAAACAAAAAACAAACAAAACAAAACAAAACAAAAAAATACACAACAAGCCAGTGAGATCATGGAGAAAAAGAAATGAAATTTTAGGCTGTTTATAACTATTTTACACTTGACTGTTAATTTAATACTTTAAACCAGATGTAAAGTTAGTTATGGACATAATCCCTGGCCATAAGGCATAAGCCTGATTTCATGTGTGTATTAACTGCCTTGTTTTCACTTAAATGTCTCCTCCTGATTAACACAGGCATCTTCCAGAAGATTGAGGGTTAAAAATGAAGAATACATTTTTTAAGTGTTTTAAGAAACATTAGCAATGACCTCTCTGAGAACCCTCAGAGGGAAAAAACTTTCAAAAGATGGTTTTCTGTTCAGTTTTTTAATAATTTAGTAGTTACATATACGTCATTCATTTTTCACAACCATTACTTTTCAGTTGCTAATCCTAGATTATCTAATACTGCCAACCCTATCTTTAGGGAAGGAGGTTGTAAAGAACAGATAAGGTCCAAGATAAAAATGAACAGGCCTTGAAGGCACAAAAGTTTGTAATATATTTATCAGATCATACAAAATCCCTTGCCTGTGTGTAATGATTTCAAAGTTAAATGAAGCGCAAAGACAGAGAAGACAAATGAAGAAGTGGGAAACAGCGAATATGATAACATACTACACTGTCGGCATCTGTTTTACTGCCATCATTATCACCACATAAGACTAACTTTTCACCTTTCACATTTTAAGAGGAAATTACATTTTCCTTCTTAATTGAAGTAAATAATGCTCAGTGTTTAGCATCTGGAAACACTAGGCTTGTAGGGTCTGCCAGGTTTCCTATTTTCTAGTTAAATACTTACCCAACTACCTCTGTATTTCCCACCACTTAATGGTAAAATACGAGCAGTAAGGATAATAATGGATGTAAATAATGGTAACATCAGCACTGTCCACAATACAGAGTGGAAATAAAGATAGGGGGAGCATGAGTCCTGTCTCTAACAGGGGGAAAAGGACACAGGCCTAATAAAGGGTAAAAAGGGGCAAGTAAATAAAATGAACTGTAAGATTTCATGTGGGGTGTGTGTTTGTGTCGATGATTTGGGGTTCAAGAAAATCTTCAAGGAATTGTATCTCCTTGTAGGCTGCTAGATTTGACATACAAAAAATAAAAAGCAGGTATAATCTAAACAGAGTGAAGCTCTGAATAAAGGAATAGAGTAGAGTAGGCATGTGTGCACGTACATGCACACAAACACACACAATGACTGAGTCTAGTATGAACAGAAAGCAGTGGAACATAAAATTGAACATGAAGGGCTTTGACTGACAGGCCAAGGAAGCCCATATTTTGATAGGCAACAGTGACTCAAAGGTTTGGGAGGACATTAAAATGTAGATATATAATAAAAATGTAAGGCTACATATAAAATTTAAAATTTAAGACAAGCAAGATAACCGAAATCATTTTTCTCCCTGAAGTAAGAAAAACCAATTATTTGTAAAACAGCATTATAAAGTGTGGCTCAGTCTAGATTTCATGATGGAGACACTAATTTCTATGCTCTTTAGTTACGGTCTACCTACCATTCTTTATAATCAAAAGATTATATTTTTCAAGATTTTTTCCCATTTTGTACCACTTTAACAAACCGTTTTTTAACATTTATTTACTTAAATTAGGAAAGCAGCTTTACTTATACCAAACTCTATTTTGCTTGAATGAGCCCATACTATACTTGATAAAGACAACACACTTTTGTATTTTCAGACAAAAAAATAGAAATCTGACTGGCATTTGCAGACATTGGGCACAGCCCAACGTTTGTGCCTTTCATACACAATATCAATGACAGAACTGGCCTGAATCATTAGCTGGGTATGAATACTTTCTTTCATTCCTACATTTATGCCTAGTCTTGTGACCAGAAAAAACAAACTTCCATTACATAATTGGGTTCAATACTAATAACCATTGAAAGTGCCGGTCAATTGCTTGAACTATACAATAGAAAAGTGAAAGCAAAAATGCCGCTACAAATTTGGTTTAGATATGTACTTTAATATTCTATGCATTCTACATAGAATAATACTGAATTCTGAAATACGCTAAATATCAGTTATTCTGTTTATTATGCTCATGCAAGACTGAAAAAGCAATGGGAAGCAAACTGTTATTTTCCCTTTCCATCAGTAGAACCATCTATTCTAGTTTTGCCAGATACTCCTGAATCTACACCCTGTGTTCTCTTTGTTCTAGCATCCTAGGATTTTTTTAGTAACTCTCAAAATAACCCTTCAAATTTGTGTTAGTAATTAAATCCTTGCTTCCTTACATAATCTTTTATGTTTCTAAAAGAAAAAAAAAATTTATAGATTAAAATCTCATTCTCCCTTCAGTATTTTTTACTTTGTCAAAATTAAAAACTTTTGCTCTGTGAAAGACTCTGCTAAGAGGATGAAAAGACAAGGTACAGAGTGGGAGAATATATCTGTAAACCATATATCCAACAAAGGATTATATTTAGAATATATGAAGAACCCTAAAACTCAACAGTAAAAAACATTCCAATTAAAAAAATGGGCAAAACACATGAACAGACATTACACAGAAGAGGATATAGAGAGACAAATAAGTACCTAAAAGGTTATCAACATCATTAGCCATTAAGGAAATACAAATTAAAACCACAATGATAAATCACTACAAACATCTCAGAATGGCTAAAATAAAATTAGTGACAAAACCAAATGCTGATAAGTATGATAGAGAAACCGGACTGCTCATACATTGCAGGTGGGAATATAAAATTTCATAACTACTCAGAAAAGCGTTTGACAGTTTCTTAAAACACTAAACATGTAATACCATATGACCTAGCAATTGCACTCCTGGGCATTTATCCCAGAGAAATGAAAACCGATGCTCTCACAAAAACCTACATATAAGTGTTTAATAACAGCTTTATTCATAACAGTCCCAAACTGGAAATAACTCAGGTGAATGGTTAAACAAGCTGTTGGCCATCATCAACAATAAAAAGAACTGAATTATCAATACACACCACAGCCTAGATTAATTTCCAGAAAAATATGCTCACAGAAAAAACAAACAAACAAAAACTATACAATTCAATTTACATAACACTTTTGAAATGAAAAAAACTATAGATAGTGCTTGTCAGGAATTAAGGAGGGGATGGGGGTGAGGGAAGTGGGTGTGTGAATAAAATGGCAACGTGAAGGATCCTTGTGCTAATGAAAACGCTTGACTGTATTTATGTCAATATCCTGGTTGTGATATTCTATTAGTTTTGAAGTTTGGAGGAAACTGCATAAAAGGTACAAGGGATCTCTGTTTATTACCTGTATATTATTTCCTACAACTGCATGTGAATCGACAATTATCTCAAAAGAAAAAGTTTACATAAAAAAAATCCACAAAACACCTTGAGCCTAATTTCAAAGTCTGCAACTAAAATTTATCAAAGAAAGAATATAATGTTGCATTTTTCCAGTGCTAAAGATAATAAATTTGTTCTATTTAAGATTATTTGCCAAGTGACATAATAATAATAGCAGTAACATCTAAAACTTGAATGCTTACTATGTGCAATGTACTTAGCAAAGTATTTCACATTATCTTTTTAAATCCTTAAAACAATCTTACGAGCTAGGTATTATTATCTAACCATTTTATTCCTTTTGTATTTTTGTATTTCCTGCGTTTTGAAGTGTCTCTGTTCTGTTATCTGCTTAAATGTAAATCTGAAATATGACTAAACAAGAAATTAGAAATGCTAATGAAAGACATAACTATGTTAACAGCCCCTACTCACCAAATAATCTCCAGATATAACATTCAGATACGTTCAGATGACTGAAGCAGGAATAAACATCTAGTTCAAGGGCAGTTCATCTACAGACCAGCAACATGAGCCTTTGAACACGTGTTCTGAGCATTTGACAGAAATATGGCTAAAATGTACAAGATGATTCCAATGCTTCTTTGCTTTCTGAAACTGTATTTGTAGTCTTGATGACTCAAGGTATAAATATTATGATATTAAGCCATATTATAAAAGTGTTACCCTCATTGCTCTTGAAGGGCCCCAGATTTTACCTTTTCATATTTCTTCTGTTTGTGCAATTGGTTTTCCATAATCTTTTTAACAGATATCTGGGTGTAAGATAACAATGATCAAATAATAAGCTGTTGTTGTATTCTGAATGGTCAGATTTGATAGCAGTCTGACACACTGATAAATATAGAATTTCCATATAATATAAATTCCATGCTCACCTGGAAGTTCTTCATTAGGCCATAGGGACAAGGATTGCTTTCACAAGATGAAAAGTCAAAGTTTAATTTGCAGGCTGCAGAAGTACAATTTGTTAGCTCTGTTACAATAGTGTCATTAATGTTTCCAGTGGCATCTCGAACAACACAAGAACCTGAAGCACAAGTGATGAGAACAAACAATATAGCTAATATTTATATTCATTTCAGAATTACAGATACCCATAAAGAAATTGCAGTACAGTATATATACTTGCTTATGATAGCACAGACTGCATTTACAATTTAAATAGCATTACCTTTAACAGAATTTGGAAAGTGAAATAGTCCCCAAATTTTAAATAAGTGAAATGGAACTGTTTATAAACAGTAGTATTTACACATATAAACTTAAAAACTTTATAAATATAGTTGTGGAAAATGGCGTATGAGCAAAACTTTTTCATAGCCTATTGGTAAAGATTTCCTAAGCAAATATAAAAACATTGTGTTGAAATTGGTTCAAACAAGAGAAACTCTTTTCTGCGCTCCAAATGGTTTATACTTGAAGCTTGGCCAAAGATCAGACTTCAGGTAATACTGATCTGCTGTCAGGGAAAACAATATGAACATTAATTAATGATAATTCTATTTAAACCTTTGTTTCAAATAGTTCTACCTGACAGTAAGAAAATATATGGTATGTGAAATTTGCTGAAATATAACCCATGGGCAGAGTGAATGGGTATAGATGAAACAAGATTAAATGTGTATTGATAATTCTTTTGAAGTTAGCTGATGATTATATTTGACTCATTAAACTTAACTTTTTACTTTTGTTAAGAATTGAAATCTTCCATAATAAAACATTTAAAAAGTTACCTTAAAACAAATATTTCATTATTTGGAATAACATATGATGTGCAACTAACAGGAATTAACAATCTTTAGATTTCATATATTTTTAATTTCTGAAGTTTTTTTAACACTGTTGTCCCATCTTACATGAGGTACAAATTTTAGGCATTACAGCAAAAACTGAACAATAAATAGAAAAGTAAGTTTGAGAGGGAGAATATTTAACTACATATAGTTCTATGCTGTTTTTAATTTCTTCACCTAACTTTCACAGCAGTTATTTGCAAAATCATGTTTCCGCTTGTGATTTCCACCAGCCCTCAAGCAGTTATGCTTTTATGTGTGTCATATTCCCGTTTTCTGTGTCTATAAGGGGGGAAAGGGTTCCACTGCTTTGAACTAGTTATATAACAACTGGGGTAGAAGTTGTCTTCACTGGCCCACCTACTAAATATTTACTAGTGTAGACAGAATGAAATGAGTGTGGAGGCCAGCCGTTTTAAAGACCCAGATAAAAACAGAAAATGTTTACCTGCTGTAACAAATTATTTTCCAAACTGAAACATAATCAGTTATATCTTTCATTAGCATTTCTAATTCTTGTTTGGTCATATTATAAAATTACATTTAAGCAATTAGCAACAGATGGTAAAATAGTTCTGATATTACTTCCCAACATATCATTGACTACATGGTAAAAATGAGATTTTCTTACTGAAAATCAGTGGAAACCCCATATTTTGTAGTCTACAAATCTGGAATCTGTGAAAGCATGCTTGAGAAATTTAACCGAAAATTTGGCTTCTCAGACTAGATATTAAAAACACTGATTATATTTCAAGAATATGTTTTCTAAGTAAAGTATATAGTTTTATAAATGTGAGACAATTTATCTACAGTCATTGCATGCAAACTTGATATAAAATTAGTAGCTATTAAATTTAACAACAGAGTTTTCTGGACTAGAATGTTTCAATTAATTTAAAGAATCTATTATTGTAAAAAGCCTTTAAGGACTTACTCTCTTTATTATCAAAACAACTTTTAAAATCAAGAGACAATTATCCTTAGTAACAACATATTAGCATCGATTTTCTCATCTATAAAACATGGATTTAGAGACTGGTTGATCACTTTAAATTTTCAAATTCTAAAATGCTTTGATTCTATGAATGTAATAAAATAGTTTTAAAACCATTTGCATTCAATTTATTAAGACTTTAATAAGATTTTATTTCAATTAAGAATGTTCTGTTAGTCCAAATTAGTGTTTTTTATGGTTAAAAAAAAAAAAAAAATTCCAAGCATTACCTTTGAAATAACCATCATAAACAAAAATTCAGAAATTTCTAAAATCAAGAGAGTAAAATGCATTTGTTTCTATAAACTAATTATGTTTTCTTTAATAGCAACTCAGTGAAATTTAAGATTTTGAAGGTATGATATTACATGATTTTCTAGTTTACTATAATGAATTAAAAACTCTAGCAGAGAAACAAGAAAGTATTTGGAGGTTTAGATAACGTCTATAAAAGTCACTATTAGTTTTCTTAAAACTGTTTTGGGATTATAATATGAAATACCATGTTTTTTGTTGAAATAGTTCTGAATTCAAAAGTTAGGGACTGAATGTCATAAAAATAAAATATTTATTGTATTGTATATCATGATATTTCTAAAACAGGTAAAGAAATATAAAGAAATATAAGGCTATTTACCTACAGATACTGCAATTCCTATGTAAACCATCGTAGTAATTAAAATGGCTAAGAGTGTTCCTTTGGGTATGGCTGACTGAGGATCCTAGAAAACAAGAAGATATTTTTAAGTCTGTCTTCAGAAATAAATATACATAAGCCAAGTTTTAAAATATATAATAAATACAGTATTTTATAATACTTACTGCAAGATCACCTGAGATATTTGCTCCAGCCAGAATACCAGTTGCAGCAGGGAAAAAGATGGCAAACACAGAAAAAAAAGTCTCTTCCTCACGAAAATCTGGTCCAAAGTTCTCATTAAATATTTCAGCTGTAGAAAACAAAATATTTAGGGCAATTAATACATAGCACCTTGAAATCATAATATTTTAGGTCAAAAAAACTGGTATATGATTCCTAACTTCTCTTCAGTTTAAGTAAATGTATGTTTCATAGTTATTTAATGGTAAATATTTCAGCCAAGTATTGGTGTTGGTCTTATAGGCAGCTATGGTTTAGGACTAAAATGATGATTTCATCTGGGGTTCTGCCTCAATTTTTTTTGTATGCTTTACTAGTTATATTTCAAGCACCTGTAACTTGATTGTTATCACTAATCTAAATGTAAGTCAAAGCATGGAATAAAACCCTTAATCTGAGAGGCCAAAGAAACAGAAAGGAGGTAGAAAAACTGAAGGAACATCATAGTAATCTGGAAATATTTTTCTTCAAAATGTCCAACTTACATTACTACCTATATAGATTTCCTGTCTACACGTTTTTCTACTTCCTAGTGGTGACCTATTTTATTTCTAAGGCTATTCATCAGTTGCCAGATTATTCTAACTAATGCATCCTAGGTAAAGGTCATTTCCATTTGAACAATAAGCAAAGCTTCAACCGGTCCTACTGTTTTAATCTGTTCTGAAAGATAGGTCTTGGCACTGAATCAACCAGTTGACAGTCATTTTCCATCTATTCCTTCAATATCTGATGATCAGGTCCAGTGCTAGAGGTATCTAGTATCTCAGGGTGCTTAGAGATACAATATGAACAAGACAGACATGGCTCCTGCCTTCATGGAATTTAACTGTCTCATTGGGGAGCCACAAAATAAGTAAAGAAATAGATAATCACAAAGAGCAATATTGTATTGATAGAAACAGAGTACAGTGATAAAATAAAAGAGGGATAATCTAATTCAATATGGTTAGCAAAGGTTTAAGAGAGTAGCTAAGGAGATAACCCTTAAGCTGAGATTTTACTGAGCAAGAATCAGCCAAGTGATGATCGGGGAGGGGAAGGTAAACTGGGATTAAGAAACAACATGTATAAAGACACAACATGTAAGAACAATAATTACATATAATGATGATATGATATATACACATATGTGTATGGAATAATAAAATAAAAGTGGGCAAAAAATAGAGTATAAAAATGTTAATCATTGATTAATATAGGGAAATAGTATAGGGAGTTTATTGTACTATTATTGCAAGTTTTCTGTAAGCTTGAAATTTCTTTGAAATCATGAGTGAATGGGAGGTAAAGATTTGAAAAATCTGTATGTAAGGAAACCGGAAAGTGAAGCTGTAACTGGAAGGGGAATAAAAGACAAAAAGCAACTTTTTCAAGGATGGGAATTACTAGTGCCAGTATATAAGCTTATGGAAATGATCTAGTAGAGGAAAGAGTTTTGAGGAAGGGACACTAGTATATTAACAAGGCAGAGATATATTTGAGAATGTGAAAGAAATGCGATCCAGAACACAGCAAAGGCAACTGTCTTTGACAAAGAGATCCTTCATCATATCAGAAAGGAAAGAGGAGAAGATGAATAAAAATACCAGGTAGTCATTTGAACTAAGTTTATCCATATAATCTATTTATTGGTGACATATTCTTAGTATACTGATTGAGAAGATAGCAAAGCAATATAAAAACACCAAAAAAGAAAAGTCACATTACAAAGCATATTTAGATTTATTTATCTCATTTTGAGATAAGCCCTGATATGATATTTGAATACAATATAAATTGTTACTATACTATATATCACTTTAGTAAACTGCCAGGGATCTGAAAAAAACAAAAACAAAAACAAAAAAACGAATATGAAAAATGTGTCCCAGGTAGGTATTTTTAATCAAAGTTTTTAAACAGAACATCTCTAACCATTGAGAACATTTTCAGAAGGAACCATCCACTGTATTTTTTAACACATCATTTAGAAATAAAGATGGCAAAAAAGAAAATGTTCAAAAAAAAGTAAAACATAAAAAATTAAATTGAAAATATCATTTATAACTAGAAGAAATGGCACATAAGAGCACAAAATACACAAAATTATTTACATAGCTGATGCTACCAACTTTCACTTCTGGCATGCCTAAGACATCTCCTCTCTCATTCAAGATATCAGAAATTTAAAGCCCAGCTTAGATGTAGGTTTAAGCAATTGTAATTAAAACAGAAACACATTATAAACTCAGGATCAAAGGGCACATGATAGGTGAGTGCCCTTGGTTAAGTAAGAACCTCAAAACAATTTATATTAGAAAACTGCCTTGCCAACTAGGTCTGTTTCAGATACAAGCCAAAGCACTGGACTCAACATATGATCCAAGGATGGTACGTAATTATCTGTCAACAACAAGGAGCTTACATTGGAATGTAAATCAAGTACGACTCTAGGTACCATAGGTTGTTTTCAACAGGTTCTTTTCTTTTTTTTTCCTATTATAGTAAGAATTTCTGAAGAAAGCAGTGCATTGATTTACATTCTGGATCTTTGCACAGATCTGCATGAATAGCTCTGGCCTAAAAAAGATCTGAAACTAGGACTTTTGTAGGGCTTCAGACCAGGGATTAGTTAAATGAAGACAGACCTACTATCCTAAGTGATACACCTCTCTGATGGTACTGCAACTATTCTTTCCAATTTCCATATTATCCTGCTGAGATATGCAATTTAGGGAGTGAGGGGGACACTTAAGAAAATAATAAATGATACACAAGTAGTGAAAATTAGATGCAGAATGAAAAGTTTCAGAGTTAGGGCTAAGAGACAATGCAAATTGTGGGAAATAAATGGAAGAAAAACTAAAGTTGCAGTTACACCAAGAAGCTAATATTTCTAGCTGCTTTCATAATCTTGGGCACTTTTAGATTACTGTGCTTAAATACATCCAAAAGAATGAAAACCGTCATGTCGGAACAATGATTACAAATTCCTCAATTAGTAGAGAACAAAAGCACCTTTCCTCAGTAGCAATGATTTTTTTTGTTGCTAAGAATAAAAAATGAAAAGGGGAAGTAAAAGTGATTTTTTAGTCCAATTCTACAACATGCCTAAAGTTAAAAAACTAAATTGAATTTTGTATGAGTATGAGTCACCAGGTCAAACTCAATTACATTTCAAAATTCTAAACTGTATGGACTATTCTTAACTTACTTCTATAACCAAAGAATCCTTTGGGCTTCTTGCTCTCCAATGGGATAAATGTTCCTATGACGAAATCAGCAATAGCGAGTAGTAGAATCACCAAAAGAACAATCTGAGCCTGGAATTTTAAACATTAAAACTCAAAATCAAGTATCTCGTGTCTATACATTGATTCAGTTTCCACATAATAGAACTTTCATGAAAGAAACTATTTCTGTCTGGTTTCCCCTTGTTCCCCAGTGCCTCTCACACTGCCAAGCCCAAAGTAGGTGTTCAACATATTTCAGTTAAATGATCAGTTCTTTAAACAATTATCCAAAAGTGCTCAATACACTGGGAAAAAAAATGGATAGCAAAATAGGATCATACCATAGATTTTTGAAATGATTTAAACATGTATATGCTTTCCCCAAACCAAAGAGCAATGTAATTTCCAAAAACACTATAAATAAATGATTTACTCTTATACAACTAAGACAAAAATAAATAGCAAGCTTAGAAAAAAATACTTTCACATTATCCTAATTTTTGCTTTGGTAAATATTCTCATAGCTTATATATAACATAGATAAGTGACTTTTATGTGATCTACAAAAGTAAACATGAAAACACTTGGCAAGGACTTGGGAGTTCCTCACCAGCGTCCTTGTAGATATCTGTTACTCAGGAAACTAGAGCTGTGCGGTGGAATACTCTGGAATACTCTAACTCTCAAGGATACAGAAACAATTTGGGGGCTTTGCTTATAGGTTAACACATGACTTCAGCAATTTTCCCAGAAACAGTGATATTGGCTTTGGTACTCTTGACTTCTGAGATTTCAACAGCAAGTAGTAAGATTAGCTTCTCTAACCTCCAATGGCAATAACCTCTAGTTTACTGCTTCCATGTTTATTTTTAAATTGACATTTAAAATAAATTACAAAGCCAACAGCTTAATATGGAATGCTTAAAATATCAACCAGAGAAATTCTGGATATGCAAATCAAGTAAGGAGGTG
Source organism: Choloepus didactylus (assembly GCF_015220235.1). NCBI lineage: Eukaryota > Metazoa > Chordata > Mammalia > Pilosa > Megalonychidae > Choloepus > Choloepus didactylus. Next base: position 69,471,526 of record NC_051319.1, on the reverse strand, counting down.
GCAAGTCCAAAATTTAGAAAGTACTGGGTTTAACTGGATCCTAGACTGATTTATCTCCAAATATTCTCTACCTAGTCATATAGAAAATAATTCTATAAACAACTGTGAAAATGCCCACTTAGAAATAACCAAAATTTGAAAATATTACCACAATTTAAAGCATTACCAAACATAACCTCTACAAATTCGTATATTAGATATTTACAGATGTTCTGTCATTACTCACTTTTGCTTCCCACTCCATGCCAGCTACTGAGATACCTAAAAGGATCACCACTGTAATGGCTCCAATAATTCGGATATCATTGATTTCATCTATCATAAGTATAGAATGTTCCTAGAAAAAAAGAGAATTATAAATTTAATGCAATATTAGTTATTTTAAATAAACTCTTCAATTCTTTTTGAAGCATTTTAGAGATATTATAGTGCTTAACATGTAGAAGTTAAAAAAATGCTCATATGATGAATGAATTCGGAAATTTAAGAAAAAGGAGTAAATTACGATTTGCTGTTGAGGGGTCATCAAGTATCTGATAACATGAAAAATATGATCACACTAATAGTGCTATATTTACTGTAGAGTCAATGAAACAAAAAAAAGGAATTGCTAACACAGAAATGAAAAGAAAAATCATAATATGATTAAGTGCACTGACAGGATTTTTAAGTTCCATAGTAGAAATATATTTTGTATTCATTATGATTAGTGAACTCATGTTTTTAATGGTCTTTTATGCCGCATAAGAAAAAGAGATGAACGTGTGCTGTTGGCCTCAAAACATAAACTGTTCCCATTCAATGAGCAAAATTATTTGCAGCAATAAAACTAATGCCGATGACATTAAAAAAAGAAAATTTCCATTTAGGTCAAAATAGTTAAGGATTGTAATGTGCCAGGTAAATAGCTATGTATGGATTACCATTTTCAAGCAATATAATAAAAGGTACAATCTATAACCAATACAATTTAATCTTTTTGATAATTCAGGATGACGGTACCTGAATTATAACTGTACCTGTAGTATAACTGAATAAAGTATAGATTATGATCCTACAAAACTGCTTCTTTAAAAAAAAAAAAAGGCAATCTTAATGCCTTTTAAAAAATCCTGTCATAAAAGTCAATTACAAGGGAGAAAAAAATCATCTTAAATTCCAGATAAATGTGCTTATTGCAAAAACTACAGAGAAAAACCAAACCCAGATTCAAGATAATCTTGCCAAGAAAAAGCATAACAGTGTTGATAATTTAACCAACATTGTAAAAAAAGCCATTTTTTGAACCCATAGAATCCCACTTGATTTTACAAAGCAAACTGTACTTTCCCTTTGCAAAAAATTCTTATCTTAATTACTAATTTTGTTGAAATTGAATTTGACATCCCTTGAATTAATCTGTCATTCCTGGTAGCATTTGGATAATCACACCTGAGAATTACTTGCAGAAGCGAAAATAAATCGTAGTAGTTCAAATACATAGCTATTGATTGATACATGAATAATGACTACAGCTAGACATGATAGCTACAGTTCAGTATTTTATATATTAAATCTAGTTTCAAATAGTTATTTAGAATTGAGTTAGATCCCTCTAAATTTAACTTTCAATGAAACAAAAGCATTTCTAAACCCCAATTAAATACTCTACCAACAGCTCTCAAAGTAAACCTTAAACTTGAGTACCAAATAAAAATAAATGCTATATTAAACAATGAAAGAACATGAACTCTAATGATTATATTGCTTGTTTATTTATAGCCCTTTATATTCACCATCCCTTTGGCCTATACAGGTAAAGGTCAATACCAATGTAGATGTCAACTGTTTTAAGAGTTTATACTTCCTAATGTACCACATACTGCTGTAAAATCTAGAGTTACAACCTAACCTTGCATGAACAAATAAATACAGGTGTCACTTGAGCTTCCTCTCATCAGTCACACTGAGGAATTCTATTTCACTTCTATTGTCTTAATTACACACATCCCAGTAACTAACAATTTTATGTCTTCAAAGAAGTTCTCATCTGTACTCCAAAGCAGTATTAACAATTGCCTACTAGCCAGTTATACTTGAAAATTAGATTTACCTCTGGTTTCTCAAATTAGCAAAACTAAACTGTACTGTGTTCTGTGTCTCACAGTGGATATATGACATTACCTTTCATTTAAATGTTCAAATCAAAATTTGTATATAAACTTAAAATTCCTTCTTTTACCCTAATTTTCTAAATCAAGTTCCACTTCTTCAACTTCTTCAAAATCTCTCAAATTCACCCACACCCCTCCAGTTACACTTGTCACTGTTTTAATATACATCTCCTCTCCCAGGATAGCTACAACAACCTTTTAAATGGTCTCTATCTGCACCTGTGATCCCTTGAATTCATTCTCTATTCTGTGTTCAGGTATTTGTCTGGGATACAAATCTGATTCCAATTCCTATCAAGATAAGACCCAACCTTAACTGCAAGCCAAGACCCTTCCTAACTTGACCTTTTTTTTTTCACTCTCCAGTCTTAAATCTCTTGCCACTTTGTCTTCCAGCCATCCTAAAATAATGAGTTTTCTTAGTACACCAAACTCTACCCTTTAGAAGAGTTTGTTTTGTTTTCCTCCCTTTTCTGCTTGTACAATACCCCATTCCTCCTATTTACCTGCTAACATTTAGACTGCCTTCCTTGGAGACCGTTGGTTGATGCTCCCCTGGCAGCCCTATTTCTGGATAACAAGTTAACTGTTCCTTTTCTCTGTTGCTATGTTGCTAAGGCCTCCTTTACTTACCCACTTCTTACATTCTATAATAATTTTTTTATCTTCTCCACAAAACTTCTTGCTTATCACTGCTTTCCTACCACCTACCACCATGACTGGTACATGAGCCCTCAATAAAGATTCGGTAAAATGAAAGACTGAAAGAAAGGTGAATTACCTTAAGCAACTCCACCACAGTTTCTGCAAATCCAACCACATACATAGCAACTGCAACCGCATTGGCAAAAGCGAAAATAAGGCCAATTGCACCACCAAATTCGGGCCCTAGACTTCTGGATATTAAATAATATGCTCCTCCTAAAGAAAGAAAGAAATATACACACAAGTAAAATTAGGATTTAAAATGCCAAACAATCTTATTTTGAAATGCTTACTTCCTAAAAGGAGTTCATAAAGCAGATGGTTCTAGTAAGCAGAATAGTTAAATTAATATAGGTGAGTATATTTACAGAAACACTCAACACAAAATTCTTATTAACCCACAACATTTATTTACAGTGCTCAACATCCAGAGACTTCTCCCCCCATCTTATATAAAATCACCTTGATATTTAGATACCCTACTTTCTCTAAAACTTAGATTAAAATGGGCAACAGCTAATGAGTTTCACAATGATTTTTATAAATAATATTTTTTAATCATTCATTAACTTTTAAAATCACAGTGACATGACTTCAGTTTCCTAAAATTAGTATGGCAATTTGCAAGTGATGTGAATACTGGCGAAAGACAAAGTCTCACAATGAAATTGCAAAGAACAGCATATACTGTTATCCCCAAGAGACATAGTTTGTATTCTAACTAACCCTGCTTAAACAAACAGTAAACTTAACAAAGAATTAATGAGCTATAAAGAAGCAAATTTTTCCTAACTTAGAAAAAACAGTGAATCAGTATTATAATTTGCAGTTGATCTACTGTTTAGCTGAAGTCTTTAACAGCTCTTCTAAAAAGTCTAATTTAAATCTGGCCTTTAGGTCATAATCATAAACTTAGTTCTTAGGACCAGACACTGAAATGCCTTTAAAAAGCTGAATATTTGTTTCCACTCTTCTCCCAGTATAAAGAAGACAAATGGAACAGAAGTTCTACAGTTTGATATGCAAACTTCATTTTAGATATACCTTAATAGGTTTATAGTTAGTTCTATCAATTCCCTCAAAATATTCTATACTTTAAACCTATCCAACCAACACTTCTTAGTTACCCATTTTACCAATTAATAATTCCCATCATCTTGGAAATTCTGAAGGAAAAAAATGCAATCTGATCACTTAATATAACTGTCGTTATATTTTTATGAGGAGAAAATGACTTAAAATTTTCCCAGAAATATTTTTGAACATTAAAAATTCCAATGGAATTACAGAGTGATAATTTTGAACACCACATAAAGATCTTAGATTAAGTTCTGAAGACATTAAATCTCATTATAATTAATCAAAAGGAAAACCTATGGAATACTATAATTATGACAGCCTATGTTTAACATAAGCTTTCAAATTTATTATATTTAATCCCAATACAACCATGAATTAGGAGAAGTATTGTTTATACTGACCTTAGTGATGAGAAAATTAAATCACAAAGGTTAATTGAAATCAGTTAACCACTAATGTGTTTGAATAGTTCACAATATAAACTTTAGAATGAGAAATATCACCAATAGGACCATTAAAAGCAAGGAATTAATTTATTTGTTACACGCTATAAAGTTTTGATTTTATGAAATTCCAAGTCTTTTGATTGTGAAGAAGAAAAGGAAAATATATTCCACGACGCATTTAACATGGAGAAGGAAAATGGGAAGGGGACATGAACGTTGAGAATGATGGTGTAAGTATGCCAATTCTGACCTTTTCAGAACTATGTAGAAAGCCACCATGAATAGGGATGCCAAAAAGTTAATCCCAGTTTTGTTACTTTTAAAGATATGTATTCTATTTGTTTTCAAGAAAATGAAGAGTGACACATCGATAATAAAGAATATGAAAGCATTTGCTCATATTCTTTTCCTCCAATTTCACTCCTCTATCATAAAGAAAATTGAAAAGGTATTTTCCTCCTTTCTTTCTTCTTCCTTCCTCTCGGTGGAGGTAAAAGTGGAGAGGACTTGGCCTAATCCAAGATACCGAATTGAATGAGCCTTACGTGTGTAGTCTCCTAAACTGGCTGAGGTATCAAATGAACAAAGAGTAAATCAGTACACATTAACAAATTCCCAATTCCTCACCATAGCGGGGCCAAACAATAGGCTGATTTGATACCATATAATGATGGAATCAAAGATTATTTAGAAATAGGTAGATTTAGAAATTGAAAGTATATAGGCCAAGAGAAAAAATTCATATTTTGTAGATAGCCTATAAATTTTATGTAAATTTTAATTAGAAAAAATATCAAATAATAAAGGAACTTAGGATGAAAAGCATAAGTTCTCTGCCCTATTCTTTCCTGCCTCTAATCCTGCTTCTCAGAGAGAATTGGTTTTAAGGGAAAATCCCACAGTTTTATTCTTTTTTTGAAAACAGCAAAATAGTATCAAAGATCCATTCTTCTGAAAGACTGTGGTATTTTTACTAACCAATTTTGAGTAGGCATATATCTTAAATTAACATTATTTTATTACACATTTTACTTAATTCTAGTAAATGAGAGTACTATTATTATCCCTATTTAATACATGAGAAAATTAAGACTTAGAAAGGTTAGGTAACTAGCTCAAGGTCTTGCAAGTCTCTCTGACTACAGTGCTTAACTAGTACAATATGTATGAAAATGCTGACAAAACATGATAAAGAATTATAGATTAAAAGGAAACAAACAAAATAACTAGTTTCTCTGAAAAAAATTCTACTGCTCAAGCAAATACAGAAGTCAGTAAGAAAAAAAAGCCTAATGGGATCTTATAACTTGGCCATAAACTACCCAAACTCCTGTGTAGAGAGTGTAAATGAATCAGATGCCAAAGATAGTAAGCAATGGTAACAATATACTGGGTTCCATTATTATTACATATTGATTTGGGGATAAATCCTAAAATAACCACCCCAAAACCAGACTAGTTTAATCAAGAGCCTAAGATTAACAACTACTCATTAGCCATAAAATAAATCTCAGTAATTTCAAAGAATTGAAATGATACAGTGAATATTCTTCACCACAGCAGAATTAAATCAGATATATGGAAGATCTCTAAATATGGGTAAATTATCCAATATACTTCTAAATAACCTCTTGGTTAAAGCATAACTCACAAGGAAAATTAGAATGTATTTTGTACTGAATGATAATAAAATGCAATACATCAAAATCAGCAGAATGTTGCTAAAGCATGACTTAAGAGGGATAATTAGGGCTTTAAATGCTTATATTAAAAAAAGAAGGTATGAAATCAATTATCTAAGCTTTTACCTTAAGTTAGAAGAAGAATAAATAAAATCAAAAGTACAAAAAGGTAAATAAAGAGCAGGAAAATCAGTAATACAGAAAACAATAAATATATACCAATAAAGTCAAAAAGTTGTTTTTAAAAATATTAATAAAACAGATAAACAACTGGCTAGACTGGTCAAGAATAAAAAAAGAAAAAGAAACCACCACAAATTAACCAAATTAGGACTGAAAGTAGGGACACATTTAATGAGTGTAAATTCTATTTTCATTAAAGGTTAATAAAGGTAATATTTTAAATAGCCTTATTGTCAATTAATTCACAACTGAGATGAAATGGACAAATTCCTTGAAAAACAAAAGTACTAGAACTGTGACAAGTAGAGACATGAAACTGGAATAATCCTATAGCTATCAAAGAAATTAAATTTAGTATTTAATACAAATAAATACCCCCCCACAAAAAAAAATCTACAAGCCCAATGGCTTCACTGATGAGGAAGAAATAAGATCAATTTTACACAAACTCTTCCACAAAATAGAGGAAGAGATAATGCTTGCCAATAGATCTTATGAGATCAGTATAATCCTGACAAAGTTATTACAAGACAAGAAAATTTCAAATCAATATCCCTCATGATCATAGACACAAAAATCAATAACAAAATGTTAGAAAACAAAATTCAACAAAAAGAATAACACCTCTGACTAAGAGGTGTTTATCCCACAAATGTTAGATCATTTTAACATCCAAAAAATCATAAATTTGTGACAACACAATAAGGGAGAAAAAACATATGACCATTCAACAGATGAAGAAAAATCATGACAAAATTCAATATCCATTAATGATAAATATTCTCAACAAAGTAGAAATAGAAGTTCCTCAATCTGATAAATGACATCTTCAAAAACTCTTTATAGCTAACATCTTATTTAATAGTGATATATTGAGGGCTCCTTCCTCCTAAGACTGCGAACAAGACAAGGAATGTCTATTCTCATCACTTTTATTCATAGCTAGTTCAATAGGTAAGAAAAAAGGGGAAAAAATCCTGAAGATTGGAAAAGAAAAGTAAAAATCTTCTCTATTAGATGACAGGATTGTGTATGTTTATAAAGATCACAGAATACAAGGTCAATACACAAAAATCTATTTTATTTCCATATAAAAGCAACCAAAAATTGGAAAACAAAATTTAAAAATTCCATTTATGACATGAAAAACGTAAAATACTTAGGGTAAATTTAATTAACCATATGCCAGAGCTCTACAGGGAAAACTACAAAGCACTGCCAACAGAAATGAAAGAAGAACTAAATAAATGGAAAGATATACCATGTTTATGGACTGGATGATTCAATATTGTTAATATGTCTATTCTTCCCAAATTGATTTTTAAATCTGATGAAATCACAAAGTCCAGCAGGTTTTTCTTTAATAGAAATTCACATGGCTAATTAAAAATTCATATGGAAATGCAAAAGATCTAAAAGAACCAAAACAATTTCGAAAAAGAAGACATATCTTTTTCAAAGCTCAAAGTTGAAACGCTTTGGGCTTATTATAAAGCTAGGTATCAAGACAGGGAATTATTGTCACCGACAAACAGATCATTTGGAAAGCAAAGATTCCACACAACATACAGACAACTGATTTTTCAACAATGATGCCAAAAATAACTCAATGGGGAACAGATGGTCTTTTCAAGAAATGGTGCTGTTGTAAGTGGATATGTGTACGGGTGAAAAAGAACCACCAAGCACAACTCCTTTCTCACATTATACACAAAAATTAATTTGAGATGTTTCATAGATAAAAATCTAAAAACAAAAACCATAAACCTTCTAGAAGAAAACAGGAGAATATCTTTATGGTCCTTTGAATTGGCAAAGATTTCAAGACAGGTCAATAAAAGAATTAGTCATAAAAGAAAACACTGAGAAACTGTACTTCATCGAAATGATAACCTTCTGCTCTTCAAAAGACATGACCAAGAAAATGATAAGGCCAGCCAAAAATTAGGGAAAAAATATACACACTACATAATGTCAGACATATGACCTGTATCCAGAACAATTCCTACAAACCATAATAAAAGGAAACCCCAATTTAAAAATTGTGAAAGATTTGAATACTTCGTAAAAGACATACAAATGGCCAAAAAGCATTTGAAAAGATGATCTGAATCATTAATCATTAGGGAAATGCAGTGAGATACCACAAAACATCCATAATAGCTTTAATTAAAAAGACAAACCCAGAGTGGACAATGATAGTGGTTAACTGTATAACTATAAGAGCATTCTTACATGAACTAGAACAAACATTCATCATTATTACAAGGTGTTGATGATCGTGAGTTATATGGGAAAAAATGCAATTGATGTAAACTAAGGTCTATGGTTAACAGTAACATTATAATACTCTTTCATTAATTGTAACAAAGGCAGTATACCATAGCTAAATGTCAATAAAAGGGGGGAAATAAGAGGTGTGGGATTTTTTCATCAGAAGAAATAAGAATGTTCTTATATTGACTATAGTGGTGAATACATAACTATGTGATTATACCAAGAGCCACTGATTGTACATTTAGGATGAATTGTATGGTATATGAATAAAACTGTTAAAAAAAAAAAGAAAAAAAAAAGGCCTGATTCCAAACATTGGTGAGAATGTCCAACAACTAGAACTCACATATTGCTAATGGGAATATAGAATGATACAATCATTTGGCAATTTTTAATAAAGTGAAACAGATAACCACTCCATGAATCAACAAATCCATTCCGATTTATTTTTCCAAAATAAAACCATACAATTACAAAGACATGTACAAGAACGTTCATGACGGTTTTCTCGTAACTTCAAACTAAAAATAATCCAAATATCCATCAATAGGTAAATAAACAAATTGTGATATAGTCATAAAATGGAAGACTAAACAGAATAAAAATGAACAAACTAATAATGTAAGAAACATGGATGAATTCCAAACATATTACATTGAGTCAGAGGTGAAGCACAAGAGCACATTCTGTATAATTTCAGCTTGCCTAGAAGTGAGGGATTGAGGGACTGTATGTGCAGAAGAACTTTCTGGTACAAAGAAAATTGTATTTTGACTGAAATAGAGGTTTTATAGGTTTATATGCTTATCAAAACTCATGGTACTATAAACTTAAAACCTATGTAATTCACTACATGTGGATTTTACTAAACTATGACAACAATTATTATTTTTAAAATTGTACCCTATTCAAAATGAGAAAGCAAAAAATACTCAGATATACTGAACTTTAAGAGAAGATTAAACAAGTCCTAATTTTCTTAGACAAGTTTATTAGCTTACCGCTTAGAGTCAAAAGAAAATTTCAGTTACTTTTAAGTTAAAAAAGAAAAAGAGCAATTAAATCCATTTAGATGTCTTTTTCAAAAGAACAAAAATGCAACCTTTGTTCAGGATCAATGCCTAACATCTGCAGAATGAATTAGACACAGCAGACACAGTTGTGACCTTGTTTCTCATCACCACCCTTCCCATACACTTTTACTGTGATTCATACATATGACCTCAAAGAATCTGAAAGGATCTCAGAGGTCATGGGGCCAAACTCCTCATTTTACACATGAGTAAACTCAGACTCAGAAAGTTCATTAACTTTAAGCAGTTGGTAAGTGGCAAAGCCATGAAAAGACCCAAGTTATTTCTTAGGCATACAACTAGAAACAAAACTGAAATCACTGCCTTACCTATCTTCTATTGTAAGAATTAAAGAACTTAAAGCCCTATAGAAAAAAAAAAGCCCTATTACAATTTCATTAAAAACTTAATCAAAATACCAAAAATAATTTCCTTGCAATTACCTAAGCAAGTACAGAATTTCATGATGGTATAAGAGTCACAAAGTTTTTTTGAAAAACACCTAGCTTTTAATAAAAAAGCTTACCTAAGGTCTTTTGTTTTGTTTTAACAGGAGTCCATCAATCTTTGGGGAAAGGGGCATTATCAAATACAGCTTTTGCCCAGATAGTCTGACTTCAAATTAAATAGCATCTTCAAAACAATATTCATAAACAAAAGCAACAGGCAGGAAGGTGAGGGAACTGTTAATCATCTTTTACCAGGTACTCTGGACATCTGGCCAATAACTCCTCCATAAGAAATTTATTCTCTCACAGTTTGGGAGGCTAGAAGTCCAAATCAAAGTGTTGGCAGGGCCATGCGCCTTCCTTCCCTTGGCCTCTCTCCCTTCTAGGGGTGAGAGTGGGAAGGAGGATTGACTAAAAGGAGCATGTAGAATTTTTTGGTGGTATAGAACTGTTCTGTCTTGATTGTGATGGTGGTTATATGATTATGTGTATTGGTCAAAACTCACAGAACTGTAAAAATGTGAATTTAATTATACCTAAATTATACCTTAATAAAAAATGAAAAATAATTGTGTTTCTAAACAATCCAAAGAGGATATTAAGAAAACAATTCCACTTACAATAGCATCTAAAGGAATAAAATATCTAGAAATACATTTAACCAAGGATATAAAAGACTTGTACACAGAAAACTACAAAATACTGGGGGGGAAAGAAATCAAAGCAGACCTAAATAAATAGCAAGACATCTGTGCTCATGGATTGGAAAACTTAATACTGTTAAAATGTCAGTACTACCCAAAGCAATCTACAAATTCAGTGAAATCCCTATCAAAATTCTAGCATCCATTTTTGTCAAAATGGAAAAGCTGATCCTCAAATTCTTATGGAATTGCAAGAGGCCCTGAGTAGAGGCCCTGAGTAGCCATAACAATTTTGAGAAGTACACAGTTGGAGGATGCACAAATTGTTTCAAATTGTACTACAAAGCTACTGTGATCAAAACAGTTTCGTGCAGCACAAAGAAAGATATATAGATCAATGGAACAGAATTGAAAGCCCGGAAAGGGACCCACACATCTATGCCCCAGTGCACGTAATGGGGAAAGAATAGTCTCTTGAGCAAATGGTATTGGGAAAACAGAATATCCACACACTAAAGAATGAAGTTAGGCCCCTCCCTCAAACCATAAGTGAAAATGACCTAATATAAGAGCTAAAACTATAAAACTCTTAGAAGATAACATAGGGGCAAATCTTCACGACCTGGGATTCAGTAATGGATTCTTACATACGATACCAAAAGCACAAGCAACAAAAGAAACAATATATAAATTTGATTTCCTCGAAATGGAAAATTTGTTCATCAAGGGCATTATCAAGAAAGTGAAAAGACAACCTATAGAATGGGAGAAAACAGTTGTAAACCATGTATCAGATGAAGGCTTAATACCCAGAATACATAAAGAACTTGTACAACATGACAAAAAAGTCAACCCAATTAAAATAGTCCATTGTTGGTGGGAACATAAAATGATATAGCCACTGTGGAAAGGAGTATGGCAGTTTTTCAAAAAGTTAAATCTATCATATGACCTAGCAATTTCCCTTCTAGGTATATATCCAAAGAAAGTGAAAACAAGGTCTGAAACAGATTCTTGAACACCAGTGTTTACAACAGCATTATTCACAATAGACAAGAGGTGGGAACAACCCAATTGTCCATCAACAAATAAATGGATAAAACAAAATGTGGTCCATATATCCAACAGAATATTATTCAGCCATAAGAAAGAATGAAGTTGAGACATGCTGCAATATGGAAGAACCTTGAAGACATTCTGCTCAGTGACATAAGCAAGACATACAAGGACAAATATTCTGTGATGTCATTTATAAGAGATTTCTAGAAATAGTAAATCCATGGGGACAGAAAGCAGATTACAGGTTACCAGGGCATAAGGGGAGTGGAGAAGGGGGAAGTGTATGCTTGATGGGCATGGACTGTGTGTAAATAAAAAATTTTTTAGTGAAAAGTCTGGAGAAATACACAATAAATACATTAATAAATGTTTTTTTTTCTGAAAGAAGTACTATGGTCTTTAAGATTTAAGCTATTTTAAACATAATTTTTCATAATATTCATGTACTACTTTTACAATCAGAAAAAAAATGAAAAAGGAAAAATAGTGGGAACTTAAGAACAACAGTTTTTTTTGGCTCATGGTAACTGATAGAAATATGGCCAGTTTTGTCTCAATCTACTTAATGAGTTTCAATATTAATTAATCATCAAAAGAGTCAAGATTTCTAATAAAACGCCTCAAATTAAGTGACCCAGCAAACAGGAAAATGCAAAATTCAGGTCCCAACAACATCTTAAAACATTCTATTCTTTGGATAAAATGATTAATATTCATAATAAAAATCATCCATGTATTCTGTGATATCTGTGGGAATTTTGTAAAATAAATATTTTGTTGGTATGTTGAGGAAGAAATCAAAGGATAGATAACAAAAATGCAATAAAACTTATCAATGGAAAAGAAAGGTATTTAGAAAACTGATTCAGAGTCCATCTGGTGTGATTAGCAAACACATCAAAATCCTTTGTACTCATCAGAGTAGCAAACTAACTACTTCTTGACTATCACTAGACAATCCAATACGTACAATTCTGTTGAACAACTTTGGGAATGCAGTGGGGGCTACAATGGATCCAGATGGATCAGATATCCATTTCAATGATTATTTTAGGAAATACATTCCAATATCCTGGTTTACAAATACACAGTGACTTTCAGCAAATTTCTTCTATTCTGTTGTCATTATTAAGTCAAATAGGGAAAAGCGAAGTAACAAACATGGAATCTTCAGACCAGGATTGGTTCCTATCTTACTATGACTGGTCACCCAAATAAATTGAACTTCAAGATATACAGACAAAAGATATATAGCCCTAACTCTGCAACAGACAAATATAAGTATTTTTAATCATAAAACACTGGCAAACAACTTGAAAGGTGAAATCACTGCCCTCCCCCCTACATGGGATCAGACACCCAGGGGAGTGAATCTCCCTGGCAACGTGGAATATGACTCCCGGGGAGGAATGCAGACCTGGCATCGTGGGACAGAGAACATCTTCTTGACCAAAAGGGGGATGTGAAAGGAAATGAAATAAACTTCAGTAGCAGAGAGATTCCAAAAGGAGCCGAGAGGTCACTCTGGTGGGCACTCTTACGCACACTTTAGACAACCCTTTTTAGGTTCTAAAGAATTGGGGTAGCTGGTGGTGGATACCTGTAACTATCAAACTACAACCCAGAACCCATGAATCTCGAAGACAGTTGTATAAAAATGTAGCTTATGAGGGGTGACAATGGGATTGGGAAAGCCATAAGGACCACACTCCAGTTTGTCTAGTTTATGGATGGATGAGTAGAAAAATAGGGGAAGGAAACAAACAAACAGACAAAGGTACCCAGTGTTCTTTTTTACTTCAATTGCTCTTTTTCACTCTAATTATTATTCTTGCTATTTTTGTGTATGTGCTAATGAAGGTGTCAGGGATTGATTTTGGTGATGAATGTACAACTATGTAATGGTACTGTGAACAATCGAAAGTACGATTTGTTTTGTATGACTGCGTGGTATATGAATATATCTCAATAAAATGAAGATTAAAAAAAAAAACAAAAAACACTGGCAAAATTGAAAGGGCACCAATACTCATAAAAGAAAATCTAAGTAAAAAAAATTTAACAATTACTTGTCAGATTCACATCTGAGCTACTTGCGGTATATTAAGTAGTGTTTTCCAGAATTGAAAACAGTGCTATGTTTAAGTCTAATAAAACCTTGTAATACAAATGCTATAAACCTGCCTTTTAAAACTTCTTGATCTTCTTTTAGATCAATTCATTGATCTAAAAATAGAAATTACAATTTCAAAGAAATTAGCTATCTAAAAGGAAAGAACTATGGGGCTGAATTCTTAACATTGCTCCTTGCTTGGTAATGTTAAGAATTAATAGTTATACAATGGATTAAACAAAGATTTTGACAATGATAAGCTGATTTTACCAATATAGAAGGCACTTTCTGTCACTTACAACATGTGTGAAATAGCCATTTTGTCTCACTCCCAATGTAAGGCTTTGCCTATATATAAAAATTGTGGAGATCCACAATTATTTCAGAGGAAAGAAACAAGATATGAGTACTTAAAAGTAATTCTGACTTACTACAATATAAACATTTAAAAAGGTCACCCAAAGAATCTGCATGAAATTTAATTTTGCTGAAAAAAATGGATAGTTTTATTTTCACTGTCATTACCCATACAAATTTATATATGTAACCCACAGCAATGTGGCATTAAATAAAATACCGTATGTCAAGACCACAGTATTACACCTAGTAGTCAGGTCTCAAAAAATATTTACTATCTGAATGTAACCTCCATGAGAATAAGATCTTGTTGATTTTGTTGTTACATATACTTGGTGCCTGTCACAAAGTGAGTGCTCAAGAATCATCTGTTCATTGACTGAGATACAAATAATATAAAACTACATCCTGGCCATGGAATAGTGAGGTTTATATTAATTCTGGATTTTCAGAACTACCTATCTGAATTTGATGTAATCTGGGTTTTTATTTGAAAGACTATTGACCTCAGTGAAAGACGACTGACCTCCGTTAAATGCCCCCAAACAAAAAGTGACTGAGGAACTTTTTCCTTGTATTGCTAAATTCATATAACACAACGTGACTCAAAAAATAGAATTTACACTGTCATCTTATAAAAGGCTGCCTGTGGTTGTCCTCTATTCCATAAGTCTGTAATCACAGGTTGATTATTTGAACATGGGACAAATCTGGTCTGTGAAATCTAGGAAAGGCAGATCTGAGCGATGGGCGCTGCTGGCCAGCACCATGAAAGTTGCAGAACCTGTTGTATGTGGACCCTGGACATTTTGTAAAGCCCAAGCTCTCAAGAACACCGATATGATTTGCAGAAGAGGAAAGAGCTCCCAGCAGGCTGAAAAGTAGATTGGCTGAGGCCATGCCACAGAAGAAGGTAAAGAGGTGGCAGCTCTATCAGTTACTTGGCACTGCTGTTCTTTTCTGTGGGAGTCAGAGAACTGTGGGGATGAGTCTCTAACTTGCAGGCCATAGTTTTAAATGGTACCTGAATTTCATTAATAAAATGTAATGAAGCCTGAAACTAAACATCTCTACTTTCTTTTTGACTCTTCTTTTTTTTCAGAAACTGCATGTTTCCAAAATAATTATGTTTATCCTGACTTCCTAACTGGACATATTTCTTTACAAGTTAACAGTGAGTTCATATTCAAGAAGCAACTACAACTCTTCCAGATTAATATCCATTTAATCTCTAAAATCTACTGTTAAAGTTGATGTCAAGCTTACTAAATAATGTTAAGTTTCTCCTATGGCAACAATAACTTTTAAGTCTAGATACACAGAACCAGGAAAAGTACAATTTCGCATACTTCTACAGAGCCGGAAACACATAACCTTCAAAATGAGACTAAAACATTATTCAATATTGATATAATATTAATAACAGATGTTATGCTTCAGTTAAGAACCAAGTTAAACTGTTGAATATTATCTCGAAAGTTTTTATAATTAAAAAAAAAGATAATTATGCACCAAATTAACTGGGAGCTCTTCAAATTAAATTTATTAATAGAGTAATAAGCATACCGTTTCCCAACCTTTAAGCAATTTTTTAGGTAAAATATTTCTTTATTAACTCCCTTAATAATCAACTTTCAACCTATAGAAAGTCAGTCTCAGATGGGCCCAAGACATTACTATTCTCATAGTATCCCTCTATTTCCTCTATCTAAACCTTTGACATTCTGGCCCTCTGGAAAGTTCTAGCTCTACTACTCTCCTCTCCAAGAAATTCTTACAAGGAAGACAATCAAAATTTAATCCTCGGAGGAGCTAAGATGGTGGCAAAGAGAGGAGTGGAAGCTAAGTAGTCCTCCTGGAACAACTAAAAAAAAAACCAGAAACAACTAGTAAATAATCCAGAATAACTGCAGGAGGACAGACGTGAACGTCCAATCATCATACACCAACACAAATTGGGAGGAATGCCCGAGATCACAGCACAAAATCTGTAAGTAGGAACTGTGGATCCAAATCGGGAGACCCCTCCCCCACAGCACGAGCTACAAAGCCTCATAGTGCCAGAGATAAGCTTTCTCCCAGCGAGTGAACATAGCTCAGCTGAGCTCCAACTGGGATTTTAATTAGCGAGTGTGAACTGCTCACTACGAGGTGCAAATCCCCAACAAGTAGACAGAGGTTTTGGGTGACGACTAACCTTGGAAAGCCGGACAGTCTCCTCGGACTAGCTCTGTTCCTTTTTCAACTCAGTGGAGAAAGCCTCAGCCATTTTGAATTCCCAGTTCTGTGACCCAGACAAGGGTGTGGCACAGGCAGAGAGAGACCATTGAAATGCTAATGACCTGCCCCAAATGCATCCATCTTCTCTAAAGAGGAAAGGGTGGGGCCCAGCTTTACTGCCTACCTTTCATTCAGAACTTACACCAGTCAAGAATTATAGGCTAATCTTTGCATCAGGCAGACAGCTTCCCTGCACCGCCCAGCAGCCTGGGGCTTAGCTTGAGGGATGATGTGCACAGCCTTCCCTCAGCAGAGGTCCTGGAAGATCACAGCTGAGAAGGGAGGCCCACTTGGAAAACCCAGGGATGCTATGTCAATGCCAGTGGTATGTGTCAGTGACAGAAAATCTGGGGCAAAACTGAAATGAAGGCTTCAACTCTTGTGGCGGCCTTGAATCTCCGGGAACCTAGGGGATTTGAATATTAAAACTGCCCTTCCTCCCTGGCCACCCATACACATGCCCCACATTCAGGGCGAATGGCTCCAGCAACACACCCAAACTGAGTTCTCCAACTGAACCCCACAAGAATCATTTCCCCACACACCACAGAGACAGAGTTGGGGAGAACTGACTGGAGGCATATAGGTGACTCGCAGATGCCATCTGCTGGTTAGTTTAGAGAAAGTGTACGCCAACAAACTGTGTTTCTGAAAAATTAGATCGGTACCTTTTTTTATTTTTTACAACTTGAAAGAACCCTATCAAGCAAAGCAAATGCCAAGAGGCAAAAAACAACAGAAAATCTTAATGCATATGATAAAACCAGACGATATGGAGAATCCAACTCCCAACTCCCAAACCAAAATATCAGAAGAAACACAGTACTTAGCAAAATTAATCAAAGAACTATAATCGAGGAACGAAATCATGGCAAAGGATTTAAAGGACATCAAGAAGACCATGGCCCAGGATGTAAGCGACATAAAGAAGACCCTAGAAGAGCATAAAGAAGACATTGCAAGAGTAAATAAAAAAATGGAAGATCTCATGGAAATAAAAGAAACTGTTGGCCAATTTAAAAAGACTCTGGATATTCACAATACAAGACTAGAGGAAGCTGAACAACGTCTCAGTGTCCTAGAAGTCCACAGAACAGAAAATGAAAGAACAAAAGAAAGAATGGAGAAAAACATTGAAAAAATCAAAATGGATCTCAGGGATATGATAGATAAAATAAAACGTCCAAACTTAAGACTCACTGGTGTCCCAGAAGGGGAAGAGAAGGGTAAAGGTCTAGAAAGAGTAGTCAAAGAAATTGTTGGGGAAAACTTCCCCAACCTTATACACAATATAAATACACAAAGCATAAATGCCCAGCGAACTCCAAATAGAATAAATCCAAATAAACCCACCCCAAGACATATTCTGATCAGACTCTCAAATACTAAAGAGAAGGACCAAGTTCTGAAAGCAGCAAGAGAAAAGCAATTCACCACATACAAAGGAAACAACATAAGACTAAGTTGTGACTACTCAGCGGCCACCATGGAGGCAAGAAGGCAGTGGCATGACATATTTAAAATTCTGAGAGAGAAAAACTTCCAACCAAGAATACTTTATCTAGCAAAACTCTCCTTCAAATTTGAGGGAGAGCTTAAATTTTTCACAGACAAACAAATGCTGAGAGACTTTGCCAATAAAAGACCTGCCCTACTTCAGATTCTAAAGGGAGCCCTACCGACAGAGAAACAAAGAAAGGAGAAAGATATAGAGAATTTTAACAGACATATATAGTACCTTACATCCCAAAGCACCAGGACACTCATTTTTCTCTAGTGATCATGGATCTTTCTCCAGAAGGGACCATAAGCTGGGACATAAAACAAGCCTCAAGAAATTAAAAAAAAAAAAAAAAAAAAAAAATTGAATATACTCAAAGCACATTCTCCAACCACAATGGAATACAAATAGAAGTCAATAATTTTTGAACTGTAACTCTACTATTTACTTCCTACATGATATAAATTACATGAACTCTAATGACAAATCAGTGGTTTTGAACTCAGTGTAAAATATGTAATTTTAGACAACTATATAAAGGTGGGGGAATGGAGGAGTATAGGAACATAGCTTATGTGTCCTATTGAAGTGAAGGTGGTCTCAAAAAAAAAAAAGACTGATACAGATTTAAGAGGTTAATTTTAACCCCCACAGCAAACACAAAGAAATTATCAGAGAATATAACCATAGAGATGAAATGTAGAGTTTGGGTTAAGAGAAACGGGGGAAGGGGCAATGGGGAGTTAAGAAATGAGTGTGGAGCTGCTGTTTGAGGTGAAGGGAAATTTCTAGTAATGGATGGTGGGAAAGAGCATTACAACATTCTAAATGTGATTAATCCCACTAATGGAAGGCTAGGGAGGGGGTGGAATGGGAAGATTTAGGTGGTATATATGTTTCCACAACTGAAAAAAAAGGCAGTCTAAATAGATGACATTTGAATGCCAAGGATGAACTTGGATGGGATTGGAAGATAGAGGTCAGGTGGCTCAAAGGGATACAGTTGAGACATAAGGTAAAGGAAATATAGAATGTAAGCTTTGTATCGTTGAGTTTCTTAGACTTCGTAGCTGCGCTTAATGGGATTGCACAAAAGAATGTTCTTGACCATGGGAAGTGTATACATGAATTATAGTGTATGTTCAAGGATGTGTGCAGCTAGCTCTCATATGTTTAGAAGACAGAGCAATAGATGATGGATGATAGATAGGGAGGGAAAGAAATAGCAATGTGACAGTATGTTAAAGTTGGTGGATTGAGCTATTGGGGGAGGGGGGCCAGGGTATGATGGAATTCTTTGTATGGGGTTAGTATTGTTTTTGCAACTGTTCCCGTAACTTTGAATTTACTTCAAAATAAAAAAAAAAATATCAAATCCTCAGTTGTTGGGCTGGGGGAGATCAAATCCAGTTATTCTTGGTTCAATCCTGAAGCATTTTACAGTTGTAGCCTTGGGGAATTAAATAAGAATAGGAAAAAAAACTTACACATATATATTGAATCTCATAAATTTTTCATAAATTCATAATTTGTTTTAAAACATAACTTCCTATCCATCTTTTTTTTGCTACTTGAACATTTTTGTTGAAGGATTCCTTATTCCATAGTGATTCCCACAGCCTGGAATTTGTTGCTGTCACCCAAAGGTGTTATTGAACAAGTTCCTCTCTCCCCTGCATGCTTCATAAAATGCTTCTTGGAGATGGAGATACATGGCTTGATGTGATCCAGATTCAATTTGCTAGAAAACAATACTTTGAAGGTATTTTCTTCTTTGGTCTTCTACTGAGTAATTTCTCTTCTTTAGTCTCTTATTGAGTGAAGAGTTTACAAAGCTGTGATATTCTAACTCTCTTTCCTTCTTTATTTTTCATGTAGAATAATTATCTAAAGAACAAATCTTTTATCCACGTATTGGTTATCTTGAGTTCAGGTAGGGAAACTTCCAGTCAGGTAAGTTTGATTCAATGCTAGATTCTTTACCCTTATTATCAATTGTCATAGTAAGTTAGGTTCCCTGGCATTCTTCAAAGGTACAAAATTGAGATTTTGGTTAATTGTGAACTCATGGATTCTTATCATATATAATCTTCTCATCCAAATAAATTATCATCGTTATTATTGGTGTTCAAATTATCCAAATTTTGGCCAGTGTTAGCTTTTTCATAATTGGTTCCTGGATCCTTGTGGAATGAAACTAGCAGTTTTTGCCACCCCCCATCCCCCAACCCCCCTTCTTGCTTTCAAATGTGAAAAGATGTCTAAGCTCGTCTAGTACATTTCCTGCCTGGACATGGACACTCAATCAATCCAAGGTTCCCTGGTTCCTGTGAATGGAAATACACAAGGTGGGCACTAGCAGTGCTCATTACTGCTATGCTGATCATTTGTTACAGGTTATTTTAGTGGAGAGCGCTAAGAATCATGTATTTTAGGGATAAAATCCATGGGTCATACTGATACTTTCAATTTAGAATGATGAGTACAGGGTGCAATGTAATCTCAACAGTTTTATATTGGTATCTACTTTCTCCCAAGTGCATGAGCTGTTTATTTTTTTTCATGATTCCAAAATAAATCCTGTTAGTGGGGTGCCAAGTCCATAAGAAAGAGACAGAGGAGACAGAAGGGGCCTAAATTCATAAAAGAATCTCAGGAAACACTCACTGCAGATAATTCAGATCATTTATATTTTATAAAAATTCAGCCAAGTCTCCAAAAGTTACCAATTGAGAAGTGAAAAACAAATGCCTTCTAGCAAAGCTTTATATTAAGTATTTGGCCATTTTTTTATATTAATGACTGTCATTTTTCTTTTACAGATTTCAATATTTGAGCAAAACTATTTCTCATTGTTATTAACAACCTGATGATAATAGAAGAATTCTAAATTGTATCATCCAATGTTCCCCCTTCCCCCAATATGTTCTTTCTTTGTAGACACACTATCTTTTTAAGTCTGTCACTCAAAAATTGGGCAAAAACTATAGTATATGATAATTTGTTGGGATAGATCATGGGTTCCATATTCTCATACTTCCCTGGTATCCCAGGGCAGAAGACAGGACATAAAGTCTCTGAGATAGATGTATTTGTGATTATATATGCACAGGCATACCTCATTTTATTATGCTTTGCTTTTAGCTGTGCTTGGCAGATTTTGTGTTTTTTACAGATTGAAGGTTTGTGGCAATCCTGTGTTGAGCAAGTCTACCAGCATCATTTTAATACAAAAGGCTCAGATACAGGTTAGCAATAAAATATTTTTTTAATTAAGATATTGTTCTAGTTTGCTAATGCTGCTGGGATGCAAAACACCAGAAATGGATTGGCTTTTATAAAAGGGTGTTTATTTGGTTACACAGTTACAGTCTTAAGGCCATAAAGTGTCAAAGGTAACACATCAGCAATTGGGTACCTTCACTGGAGGATGGCCAACGATGTCTGGAAAACCTGTTAGCTGGGAAGGCACGTGGCTGGCGTCTGCTCCAAAGTTCTGGTGAAGTACACCAGAAATAAAGGCAAACACTTTAATGCCTCACCAATATGGACTAACTACAATGCGTAAACTCAGCATTGAATCTTAGAACATAGCCTAACGTGGACATAATTATTGTAATAGTCCTTAGATTGTAAGCTCTTACAGCAGTTAACTCTATCCCTGAATTGTAATGCCTATCTCTAAACTTTGAGATGTTGATCCCTTAGTGTATAACCTGATTGGTATCTAGAACAATGAGTATCTCTGAGACACCTGAAACTCAGAGCTAGAGCTTGGCAGATATGAATGTCAGTATTAGTGCATACAGCCACTGTTAAAAAAAAAAAAGCTGAAAAAGAGCCCAGACTTCAATTAGTGATATGAATGAAGCAGGTCTGATTAAGACCAGGGCAAACCGGGCCAAAGGGTAAGGGTCGAAACTGACTGTGTTTTAAAACTTCAACTTCCATATGAGACCAAGGGAAGAGACGTCTATTTGGTACAGGATCTAAATTTTCCAAATGGTAGAACTCTACAGTTGGTTTGTTCAAACATCACAATTGCATGGAACTTTGAATAGCAAGTGAGATACGGTAGGTTAGTATAGGCTGGAGTGAAACAGTGATACATCCCATAGTAATTTGGGCAGATAATAAAAAATATATTTACAGCCTCCCCTCCCCTCCCCCAGCCCCGAGGATCTGGGGAAAGGTGCGGAAGTGGTGGACTTCCTCACCTGGACTGGTGTTGATGTTGTCACAAACATTGGGACTGGCAGTTTGATGTACTGAGCCCTCAATCGTGGGACTTGCCCTTATGAAGCTCGTTACTGCAAAGGAGAGGCTAAACTTGCATATAATTGTGCCTAAGAGTCTCCCCTGAGTACCTCTTTGTTGCTCAGATGTGGCCCTCTCTCTCTCTAACTGAGCCACCTCAGCAGGTGAACTCAGTGCCCTCCCCCCATGTGGGACCCGACTCCCAGGGGTGTAAATCTCCCTGGCAATGCAGAATATGACTCCCGGGGATGCATCTGGACCCAGCATTGTGGGATTGAGAGTATCTTCTTGACCAAAAGGGGGATGCAAAATGAGACAAAATAGTTTCAGTGGCTGAGAGATTTCAAATGGAGTCGAGAGGTCACTCTGGTGGACGTTCTTATGCACTATATAGATAACACCTCCTAGGTTTTTATGTACTGGAATAGCTAGAAGTAAATACCTGAAACTACCAAACTCCAACCCAGCAGTCTGGACTACTTAAGATGATTATATAATAATGTAGATTACAAGGGGTGACAGTGTGATTGTGAAGACCTTGTGGATCACACCCCCTTTATCTAGTGTATGGAGGAGTAGAAAAATGGGGATAAAAACTAAAGGACAAATGGGGTGGGATGGGGGGGATGGTTTGGGTGTTCTTTTTTCACTTTTATTTTTTATTCTGTTCTGGTTCTTTCTGATGTAAGGAAAATGTTCAGAGATAGATTGTGGTGATGAACGCATAACTATGTGATCATACTGTGGACAGCTGATTGTATACCATGGATGACTGTATGGTGTCTGAATGTATTTCAATAAAACCGAATTTAAAAAAAAAAAAAAATGGCTTTCTCCCAGGACGTTCCTCTCTAGGCTGCAGTTCCTCAAAAATGTCACTCTTAGTTGCACTTGGGATATTTGTCCTCTCTCAGCTTCTCTAGAGCAAGAGTCTGCCTTCAATGGCTGTTTTCAAACTGTCTCTTGTCTGCAGCTCCTGTGCTTTCTTCAAAGTGTCCCTCTTGGCTGTAGCTCCTCTTCAAAATGTGACTCACAGCTGCACTGAGTTCCCTCTGCCCGTCAGCTCATTTATATGGCTCCACTGATCAAGGCCCACCCAATGGGAAGGCCAACACTCCATGGAAATTATCCAATTAGAGTCATCACCCACAGCTGGGTGGGGCACATCTCCAAAGAAACACTCAAAAGAAATCTAATCAACACTGATAACGTCTGCCTACACAAGATTAAATCAAAGATAATGGCGTTTGGGGGACACAATACATTCAAACTGGCACAGGTATGCATACTTTTTTTAAGATATAATGCTACTGCATACTTTAGTACAGGTATAGTGCAAATGTAACTTTTATATGTATTGGGAAACCAAAAAATTCATGTGACTTGCTTTATTGTGGTGACCTGGAACCAAACCCGCAATATCTCTGAGGTATGCCTATATGAAAACTATCAATAGTATTGAAAAATAAAATGGCTATAGATCACAATCTAGGAAAATCCATACTTCTAAAAGTTTGGATTTGTATGGAAAAACAGTCCAGAGTTCATACTACCAGTGTCTTTATGCCTCATCCCCCATTACGCTCACAATCTAGATTCTAAGACACTGGTCCCAGGCAAACACCTAACATACTATCTCATTTCTCATCCCAACTCCATTTCCAATAGTGGCAAACAGAAATGAAGCATGCGCAATAGATAAGAAGCAAAGATGAACCTCTCCATATTGTCTAATTAACTCTTGGACATAGCCACCTCTCATATGCAACACAGATGAATCCCGACTTATAGACAAAATTTCAGCAGTGATTCATGTTAGCAGTTATAATCATACAGATAAGGGCCACTAGCTTTCCCAGCACCATAGCAATATGGATCCTCTGGTGCCTGAGGGATATGAAAACAATGGGAAAAGTGAAAAACTTAATCTAAGTCTGTCAGTCTCCAAATAGCCGGCACAGATAAAGCAGAAACTATATTTGTATAATGGCCAATAGGGATCTTCAAAATAGTTGGGGCAGATGCAACAGTTGATAATTTTCTCAGTTGATATGCTATGGTAAATTTGCAGAGGTCAGCAGACATTTTTCTCCTTTTTCCAGGAATCTTTCCTTCATTCCAGCTGATTGATTAGTTTTGATCTGGAAAATAGAATTCTTTTCTTCTTGCTCTCATGGGCCATTCTCCTGGTCTCCTGGGTGCTCTCCCTGGGAAGAGTTAAGTTTCACAAGGCAGACCTTGTGGACTCAATGAAAAGAAGCCTCAGGGTACCCACCGAACAAAGCTAGAGTTGGAAGCATGAATATAGATTCTCAGGTATAACTCACACAAGTTGCTAAACTGTGGAAAAAGTATTCTGCCTCTCCTAGCCTCAGTTTCCCTTAATGTAAAATAGGGTTAACCAAAGGCACATAAGGTTACATGTGCAATGCTGGAACAAATTTAGAAAGCATGTTACTGGTCCCAGGAGTGAAGCCTGTGAGGGGGCAACAAGGAGCAGCTCAGTAGACCCAGTAAAGCGCGCGCGCGCGCACACACGCACACGCACACACGCACAGACATACACACACACGGTGTATCAGTCAATATAAAATTTTATATTCAAATGTACTAGTTTGAAAGTATTCAGTAGTGACTTTCTTGCCTACATGTACCTGATATGTTGCTTCCAGTAAGGTAAAAAAAATAACTAGAAATAAGATTTAAATCTCAATTTGTCTAATCACAGCAATCCAACCAAATTTACCTCCTCTTACAAATCCATTCGTAGCTATTGCTGAAGTAGACAATCCTGTGATAGTTGTCACAACAGTGGCCATCATTATTACAAGAACTGACAGACCTTTAGGGAAAAAGGCAAACAGGTTAAGAATATTTATACTCCTATTTAAAGCTGCTATATCTAGAACTGGTTGTTCTGTGCATACCAAATTTACATAGTAACTTACAAATCATTTTATTCTGATCCCATTTTATAAAATCAAATGAGAATGAAAAATGTAATACTAAGATAACAATATGATACAAAAGAAGAATACAATTCAGAATAACTCCAATTATCTGAATTTTATGAAGTTGAGAGGCTAGACATGCGCACAACTATTTGGCTTATTCATTATTCTCAAATGAGTCAAGTAGTATGTAACTTCACTTACCTATTCCAGCTTGACCCACAATCCATGACAACCTAATGAAGAGCATCACACCCCAAATGTTTAACATGCAGCGTACCTAGGAGGAAATAAAAAAGGTCAAGTCACAGACGAAAAAAAGTGACCAAATATAAGAGTGGTAAATGCTAACCGAGCCCAAAGTAGGATAACACTACATTTAAAACTTCAGAAATATTTTAAATCTATTTCCTAACCCTAACCTTTGCTTTAACAATTTTTTAAAAAGCTTAATGTGA
Source organism: Choloepus didactylus (assembly GCF_015220235.1). NCBI lineage: Eukaryota > Metazoa > Chordata > Mammalia > Pilosa > Megalonychidae > Choloepus > Choloepus didactylus. The sequence continues at coordinate 69,445,858 of NC_051319.1, read as the reverse complement.
GCTTAAATTTGAGCTATAACATAAAGACAAATGAGAACTTAAATGTGAGCTAGTGTAAGTATAATTCACATGTGTGAATGTGGGTATATGTCTCCAGGTAGCTAAAAAGACAAAAAGGAAATTAAAATGTGCTCATCACAATTATTTGAGGCAGCAGAAGCAACCAGAACAGAAAGATACAAGAGATATTTTATGACTTCAGCCCTAAAAAAAATGTAATCTATTTCATGTTCTCCCTTATCAATGCAAATGAGTTTAATTTTTGCATATTCCTTTATAACATTCTCATTTGATATATAATTTCTACAGCAAATTTAAGTATTACATAATCTGTTGACACAAAATGCCAATTGTTCACACATTTCTAAAAAATCTAAAGTATCTGTGAGACAGCTTCCCAATTTGTTTTTATTTTCATTTATCATGCTTATATATAGAACACAGTTTTCTACTTAAAATCTAGCAACAGGCAAAAAATACTATCTGGAGTGTCACATTCACCCTCATTGATCAGGCAATAAAATTATTACTAAAACTGAGATTCTTCTCTTTCTTCTCCCAAATGCCAACACAAGCCCAATTAAGGGTTCCAAGGTCCCAATGAGAGGTCAATTTAGCCTATCTACTTTAGTCAGATCCTTAGCATATATTCAAACCAGAAAAACCAGTAAATCTGTACTTTAATCATCTAAACATGTCTACCGAAGTGAACTCAACACTTAAGAAATAAAGATTTCTCCTTTATTCTGTTTTCTGTTAACTTCTAGATACTTCTCTTCAAAAGATAATGGGGTAGCAGGAAAGGAAGCAGGTACATTTCAGATCTCTTCCTTGATCAGCTCTCTTGATTTTGATGCTCCTATCAATTTAATAGCTTCATACTTAATATCTGAAAAGTATCAATGTGAGATTCACAAGAGGTAATAAAAAATAGAGATAATCAAGTGTAATTTGGTTAAATTAATAAATATACTATGTTTCCATTACTGAATTTGGTATCTAAAAGAAAAGGAGGTACAAGCTGTTAATTTGGTCTTCCACAGCACTCAGGTAAGACAGTTAAAAAAGGGAAAGAAATGTTCTCTTGCGAACTAATAAGAATATTAAGGAAGATTTTATAATAAATAAAAAACCATACCTGTAAAATTAGATCTATATATACTTACTAATACACCCTTGATCCAGCCAAATTTTACAACTCCTTTACTTTCTGCAGTATATGTAACCACAGCGTCTCTAGTTGGAGTGCTTTCTTCCCCGTTTGCAAAGCCATCCTCAAAAGGTTCCTGGTTATAAAAGGAAATGAGAATTATGCTCAAGAATTATTTACAATTTAAGATCACCTGATTAAAACAAACATAACTAAATATACTTACCTATATTTAGGCAAATACAATAAAGATTTCTAAGAATCAAGAGTTTTTGAATATTTTAGTTGGGAAAAATGTAAAGTAATAAAGTGGAAGGAAACTTTCATTATTGAGATTTTTAAAATCAAAATCTCATCATGACAATAAACACATTTTCAAAATTTCAAATTTTAATTACACCCTTGTGGTGTCAGAAGAACACAATGAATACTGTTTCTTAAGTATAAGCCAGCTAGGTCAGTCAATTTAGATCTTACCTACTTTCCAGCCACGATTTCACATTGCCTATTTACCAACCTTTCCCACATGATATTTCAGCATTAATAATTTAAAACTCCCCTTGATCACCAAAAGAACACAGTTTTCCATTATAGTCTATGAAAGCAGGGTTCCCACTGATCCCCAGATTCATTCATAACTCTTCCCTCCTCTACTTGCCCCTTAACTGCATTCATTCATTCATTCAGTGCTCTTAATTCTTTCCTCTGTAATTTTTTTCTGATGCAGCTGTATCATTCCAAGTTCAGTTTGTTTCTGGCTGGATCTACTGGCAGGGATCCAAAGTGAGTAGAAATGCACCTAACCTCATAAGAAATCTGTTTCTAAATTCCATGCAGGGTTAAGATTGATGTTTGGCAGGCCTGAAAGAAAGGAAACAGTTTGCGAATCCAGACTCATTCTATAACCCAACCACCAACTCCCTGAGTAAGAAGGCAATATCAATAATTTCTGAGGTGCCTTTAAATTACAATGACTTGGATCCAATTACAACTCGACCTCCGCAACAACTGAAACTTAAAAATCTAAGCGGGAAACACTAGTTTTATAAAAAAAAATAAGGAAACACTAGCTGTGAAAACGCATCATGTAAATCATGTGTGATTCTATATATTTCGTTCTCCACCTTCACTTTCTCTCTCCTAGTGATTTTCAACCTTTGTTCTGTCCCAACAAACCCAAGGCATATGACATATTCCCAAACAAGCAAAGTGCCTTAAACAGATCAGAGTGGGAGTGGGGTGGGGGTATAACTGGAGGTGACAGAAGATGTTTTTAGATCTAGAATCATGTCTCTAACACTATCCTCAGGGTTCTTCCTTTACCCATATCTAATAGCAGGGAACAAAATGTAGCTATATTTCAAATATTCTTTCCTTAGATGCAGATATTACCAAATTAATCATCATCTAATCCTGAAAATTGTGGTACAGATTTCCTACAGTACTTTTTGTCTTTTTATTTTATATATTTTTTCCTATAGTACTTTTTAAAAACTGTTCTCAGTGATCTACATCCTTTAGTGAATTCTGAGTACATAATTTTCTTTTCACAGAAATGGGCTCCGAGCTCTGTGTTACCACAGAGCAAAATGTACAAATAATCCAAACTTGCCATTTTCTCCCTGGTCAACAACTATTAGCTAGTAGACTCATTTAATTCTATTTAATGTAATTTTGCTATATGCTTCTTCAAAATGCTATCAACCTTAGATTCCATATTCACAGTGTTACTAACTACTGCTAATTCTTAGATTTTGGAGCAACAAAAAAACATTATAAGCCAGAAGCATTAATTTAAGGATAGTTTTTGAAAATTATTTTACCTAGGCTTTCTAATGATTTTATTAAGAGAAAAAAAATCAAATTTTAAATTAATCCCCATGCTTGCATGAACAAAAATAGCTACAACCGCAGCAATGTGAAATATTTAGAAAATGAGTCATTCTAAGATCACTAAGAATTAAAACATGAACTTTAATGTTAACTGCTTCTGATAGTGTACAAATCTTTTTCTAAAGACCCTAAGAAACAAATTTTAATAATCTCCCTTACAACCCAGTTTCATCTACTGTATCAGTGATTATTATACTGTACTATAAATCCTACAGTATATAGCACTAACCAACACCATAAAAAAATTTAAAATTATCCCTGTATTATACTGTTCTTTAACATATTTATTGAGATGTAATCCACATACCACACAATTCACTCATTTAAGGTTTATAATTTAATGATTTTTAGTATACCCTCAAATTATACAACCATCACAATTAAATTTAGAACATTTATATCACCACCAAAAGAAACTTGGCACCCATTAGCCTCCTCCCTTTTCTCCTATCCTTGACAATCACTAATCAACTTTCTGTCCTTACTGATTTGCCTATTACGGACATTTCATATAAATGGAATAATACTATATGAAACCTTTGTGTTTGCCTTCTTTTATTTAGCATACTGTTTTCAAAGTTCATCCACGTTGTAACATTTATCAGTGTAGCCTGTATCATTTTCTTTTCCTTGTCAAGAATTTTCATCAACCTTTCAACAGTTGACGGATATTTGGGCTGTTTCCACTTTTTGGTTATTATGAATAATGCTACTATGAATATTTGTGTACAAGTTTTAGTGTGGACATATATTTTCACTTGTCTTGGAAACAGAATTTCTGGGTCGTACTATAATTTTTTGAAGGGTCTACTTCTGGAAATTTTTCTCAGCTCTTCCTTTTGATCAGGCTACAGACTGTCAGTCCTCATTTTGGTGAATGTGCCTATCACCATTCCTTCTCCTTGCTTATAATCTGGCATAACATGAAAACTAGTAACCATTAAACTTTATATATATAAAATAAAAATAAATCTGACCAGGAGCCTATGTTGCTCAATCATAAAAGCAACTCACTTTAGATTTACTTCCACTGTTAGATCTGTTCCAGATAACAGAGAGTCAATGACAATACCAAATAATAATAATAAAAAAAATTACTCCTAATAGAAGTCAGTGATAAAACTGTTTAATTATTCAATGCTAGAACAAAAATGTGTGCCTGTTAATTCAATTAACTTTCAAGTAGACAGAAGTTCAATAGTTTTCACTCTAGGATATTTAGTACTCATCTGTTGATTTATAAAGGAAGACTTTAAAATATTATATAACTTCCAAGTATTATATGAAAATATAGTATCTATACTATAAACCAAAAAAAAAAATCTCTTTTCCTATCTCTAATAAAAGAACACTAAAGATCTGTCTACCTAATAACTATTGTTTCTAAGACTAAGTATTGATGTGGGTGTCTTTTAAGCCAATGCAGAAGCAGCATGTAGGTATTCTAAAATTCATGCTGTGGGTGTTTATCAGAATTCCACCTCAAAGCTGAAGAGCTTGCAACAATTATTATGCTAATTTATACCATACTATGAACAACTATGTTCAGAAAACAAAGTTAAGATTTCCCACTGTGTATGAGGTAGTATTTTAAAATAAATATGGTTCCACACAAAATGAAAAATTTATCTTCCGTTATCTTAAAAAAATGTTTTAGTTACTAACATTTAAAATGCAATGCAGAAATTAAAATCAGTAAGTACTTCTTATTAAATTTATTAGTTCAAGAAATAGATTTAATATAATGAAATTGGGCTTATAACTGTATTAATTTCCTGAAGTGCCAAGAAACTAAATTTTTGGTTTCTTTGATTTTTTGTTTCTTTAAATACATTAGTTTCAGGGAAATAAGGAAGTTGTTGGTATGGCATTTTGACCAAAAGAAAAACTGTACAAAACCTTTATAATCGGGGAAAATTACAATGTGCAATTACAAACTATAAATTATACTGACACAATGAAATATTCAATCTATTTGCCATTTTCCCAGACATGATGGATTTGTGGCGGTTTTTAAACTGTCTTCCATACTAATGGAACTGATGGATAAAAGGTAGTAAATAATAGCATAATAAACAATTTTATGGATAATACCACATTAAATGAGGCAGACCAAATTAATTTGGGTTTATTTGGTGAAATCTTACAGAGTCAGAATGTTAATTTTTGAAAGATTTTTGAAAGCTATTTTCCCAGAAATGATGGATTTTTGGGGGGTTTCAAACTGTTTTCCATACTAATCCCCAAGCAGGGATTAAGGGTAGGGGTCAGAGTAGAATGGGTGAGACAGGAAGAGACAGGAAAGAATGGAAGAGCCAGATAGTTAGACCCTCATTAGCTGGAAGGATTCCTTAATGAAAGAAATAAGGGTACCAATAAATTACATTCAGTTTCAAAAGGAAATGACTAATTCATTTGGACATGCTAAATTTGAGGAGCCATGAGACAATTAATTGAAAAGTTCTATCAGGCAGTTAAAAATTTATGAATGGAACTCAGGAGAGGGGCCAGGAATAAAGAGCTAGGGTGAAGCTAATGCAAAGAGAAACTTATAGAAAACAAAACAAAAACCATGGGGAGTTGAACATTTTTCTGATGATAGAGAAAATACAAGAATGAAAGGGAACTCTAGTCTTGATGGTCATTATTTCTTTGCAGAGCACAGAGAAAAAGAGAATTTTTATGCTATGGATAACCTCTTCCCTCCTTTGTATATTCAAATCTCCCTTTTAACTTGACCATTCTCTTTTTAAACCATGGTTAACTTTTTACTGTCCCCTTCCCAAGCCAAGCTTGCTGAAAGAATAATACAGCACAGGGAAAAAGACTTGAATAAAAAGTTTTCCTAAGAAGATATACATACGGCCAATAAATACATGAAAATATGCTCAATGGCATTAGCCATCAGGGAAACACAAATCAAAACCACAATGAGATACTATCTCATACCCATTAGAATGGTTACTGTTAAAAAACAAACAAACAGAAAATAAGTGTTAGAAATGACATGGAGAAATAAGAATTTGTCCATTTTTGGTGGGAATGTAAATTGGTGCAGCCACTGTAGAAAAAAGTTCAGTGCTTCCTCAGAAAATTAAGTATAGAATTACCATGACCTGGCAATTCCACTTCTAGGTATATACCCAAAAGAACTGAAAGCAGGAACTTGAACAGATATTTGCATACTGCTATTCATAGTGGCATTATTCGTAATTGCCAGAAGATGGAAGCAAAACAAGTGTCCATCAACTGAAGAATGGATAAACAAAATGTGGTATTCATATATGATGGAATATTAATCAGCTGTAAGAAGGAATGAAGTTCTGATGCATGCTAGACATGGATGAACCTTGAAGATATCATGTTGAGTGAAATAAGCCAGACACAAAAGAACAAATATTGTATGATCTCACTCTTTTGAAATAAGCAGAATATGCAAACTCATAAAGTCAGAAACCAAAATACAGGTTACCAAAGGCCAGGTGGGAAAGGGGAACAGACAGTCAATGTTTAATTGGTACAAATTCTGTTTGGGGTGATGGAAAAGATTTGGCAATGGATGATGGTGACAGGCACAACTTTGTGTACATAATTAACACTACTGAATTGTATATTTGGAAAGGGATAAAAAGGGAAATTGTTTGTATATAAGTTACCACACACACAAAAACCCACAGAACTGTACAACAAAAAGAGTGAACCCTAATGTATACGGGGGCTAATGTTAATAGCATAATTATAATAGTGTTTCATCAATTGTAACAAAAATACCACACTAACGCAAAACGTTAATAACAGGGAAAACTGTGTGTGAAGGGGGTTTCATGAAAACTGTGTACTTTATGCATGATTTTTCTGTAAACCTAACACTGCTGTTAAAAAAAAAAAAAAAAAAAAATAAGATGGTGTAGCATTCTTCAATGTGCACCAATCTGGCTTTGCCTCACCAAAACACCAAAGAGTCTTGGCAAGACATCCCATTACCTGTCTGCTGCCAAATCTAATGGACATTTTTCAGTCCCTGTCTCACTTCAGGCGTCATTTGGTACTTGAAACATTTCTTGAAATACCACATACTCTCAGCCTCTTCTGCCTAGCAATTAAATGGCAGAGTCCCTCAAGGCTGGTCCCAGATCCTTCTCCTTTTCTCATTCTATGGTTTCTTTTGATGTCATCTCACCATACCGATAGCTTTAAACACCATTTCCATGCCGTAAGCCATAAGGGATGGCTCATGTGCATTTCCAGACCAGACCTCACCTCTGAGTTTCAGACTGTATGTAAATATGCCCACTTTACATTGGCCACTTGAATGTTTCATTATGTTTACTATTCTAATTCTTATCAAAGGTGAAAAGAAATTGTCAACATGCTATCAACAGTAACTTTTTTCTGAATAAAACGGAGAGTTTTTTCTTTTTTGGTCTAGTCTCTAATTCCTGAAGGTTTCAGTGAACACTTAATTGTCAAAAAAACATACCTGTAAAATTTAAGCATTAAATTGTACAGAGTTTCTCTTTGGTGTGATGGAAAAGCTTTGGTAATGGATGGTGATGTTGGTAGCTCAACTTTGTGAACGTAATAAACAGCACTGCATTATATATTTGAATGTGGTTACAGGGGAAATTTTAGGTTGTATATATGCTACTAGAATAAAAATAAAAATAAATACAAAAATAGGACTGTGCAACACAGTAAGCCCTAATGTAAACCACAGGCTATAGTTAGTACAATTATTAAAATGTTCTTTCATCAATTGTAACAAATGTATCACTAATGCCAAGTGTTAACAATAGGGTAGTATGGCATATGGGGACTCTGTATTTTACGCATGATTTATTTGTAAATCTACAACTTCTTTAATTTAAAAAAAGTGTATTTGACCAGAAATACAGCAAATTCTTAATTAAAATCCTTTATAATGCTTTACGATATAAATACATAAATATATTTCAGATTTATTCCTAGATATGCATGTCTTAGAAACTTACAATATTTTTTCCATTTTCCAATCTAAAAATAACTGGTCTTTGGTTTACAGATCTAAATTATCTGTGAGATATCAAAGGTTATATTTCAATTCTGACTGACCTAAGAGAAAACAGTGCTGATAAAACACTGCTTTGGTTTATTGATGATTTCTCAGTGAAAAAAATTCTTCAAACATAAAGTTATTGTTTCTTCTCTAACACTAGAATTTCCTTCAGTCTTTTTAGACAACCTATGGTGAATCCAGATTTCTTTTTAAAATATTGACCAAAAGTCAAGCTTTAGGAAAAAATTTTTATCCAACTTTTTAAAAGACGACAACTAAAAACCTTAACATTGCTTTAACTAACTTTGTAACCCAGACTGCAGTATTGTCTTTTGTGCATACCCTTATCAGTGCTCAAAACTGCACACCAATGTACTTCTCATTTTTAAATGCATTGCATTAAAATGTCATAGTTACTTCTCTTTCTTTGGATATCCCAGTTACTAAGTCCACAAAATTTGCATCTGATGCATACAATGTGGTGGTACAGACATTACTGGACAAAGATGTTAACACTCACGGAAAAGGAACAAACAGTTATCAAAAGGAGCTATGACTGCATGTCTTTCCCAGGGCAAGTTGATAAAGGTGTTTATCACCATGCAAAGAAAAATCAAGACTGTTTAAGCAGTATAACTTCTGAGTTCAGTGAAAATACTAATAAAACACGTTTCTATCAAAGGTTATTGCCAATATATTCATTTTTAGTACAAGTTTATAATGTTTTTACAGTTAAAATGGTAACAGCTTGGCAAAAATGTCTTTGCTCAGTGATTTCGGGCCATAGTGGACCGAAGGAGATGTTACCTGCATACTTTTTTTTTTTTTTTTTTTTAATTTGGGAGGAGGGGAAATGGCTGGGTTTTTGTTTTGTTTTATCAGTGTTCTAAAAAAAAAAAAAGAAAACCAACAAAAAAAAAAATTGCACAAAGCTATGCCATAGTGAAGGTGGTCTCTTTAAGCCTTCCACAACATGGGTTCCAGGTAGACTAAAGTCCTTTAACTAATACACAAAAAAGGCCTAAGGTAACTTCTGATGTTCTTCTGTTATTTGAAGCCTCTGCATTTGCAAAAGCAGTTTCTAGGCATAATCTAGAATCATGCCCTTTCACTCATTCAGTCAACAAAATATTTATTAACCACTTTTACCAAGCACCAATCTAGGTACTTTCTAACTTTTCTAGAGCTAGAGATGAAAGGCAGGCCTTCTAACTTAAATCCATGGCATTATGTACTCTAAAAAACAGCCTCATTAAATGCTTAAGTCAATTAAAGGAAAGTTGCATGCCTTTTCAATAATATCCCTCTTTTCCACTCACATCCCCTCAGAACCAGTTTCCTTATCTTATTAGCCCTTACCCACAGACCTAACTTGGAAAAAGCCCTCTAGTATTGTGATGGCTGGATTTATATGTCAACTTGGCCAGGTGATGGTACCCAGGTGTCTGGTCAAGCAAGCACTGGCCTAACCATTACTGCAAGGACATTCCACAGCTGGTTAATAAACCAGATGGCTGGTTTACTAAATCATCAGTCACTGATTGCATCTGTGGCTGATTACATCTATGATCAATTAAGGGAGTGTCTTCTGCAATGAGAGAATCCAATCAGTTGGATTTAATTCAATCAGTTGAAGACTTTTAAAGGAGAAGAGGGAACTTTCACTTCTTCAGCCAGTCAGCCAGCTTCTCCTGGGGAGTTCATCAAAAACATTCATCCAAGTTGCCAGCTAGCTGCCTGCCCTACGGAATTTGGACTCGTGCATTCTGCCTTACAGAATTTGGACTCATGCATCCCTACAGTTCTATGAGACACTTTAATAAAATCTTGTATTTACACATATCTCCTGTTGGTTCTGTTTCCCTAGAAAACCCTGACTAATACAAGTACCATCCCCTTAAGAGTCTTGAGGCTCTCTAAATAAAGATCAACTTGTAATTAGACTACCAACCTAGAACAGATGAAGCTTTTTAGCACTTGTCTAAATGTGATAATAATACAGCAACTTAAATTTAAGTGCCAGGGCCAAGCTTGAAATGTGATAGGTTTATAGCTATGAATTTCAAAAGAATTAGTGGGAAACTTATTCCTAATACCTAAATGACTGCTTTTCAATGCCTTGCCAGTATTCAACAAGAACAAGGCCATACCCAGCTGACCCTATCAACAAGAGCAGCAGTTTTCTTGGGACTCTCCATACGGCACTCAGTGCCGAGTCAACCATTCCTACTGCACCTGTCAAGAAGCTCTGACCCTTCACTGTATGGAAGGACCAACACCCTCGCCAGTGAGCTGCTATCATCCGTCAAGCTCCTTTCTCGAAACTAGGGACCCTTCTCCTTTCTTTCTCCTTTGGGTTCTCTGAAATAAACACCATCAAACCTTACTGCTGTTTTGTTGACCCACTGTGAATCCATGCTTCTGTGTAAAGTTCTATTTATTTAAAGGAACAAAATTTGCTCTTAGCCACCTATAGAACGAAAAAGTAGTTCTCAAATTAATACACGAACTTACAGGGCTTAATATGAGGATCACATATGATAAGATATTTATCTTAAAACATATAGCTATACACCATCTAATTTAACTTGTATAGTCAGTTTATTTGAACACCACAATTACATGGACCCTGAATAGAGAGTGAGATCTTGTTGGTTTGTACAGGTTAGTGTGAGGCCCTGATACATCCCACAGGTATTTGGACAGGGAATAAAAATGTATTTGCAAAGCCCCCTTGAGGGACTGGGGGAAAATGTGGAAACACTAAACTTTCCTATCTGGGGAATTCCTGATATTCTTGCAAACATTAAGGACTACCAATTTCACAACCCAAGCTCTTGATCTTGGGGCTTGCCCTTATGAAACTTGCTCTTGCAAATAAGCAGCTAAGCCTAATTATAATTATGCCTAAGTGTCACCCCAGAGAACCTCTTTTGTTGCTCAGATGTAGCCCCCCTCTCTAAGCCAATTCTTCAGGTAAACTCACTGCCCTCCCCACTATGCTGCTTTTTCTCTTGAGCTTTCACAGCTCTCTCTTTGTCCTTTGCATTTGATAGTGTAGTCAATATATGATGGGGTGCATTTTTTTTCATGTTTATCCCATTTGGTGTTCTCTGAGCTTCTTGGATGTGCAAGTTCATGTCTTTTGCTAAGTTTGGGAAGTTCCCTGTCATTATTTCTTTGAATATTTCTTCTGCCCCTTTCTTTCTTTACCTTCTGTGAATCCCATATGTATATTTGTGTGTTTGACAGTGTCCCAAAAATGTCTTAGGCTATTTTCACTTTTAGTATTTCTTTTTTCTTTCTGCTCCTCAGCCTGACTCATCTCAAGGGATTTTGTCTTCAAGTTCAGTGAATCTTTCTTCTTCCAGCTCCAATCTGCTCTTTAAACCCCCCTGGGCATTCTTCATTTGAGTTTTTGTGGTCTTCAACTCAGAATAAATCTAACCAAGAATGTAATGGATTTGTACACAGAAAACTACAAAACACCACTAAAAGAAATTAAAGAAGACTTAAAAAAATGGAAGGATATTCCGTGTTCATGGATTGGAAGACTAAATATCATTAAGATGTCAATACTACCCAAAGAAATATATAGATTCAATGCAATCCCACTCAAAATTCCAACAACCTTCTTCAAAGAAATTGAAAAGCTAAACATCAAATTCATATGGAAGGGGAAGGGAATCTGAATAGCTAAAACCACCTTGAAAAAGAACGAAGTTGGAGGACTCACTCTTTCTGATCTGAAAACTTGTTAGAAAGCCACAGTAATCAAAATGGCATGGTGCTAGCAAATGAACAGGCTAAACCCATGGAATAGAACTGAAAGCTCAGATTATCAAACCTCACATTTTTAGTCATCTCATTTTTGACAAGGTGGCAAAGACCACTCAATTGGAAAACAACAGTAACCTCAACAAATGACGTTGGGAAAACTAGATGTTCATTTCCAAAAAAAAAAAAAAAAAAAAGCCCCCCCAACTTACACTATATACAAAAATCAACGCAAAATGGATCAAAAACTTTAATAAAACAGGTAGAACTATCAAACTGCTACAAGAAAATATAGGGAAGCATCTTCAGGCCCTTGAGTTAGGCAATTGTTTCTTAAATTTTATGCCCAAAGCACAAGCAACAACAACAAAAAATAAATAAACGGGACCTCATCAAAATTAAAAACTTCTGTTCCTCAAAGGACTTTATCATGAAAGTAAAAGGACAACCTATAATGTGAGAAAATATTTGAAAACCACATATACTGATAAAGGAATAATATCCAGAATATATAAAGAAATCCTTCAACTTAAAAACAAAAAGACAACCCAATTAAGAAATGGGCAAAAGACTTAACAGACATCTCTCCAAAGAAGATACACAAACGGCCAGAAAACACATGAAAAAATTCTCAACATCATTTGCCATCAGGGAAATGAAAATCAAACAAGTGAGGCACCATTTCATGTCCACCAGAATTGCTGCTATTAAAAAAAAAAAATGTAAAATAACAAGTGTTTGAGAAGACATAAAGAAATAGGAATACTTACATTGCTTGTGGCAATGTAAAATGGTGCAGCCGCTGTGGAAGACAGTTTGGTAGTTCCTTAGAAAGCTAAGTATAGAACAACCACATGACCTGGCAATCCCACTACTAAGTATGTACCCAAAGAACTGAAAGCAGGGACTTGAACAGATATTTGCACACCAATGCTAATAGTGGCATTATTCACAATTGCCAAAATATGGAAGCAACCCAAGTGTCAATCAACTGATGAATGGATAAACATAATGTGGCATATACATGCAATGGAATATTATTCCACTCAAAGGAATGAAGTTCTGATACACGCAATAACATGGATGAACCTTGAAGACATCATGTGGTAGATGACACAGAAGACAAATATCTAGAATACAAATTGTCAACACTAAGGGGTGGGGATAGAGAATGGGAAGCTAAAGCCTAAAATGTACAGGGTCCTATTTGGAATGATGGAAATGTTTTGGTAATGATGGTGGCAGTGGAGCACAATTGTGTGAACACAATTAACAGCACCAAAAAAATACATATGTCTGAACATGATTAAAAACGAAAATGTTAAGATTGTATATATGTAACAGAAGAAAAATGTTTTAAATAAGCCAGTAACTACACTACCCAGTGAATCTTTAAACCATGCACTTTAATTAATAGTGAAATTATTAAAATGTGCTATCATAAATCATAACAAATGTTCCACAATTCAGGGCCCTATTCTTTTAAACCATTCCTGAGGGTGCACACCTACTGTTGGTGGAAACTTGATTAGGTTATTTCAATTGAGATGTTACCCACCTCATTCAAGGTGGGTCTTAATCCTTTTACTGGAGTCCTTTATAAGAGGATAGGAGACACAGAAGTTAAGAGATGAAATTAAGAGAAGCTCAAGGAAAAGTCTCAGAGAAGCTGAAAGACAAGGACACGCCCACAGAAGCTGAGAGAGGAAAGCACTGAGGCCAGAAGCTGTAAGCAACAAAACCCAGGAGAGAAGGACCGGCAGACATGGCCATGTGCCTTGCTATCTGACAGAGGAGCTCAAGCTTGCTGGTAACTGGTCTTCAGAGATGGTATCGTCCTGTTGATGCCTTAATTGGGACATTCTGACAGCCTTACACTGTAAATTTGTAAGCTAATAAATCTCCATTGTTAAAATCCACTCCATTTCTGGTATACTGCATTCCAGCAGCTTTACCAAACCAAAGCAGGTGGTTTATGGGAATCCTGTATTCTAGTCATGATTCTTCTATAAACCCACAACTTCTCTAATAACAAAAATTAAAAAAAAATAAAATTAACTAGACAGAATTCTTTGGATTTGTTCTCAATGTTTTTATTATCGCACAGTAAAATTTGACATGATTAAAGAACAGATAAATATTGATAGGAATGTTTTAGAAGTGAAGATCCCAGATTTTTCCAATCATACCCAACTTTCCTATTTCTTTTAATTTTCTTTAAAGTTTTTTACATCCCAGAATATCACTCCTCAAAGCTTCTATTCTTTAAGCTAGGAAATTACTCCAAAGATTTCTAACTAAAGTATTTCATTTGAAATAATACTGTTTTGCAGAAATACTGATTTTTAAATATTTTCTCCTGAGAGACCTCATGCTTGCTGTACCCTCAGCCTGTAATGCATTGTGAAGATGGCTGGTGCCTTCTCATTCTTTAAGGTTTTGAGAGGATGAAGTATATTGTTCGAGAAGATGAACTGAAAAAACATGTTTGAGAAGATGAAATGAGAAAATGATTGTGTACAATATAAAAAGTCTTATACATTGTTGATGGGAATATAAATTGGCAAACAACTTTAGAAAAAAGTTTGACCATTATTTTCTCAATTTTCAAGGTGAAAATATGCATACCCCTTTAACCCAGCAATCCTACCCTAGGTATATCCGTAAACATACACAATAGTTATATGATGATACATGTATAAAAAGATTCCTATCAATCAGCACTGCTTGAAATTGCCAAAAACTAGAAATGAACCAAACACCCATAACTGAAGAATAAATAACTGTGATATATTCATAAATGAAAGATAAATAGCAATGAAAACAAATGAACTATTAATATAAAAAAGTGTAAATGAATCACAAACAGAATATTGAGCAAAAGATGACAGATAAATATACCATATGATTCCATTTCTATAAACCTTTAAAGCTAGTGAAACTAGACTAATCATCCTCAGGATTACATAAAGGTGACTACCAAAAAAAAAACAAAAAAACAAAACAAAACAAAAAAAAAACTATTAAAGAGAAGAGAAGAAAAACCAAAACAAGACGCAAGAACCATGGAAGTGGTAACCATTAAGTCAGAACAGTGGGTACTTTGTGGGGGGAGAGGGGTAATTAGAAATGGGTGCACATAGGATTTCTGGCCTGCTTCCAATGTTGTATTTCTTGATCTTGATGTTGATTACATAGGCGTTCACTTGATAATTTAAGCTATACATTTATATTGTATGCTCTTTTCTATATTCCATAATAAAAAAAGGATTTTTGCAAGATTAAGTGAGAAAATGTGCTAAATGATTAGTATATTGCCTAACAGTGTTCAAAACATTTTGGCTAGTATTATAAAAAACAAATCTATGATTACAACTGCCCATGTCATATTATAAGTTTAAATAAACCAGATATTGAATATAAGCAAGTACTATAAAATATCATTAATTTAGACTCTACTAAATAGATTCTTATAACATGATATTGGAAGAGCTTAAGACTATCTCTGTAACAATTAAAAAAAAAAACAAAAACACTGGCCTCCACATAGAAATGTGACATTGTTGACATATGGCCCTGTACAGTGATTATAAAGAATGTACCACCCAGAAGACATCAGGACACAAACATGGTATAGCACAAAGAACGTGGCTTTGAATATTAATGTTCACACTACTAGAAATCTTTTTGAACATCTTTGGCACTAAGAATATGCTTAATAAATGATAGGTTCCTTCATTCAACATTTCCTTTAGTGGCAAATTGCATGCAGTTTTCAGAAAGGCTAGCTAGGATTAACACTAGATTGTGTGGTCTGAATAGAAGCAAAACTTCTGGGCACTGCTTTATTTAAGCAAATTAAGTCACTGTAACTGATAGCCAGAGGGGTAGGGATCTTTATTTCAGGGTACTGTTAATATACAAGAATTTACTGCTTTGTTTAGAAGCAGCTTATTTATTGATTTAAATAAACCCAGAAGTATACTTCAAAAATGTTAAAGTTCACCAAGTGCTATCTAAATTCTAACAAACTTTTGAACTAAAGTATCAACAGATACTTTGAAGATCAAAACTTCTCATATAGTTTAATAGCATCTACTTAGTACTATAGTAAACCAAAGTATTAAATTAATAGCATGAAACACAGCCAATTTAACAACTAAAAATGTGGACATTTAAACTTAGCTATCTCAATTTAGATGCCAAAGTAGCTAGGCTTCATATTTTTTCAAGTACTAGCCAATTATATCATCCCAAAGCTACCAGCATTTCCTATCCATGCTGTCGGTGACTGGTATATTCAGTGTAATGCTTCTTCTATACAGACCATTCTTTTAAACAAAGTTTCATTTTACAAGAATCCAATCCACTCTGGTTAACAATGCTCTATTAATATCCAGTGGTATTAATGCAAAGCTCAACACTCAAGTTTCAGATAAAAGTGGATGGTAATACCATGTGACTTTACAATGAACCAAGTCAGATCTGCTGACTGCAGTTAAAAAAAAAAACAGTCCTTTACCTAACCCATCATATTCTTTACTAACCATTCAAGACTGAGTTACAAAAGAATATGCTAAAAATGGCATAATTTAGGGATCACTTCAAGTATCACAGCTTGCTAATGTCAACAAACTAATTGCTTAAAGACATTCGAATTCAAATTCTCAAAAACTCATACCTTCTTGTATCAATTAACGTGGTGGCCTGTTTTCCTGTATCCCAGAAAAAACATGTTCTTAATCTTAATCCATTCCTATGGGTATGAACCCATTGTAAATAGGACCTTTTGAGGAGGTAGATAAGGTGTGGCACAAGGAATCAGGATGAGTCTTAATCCTATTACTTGACGCCTTATAAAGTCATAGAGAGAGAAGCCAGGGGGAGTAACTAGAAGCTGGAAGTCAACTGAACTCAGAAGAGAAAGAAGATTTTGCCATGGGTATTGTCATGTGACAGAAAAGCCAAGGAACCCCAAAGACTATGGTCTAGCCAGAAGGTACTGACCCCAGGAGGAAGCAAGCCTTCTTGTCTCTAAAACCATAAGCCAATAAATTTCTGTTGATAAGCCAACCCACTGGGTGGTATCTGTTTTAAACTAAAACAATTAGTCATACAACTCTGTAATCTACATTTCAATTGGTTTTACTTAAAAAATGAGAAGAACTAAAAGGTGACAAAGATATAGAGAAATTATTACTAATGGAATAAAAAATGAGGAAAACATTGGAAAAGCAATATACTTTACTCATGAAAATCTGCAATTGGAAGTGGTTAGAACTGTGTGTGGGTTTGTGGCTTTCTGGACTGAAGGTGCTCTGCAACCTACACAGTCATATCAGAGAAAAAGGTGCCAGAGAACAGAGTTCAGGGAAAAAATAGCAGCTGGAAATGTAAAGGAGAAGACCTGACAGCCAGAGAACCACAAAAGGAAAGAGACACAAAATCTGAATAAAAACTCAAGTCAATCCCTGGCTGACAGCTAAACTAAAATACATGGAAAAGATCCCAGGGCAAATGGAGAAAAACAAAAACAAAAATAAAACAAAAACACAGTGCAGAAAGGAAATACTCTCAATAGCTGCAGCTGCACTGGGTGAAATCCATGAGTTTGCTGCCTTTTTAACAGAGAGCATTTCCCACCTAGGGGCAGTTTGGAGGGCTGAAAGTTAAGCCTTACTGGTTTGAAATAGAGAACAGAGCCTACAGCCAGGAGAGGAATTGGAAATTAAATGTGAATCTCTTAAAAAAATGGAACCAGAGCAAGGATAAGCTCCCAAGTCTTAGTGGATCACCAAACTACATAGGTGTAGGGGAGACCCACAGAGAGACAGGCTAGAAAAGCAGCAGTGGGAAGCCATAAAAACAGGACTGAGATATCAATTACTACATAACATGTTAGGGGAAGAACCCATTTTGCAGTTTGAGTATAGGCCAAGTTAGCTGCTTTTTAGAACCAGAAAACAACAATCCTCAAAATACAAAAGAACACAAAATCACTACAATATATTATGTTCAATGACCAGTTTTTATGCAAAAATTACTAGACATGCAAAAAACAGGAAAATGTAACCCATATTTAGGGGAAAAAAAGTAATCATTAGAAATTGAATCCAAGTAGGCACAGATACAGAATTTAGGAGGAAAAAAAACTTCAACATAGCTGTAATAAATATGTTAAAAAATTAATGGAGTAGGAGGCTAAGATGGCGGCATGGAGAGGAGTGGAAGACTGTTAGTCCCCCCCGGAACAAGTCATAAATGAGCAAAAAACTAATAAATAACCTGGAATAACTGTGGGGAGACAAACGTGACTGTCCACTCATCATCCACCAACCTGAATTGGGAGGAATGCCTGAGATCACAGCATAAAATCTGTAAGTAAGAACTGCTGATCCAAATCAGGAGACCCCTCCTCCACAGCCCGAGCTACAAAGCCTTGTGGTGCCAGAGAGAAGCTTTCTCCCAGCAAGCGAATATAGCTCAGCTGAGCTCCCACTGGGGTTTTAATTACTGAGTGGGAACTGCTCACTACGAGGTACGAATCTCCAACAAGTAGACAGAGGCTTTGGGTGACGACTGACCTTGGAGAGCCGGAGGGTCGCCTCGGACTAGCTCTGTTCCTTTTCCGACTCAGTGGAGAAAGCCCTGGCCATTTTCAGTTCCCAGTTCTGTGACCCAGACAGGGGTGTGGCACAGGCAGAGAGAGACCACTGAAATGCTAATGACCTCCCCTGAAGGCGTCTATCTTCTCTAAGAGGAAAGGGGTGGGGCCCAGCTCTACTACCTGCCTTTCATCCAGAACTTACACCAGTGAAGAATTATAGGCTAATCTTTGCATCAGGCTGAGAAGGCCCCTGCATGGCCCGGCGGCCCAGGGCTTCCCTTGAGGGACGACACGCACTAGTGACGTAGCACAGCCTTTCCTCAGCAGAGGTCCTGGAAGATCACAGCTGAGAAAGGGGCCCGCTTGGAAAACCCAGGGACGCTACGTCAATGCCGGTGGTTTGTGGGTCAGTGACACAGAAAATCTGGGGCAAAACTGAAATGAAGGCTCAGACTCTTGCAACAGCCTTGAATCTCCGGGAACACCTGGGAGGTTTGAATATTAAAGCGGCCCTACCTCCCTGACCACCCAGACACATGCACCACGTTCAGGGCGGACAGCTCCAACAGCAACCCCAAAATGAGTTCACCAACTGAACCCCACAAAAATCATTTCCCCATACACCAAAGAGACAGAGTAGGGGAGAACTGACTTGAGGGCTACAGGTGACTCGCAGACGCCATCTGCTGGTTAGTTGGAGAAAGTGCATGCCACCATCTTGTATTTCTGAAAAATCAGATTGGTATTTTTTTTTTTTTACAACTTCAAAGAACCCTATCAAGCAAAGCAAATACCAAGAGGCCAAAAACAACAGAAAGTCTTAATGCATATATTCTAGTTCGCTAATGCTGCCAGAATGCAAAACACCAGAGATGGACTGGCTTTTATAAAAAGGGGATGTATTTGGCTACACAGTTACAGTCTTAAGGCCATAAAGTGTCCAAGGTCACACATCAGCAATTGGGTACCTTCACTGGAGGATGGCCAATGGCGTCCGGAAAACTTCTGTTAGCTGGGAAGGCATGTGGCTGGCGTCTGCTCCAAAGTTCCGGTTTCAAAATGGCTTTCTCCCAGGATGTTCCTCTCTAGCAAGCTTGCTCCTCTTCAAAACGTCACTCACAGCTGCACTGAGTTCCTTCTCTTTGAGTCAGCTCATTTATATGGCTCCACTGATCAAGGCCCACCCTGAATGGGTGGAGCCATGCCTCCATAGGAATATCTCATCAGAGTCATCACCCACAGCTGGGCAGGGCACATTCCAAGCAAATCTGATCAGCACCAAAACATCTGCCCCACAAGACTACATCAAAGATAATGGCGTTTGGGGGACACAATACATTCAAACTGACACAGCATATGATAAAACCAGATGATATGGAGAACCCGATCCTAAACACCCAAATCAAAATATCAGAAGAGACACAGTAGTTGGCACAATTAATCAAACAATCACAATCGAGGAACGAAAACATGGCACAGGATATAAAAGACTTGAAGAAGAACACGATAAAAGGGACATAAAGAAGACCCTAGAAGAGCATAAAGAAGAAATTGCAAGATTAAAAAAAAAATAGAAGGTCTTATGGAAATAAAAGAAATTGTTGGCCAAATTAAAAAGACTCTGGATACTCACAATACAAGATTAGAGGAAGTTGAACAACAACTCAGTGTTCTAGAGGTCCACAGAACAGAAAATGAAAGAACAAAAGAAAGAATGGAGAAAAAAATTAAAAAAAATCGAAAAGGATCTCAGGGATACAATAGATAAAATAAAACGTCCAAATTTAAGACTCATTGGTGTCCCAGAAGGGGAAGAGAAGGGTAAAGGTCTAGAAAGAGTATTCAAAGAAATTGTTGGAGAAAACTTCCCCAACCTTCTACACAATATAAATACACAAAGCATAAATGCCCAGTGAACTCCAAATAGAATAAATCCAAATAAACCCACCCCAAGACATATTCTGATCAGACTCTCAAAACTGAAGAGAAGGAGCAAGTTCTGAAAGTAGCAAGAGAAAAGCAATTCACCACATACAAAGGAAACAACATAAGACTAAGTAGTGACTACTCAGCGGCCACCATGGAGGCAAGAAGGCAGTGGCATGACATATTTAAAACTCAGAGAGAGAAAAATTTCCAACCAAGAATACTTTATCCAGCAAAACTCTCCTTCAGATTTGAGGGAAAGCTTAAATTTTTCACAGACAAACAAATGCAGAGACACTTTGCCAATAAAAGACCTGCCCTACTTCAGATACTAAAGAGAGCCCTACCGACAGAGAAACAAAGAAAGGAAAAAGAGATATAGAGAATTTTAACAGACATATATAGTACCTTACATCCCAAATCACCAGGACACATTTTTCTCTAGTGATCACGGTTCTTTCTTCAGAATGGACCATATGCTGGTATGTAAAACAAGCCTTAATAAATTAAAAAAACAAAAACAAAAACAAAACAATTGAACACATTCAAAGCACAATCTCTGACTACAATGGAATACAAATAGAAGTCAATAATTTTTGATTTGTAACTCCACTATTTACTTCCTACATGATATAAAATACACAAACTCTAATGACAAATCAGTGGTTTTGAACTCAATGTAAAATATGTAATTTTTGACAGGAACTATATAAAGGTGGGGGACTGGAGGAGTATAGGTACATAGTTTACGTGTCCTATTGAAATTAAGTTGGTATCAAAGAAAAACAATATTGTTAGGGATTTAAGCCCCACAGTAAACACAAAGAAATTATCAGAGAATATGACCACAGAGATAAAAAGTAGAGTATAGGTTACAAGAAATGGGAGAAGGGGCAATGGGGAGTTAAGAAACGAGTGTAGGGTTGGTGTTTGAGGTGAAGGGAAATTTCCAGTAATGAATGGTGGGAAGGTGATAGCATTACAACATTCTAAATGTGATTAATCCCACTAATGGAATGCTAGGGAGGGGGTGGAATGGGAAGATTTAGGCTGTATATATGTTTCCACAATTGAGGAAAAAAAAAAAAAGACAGTCTAAATAGATGACAATTGAATGCCAAGGATGTTCCTGGATGGGATCTGAGGATGGAGGACAGGAGGCTCAAAGGGACACAGTTGAGACATAAGGAAAAGGAAATACAGAATGTAAGCTTTGTATCATTGTTGAAACTCTTGTACTTCTTAGCTGCGCTTAATGGGATTGCATAAAAGAATGTTCTTGTTCATGGGAACTGTAAATGTGAATTATAGTGTTTGTTTAAGGATGTATGCAGCTAGCTCTCATATGCTCAGAAGACAGAGCAATAGATGATGGATGATAGATAGGGAGAGAGGGAGGGAGGGAGGGAAAGAAATAGCGGTGTGACAACATGTTAAAGTTAGTGGATCGGGGTATCGGGGGGGGGGTCAGGGAATGCTGGAGTTCTGTGTATGGGGTTTGTACTGTTTTTGCAACTGTTCCTATAACTCTGAATTTATTTCAAACTAAAATGTAAACAAACAAACAAAAAAGAATTTAGATCCTGCTTTTGGGAGCTAGGGGTATGGAAAGGCAGGGGAAAGAGAAAAGAAATATTTATATATTAAGATTCCATTTATGAGAAATTTCCCTATACTTAATTTTTTTTTAACTACTAGGAAAAGATGCCTCGATACACTGACACTCAGGAGTCTAAATCTTTTCTACCTTTATTTTTCAATGGCCATGGTTATTTTTAAAAGAAAAAAAATAAAGATGAATTAATTACCTAAATAACAGGAGCTCATGCAATAGTAAACTGTAGGATATTAGAAGGAATACTAACTGGGAATCAGAATTCCTGTTATAAGTTCCTGGTCTGCCATTTACTAGTCCTATGATTTTGGAAAGGTGACTTAACTCTTTTGGGCCTCAAACTCCAAATGTGCAAAATGGGTCATTTGCCTGTCAAACGTCCTTTAGGAATTCTAAATAACAAACACAGATATGTAAGAGTTAAAAACAGTTTGGCTCAAGGGTGATGCAAAATGAAACGAAATAAACCTTCAGTGGCTGAGAGATTTCAAATGGAGTCGAGAGATCACTCTGGTGGACATTCTTATGCACTATATAGATAACACTTTTTAGGTTTTAATATATTGGAATAGCTAGAAGTAAATACCTGAAACTACCCAACTCCAACCCAGTAGCCTTGACTCTTGAACATGATTGTAAAACAATGTAGCTTACAAGGGGTGACAGTACGACTGTGAAAACCTTGTGGATAGCACTCCCTTTATCCAGTGTACAAATGGATGAGTAGAAAAACGGGGACAAAACCTAAATGAAAAATAGGGTGGGATTTAAGTGTTCTTTTTTATTTTTATTTTTTATTCTTATTCTGATTCTTTCTGATGTAAGGAGAATGTTCAAAAATAGACTGGGGTGATCAACGCACAGCTATATGATGGTACTGTGAACAGCTGATTGTACACCATGGATGACTGTATGGTATGTGAATATATCTCAATAAAACTGAATTTAAAAAAAAAAGTTTGGTTCTATTATTCAACATTTATTGATTGAGTTTTGCTGTATCAGGCCTATTCTGGTACTGAGAAAATAATGATGAACAACAGACATGGTCTGCTTCTCATGAGCTTGAAGTGGACTCAGAGAGGGACAATAACCACATTAATAAATACATGACTACAAACTAAAATAAGGGAAAAGGGGGTAGGTTCCATAGTCTGGGAATAAATGAGAGGGGGAAGGACTTCCTTCCCAAGGAAATGAAGATGGAGATGAGATTAAAATTGAAGAGTCAATAGTGTATGTGGGGATGGGGTTGGGGACTCCAAGGACAGAATCATATATGAAGGTCCTGTGGCCAAAGGAAGTATTGTGATAACTGAATAACTGAAACACTGAAGAGGCAGGCTAGAGAGCTAGACAATGCAAGGCCTATTTTAAGCCAAGGGGTAACATGATCAGTTTTGCTTTAAAAAAAAAGTCATTCTGGGGACAGCAGTGATGGGAAGGCACAATGAAAATGGAGATGTTGCAGTTTAGACTAGGATGATAGCAGTGAAGATGAAAAGAACATTTAGGAAAACATTTAGGAAATAAAGGTGATAGAAAGAACTTGGTGATGAACTGGATGTGGGAGGTGAGGGAAAGTGTCAAGAATGACTCATAGGAGAAGCCTTGTGCAATATGATGAATACAGGTACCATTCACAGAGACAAAGGACACACTGGAAGAGGGCCTGGACTGTCGTTTTGGAGGGGGAGGGGGGAAATCATAAGCAGTTCTGCAGTACATTTGTGACATCAAGCAGAAATGTCAAACAGATATTACAGGCCCAGAACTCAGAAAAGGGGTGTAGTTAGGAGACAAAACTGGGGAGTCATTAGCCTACAGATGATATGGAGTAGCGAGAGAAGAAAGAGGAAAGAGGAAGAACCAGAATCAAGCCTTGAGAGGTCAGATTAGAGAAGAAAGAGACTGCAAAAACATAAGAACTGAAAGTACCAGAGAGGGACAAAGAAAACCAAGAGAGAATGGTGTTATGGAAGTGAAGGAAATGACAAGGTCACCTCAAAAAATGTCAAATGCTGCTGGAAGGTTGAACACTGTTGGGGAAAAAAAATGTTTCCTGGAACTGGTGATAAGGAGAGAGGTCACTGGGTGACTTTAACAAGATGACTTTAACAAGAATTAATTTGGTGAAATAATGGGGTAGAAGCCATACTAGAGCAGTTTGAGGAGTGAAAGGTGAAGAAGTCAAGACAGCAGTTATAAATAATATTTTCAACAAGTCTGGCTGTGAAAGAGAAGAAAGAGTTGTTTCTGGAGAGGAGTGTGAGTTCAAGAAAAAAAATTTTTCTCCCTTAGATGGTGTGGTAGTTTAATCTGTTAGGTACCCCCAGAAAAGGCCATTTTCTTTTAATCCATTCTTGTAGGTGTAGACCTATTATGGGCAAGACCTTTTGATTAGGTTGTTTCAATTGAGATGTGACCCACCCAATTCAAGGTGGGTCTTAATCCTTTACTGGAGTCCATTACAAGGGGATAAAAGACAGAGATAATTGGAGAGAGCTTAAAGACAAACACCACGGAGATGCTAAAGGAGGACACACAGACGCTCAGAGAGAAAGCCACTGGGATAAGAAGCTGAAAGCAATGAAACCTGGGAGCGAAGAACCAGCAGACGATGGCCATGTGCCTTGCTAGCTGACCAAGGAACCCAGGAGCAAAGACCCATCAGACATCAACCATGCACCTTGCTATGTGACAGAGGAATCCTGAATGCCAGCAGCCTTTCTTCAAAGATGGTATCCTCTTCTTGATGCCCTAATTTGGACATTTTCATGGCCTTAGAATTGTAGCTTGTAACTTAATAAATTCCCTGTTACGGTTTGCTAATGCTGCCAGGATACAAAACACCAGAAACGGACTAGCTTTTATAAAAGGAGATTTATTTGGTTACACAGTTACAGTCTTAAGGCCATAAAGTGTCCAAGGTAATGCATAAACAATCAAGTACTTTCACTGGAGGATGGCCAATGGTGTTTGGAAAACCTGTGTTAGCTGGGAAGGCAAGTAGCTGGTGTCTGCTCTGGAGTTCTGGTTTCAAAATGGCTTTCTCCCTGGACGTTCCTCTCTAGGCTGGAGCTTCTCTCCAAAATGTCATTCTCAGTTGCTCTTAGGGCATTTGTCCTCTCCTAGCTTCTCTGGAGCAGAAGTCTGCTTTCAAAGGCCATCTCAAAAATATCTCTGTAAACTGCAGTTCCTCTCTCAGCTCCTGTGCATTCTTCCAAGTGCCCCTCTTGGCTGTCACAAGCTGCCTCCTTCTGTCTGGGCTTATATAGTGCTCTAGTAAACTAATCAAGGTCCATGCTGAATGGGCAGGGCCACACCTCCATGGAAATTATCGAGTCATAACCCACAGTTGGGTGGGTCACATCTCCACAGAAACACACAAAGAATTACAATCTAATCAACACTGATACGTCTGCCCACACAAGATTACATCAAAGATAATGGCATTTTGGTGGACATAATACATTCAAACCGGCATATCCCCATTGTTAAAAGCCAGTCCATTTCTGGTATATTGCATTTCGACAGCTGTAGCAAACGGAAACAGATGGGCTACTTGAATTTGTTTAAATGAAGTAAACAGCTGTTAGGGAACAGTAAAAATATCCATGAGAAAAATTAAAATCACAGGACCTTAGAACCAAACTTACAAAGTAAACACAGATATCTACACTGTCCAATACAGCTGTAATGCTGGTATGAATTGAGATGTGCTGTAAATGTAAAATATACACCAGATTTTCAAAGACTTAGTAAAAAAAAAAGTTTCAAAGAATGTGAAATATCTCCTTGTTAAATTTTTTATATTGTTCAATCAGAAATAATATTTAGGACACAGGACCAAATAAAACATATTATTGAAATTAATTTTCACCTGTTTTCTTTTTTTAACTTTTAAAATGTGGCTATTAGAAAAATTTTAATTACATATATGGTTCATATTATATTTCTTTGGGACACAGCTGATAAAGACCTTAGGTATCAAAAAGCTATAATCCATATCAAGTGTTAGTACAAACTTGGCACTTGAGCCCTCAGCCTGGTCATTACCTTTGGAGCTACCTAACTCTTCCCAAGATATTGCCCTAGTCCAAATCTTTAATTACTGTAGCTAAATCGATTTTAATCATTCCCATTTCTCTCATCTTCCCTGCTTTTCAGTTGGGAAAAGCATGGGTCCTTCAAAAGTCATCATGGGTCCTTCAAAAGTCTTCCCTGGATGGAAAAAGATGGCAGCATATAGAAGAGTGGAAGCTAGTTTGTCCCCCTGGAACAACTAATAAACAACCAGGAACAACTAGTAAATAATCTGGAATAACTGTGGGGGGACAAACGTTACTGTCCACTCACTGTACACCAACCTGAATTGGGAGAAATGCCCAAGACCACAGCATAAAATCTGTAAGTAAAAACTGCAGATCCAAGCCAGGAGCCCCCTCCCACCAAGGGCCCAAACTGCAAAGCCTCACAGTGCTAGAGCAGCACTCTCCAAGCAAGCAAATATAGCTCGGCTGAGTTCCAACTGGGGTTTTAATTAACAGGTGTGGACAGCTCACTACAAGCTACGAATACCCAACAAGGAGACGGAGGCTTTTTGGTGACAACTGACCTTGGAGAGATGGAAGGTGGCCACAGACAGGCCCTGAAGTGGGCTTTCTGTCCCTTTTTCGGCTCAGTGTAGAAAGCCTCAGCCATTTTCAGTTCCCAGTGCTCTGATCCAGACAAGGGTGGAGACAGCATAGGCAGAGACTTTTCAAATGTTAATGACCTCTCCTGGGGGGGGGCGGGTATTTTGTCTAAGAGGAAAGATGTGCGGCCCAGCTCTACTACCCGCCTTCCATTCAGAACCAGACCCTAGAGCCTGGGGAAAAACAGCCACAGGCCACACCTCCTTACACCAGTCTGGAGCTACAGGATGACAGGCGCCACCTGCTGGGCAGAAAAGCACAGTGATTTGAGGCCTCACAGGATGTACCAATCTTCTAAGACACCCTCAGGGAAACCAGATTTCCCTCCTTCCAAGACCTGAGCCCATTCTGGTCTGGGAAAACCTGATTGGGGTAACCAAGGAAACGAGATGCCTAGACAACAGAAAAATACAACCTACACTATGAAAAACGAAGTTATGGCCCAGTCAAGGAACAGACTTACACTTCAACTGAGATACAGGAATTTAAACAACTAAATCAATTCAAAAAGTTTAGGGAAGATGTGGCAAAAGAGTTGAAGCATATAATGAAAACACTGGGAGTACATAAGGTAGAAATCGAAAGTTCGAAAAAACAACTGGCAGAATCCATGGAAATGAAAGGCACAACACAAGAGATGAAAGACACAATGGAAACAGACAACAGCAGATCTCAAGAAGCAGAAGAAAACACTCAGGAACTGGAAAACAAGGCACCTGAAAGCCTACACACAAAAGAACAGATAGAGAAAAGAATGGAAAAATATGAGCAATCTCTCCGGGAACTTAAGGACAAAACAAAATGCGGGAATGTACGTGCCATTGGTGTCCCAGAAGGAGAAGAGAAGGGAAAGGGGGCAGAAGCAATAATAGAGGAAATAATCAATGAAAATCTCCCATCTCTTACGAAAGACATAAAATTATGGATCCAAGAAGCGCAGCGTACTCCAAACAGAATAGATCTGAATAGGCCTATGTCAAGACACTTAATAATCAGATTATCAAATGTCAAAGATGAAGAGAGAATCCTGAAAGCAGCAAGAGAAAAGTGATCCATCACATACAAATGAAGCTTACTGTGCGCATTTCTCAATAGAAACCATAAAGGCAAGGAGGAAGTGGGGTAATATATATTGAAGATAGTGAAAGAGAAAAACCACCAACCAAGAACCCTATATACGGCAAAACTGTCCTTCAAATATGAGGGAGAGCTTAAAATATTCTTTGACAGACAGACAATGACATTGTTTGTGAACAAAATACTTGCTCTACAGGAAACACTAAAGGAAGCACTGCAGACAGAAGGGAAAAGACAGGAGTGAGAGATTTGGAAAACAATTTTGGGAGACAGTAGCACAGCAATGTAAATACACTGAACAAAGATGACTGTGAGCATGGTTGAAAGAGGAAGGTTAGGACCATGTGGGACACCAGAACAAAAGACGAAAGATAAAGACTGGGACTGTATAACTCAGTGAAACCTAGGGTGCTCAAAGCTTGTAATAAAAGGTACAAATATGTTTTTACATGAGGTAGAACAAATGAATGTCAACATTGCAAGGTGTTAAAAATAGGGTGGGATTGGGGAAAAAATAGAATCAATGCAAACTAGAGACTACAATTATCAGAAACATTGTATTATGCTTCCTTTAATATAACAAAGGCAATATACCAAAGCTAAATGCATATGGGGGCGGAGGGGGACATAGGGGAAGGGTATGGGACTCCTGGCATTGGTGATGTTGCTTGACTCTTTATTCTACTTTAGTTTAATGCTATCTTTCCTTTTGTTGCTTTCTAGCTGTCATGTTTTGTTTTGTTTTCTCTCTCTTTCTTTTTTCTTTTTCTTTTGTCCCTTTACCTTCTTTGACTCTTCCTCCTTCTTTGTGGAAGAAATGGAGATGTCCTTATATAGATAGTGGTGATGGTGCTCAATACATAAATAAGTCACTATACAGGGAACCAGTGATTGTTTACTTAGGAGAGAATGTATGGTTTGTGAACAAAACCATCTTAAAAAAAATGGGTTGATGAAGAAACCTTAAGGGCACTATATGGAGTGAAATAAGACAGACACATAAGGACAAATATTGCAGGGTCTCACTGATAGGAACTATTTATAATATATAAACTCACAGACAGGAAATATAAGCTACCAAGATACAGAATGAGGCTGAAGAATGGGGAGCAGAATGTTCAACTAGGGTGAACTTAAACGTTTGGAAATGGACAGAGGTGATGGTAGCACGTTGTGAGAACAACTAACAGTGCTGAATGGTGTGTGAAGGTGGTAGAAAGGGGAAGTTCAGAGTCACATATGTGACCAGAAGGAAAGCTGGAGGTTAAAAGATGGGAATGTATACAACAGTGAATCTTGTGGTGGACAATGTCCGTGATTAACTGTACAAATATTAGAAATCTCCCTCATGAACTCGAATGAAGGTATGACACTATAACTAAAAGTTAATAATAAAGGGGCATATAGGAAAAAAAATATATACCTATTGCAAACTATATACCTCAGTTAGTAGTATTTTAACATTCTTTCATCAGCAGTAACAAATGTACTATACTAAAACTATGAATCAATAATGGAGGGGGGTGGTTAGGGGTATGGGAGGATTTGAGCTTCCTTTTTTTGTCTTTCTTTCTTTTCTGGAGTAATGAAAATGTTCTAAAAATTCAAAAAAAATTAATTGTGGCAATGGATGTACAGCTGTGTAATGGTACCATAGGCAATTGATCGCACACTTTGGATCTTTGGATAATTGTCTGGTTTGTGAACAATCTCAATTAAAAAAAAAAAAAAAAAAATCTTCCCTTACTGTAGTACTCAAGTCTGCCCTACCCAAACAAAAAACCGTTCCAAATAACACACATACCAAACTGTTTAAGAAGCTAAATGGTTAGAGGAATCAATTCACACCAACCTAACAAAGAACCATCCTAGAGGTTTCTAGAATTATTAACCTAGATGAAAAAGCAGAAAAAAATTTAAGGCAGAGAATTTTCTGAATCCAATAACCATAATTAGATTCTACAGGGAAACAACATGCCACTAAGCTATTTTTACTTTTCAGATTTTCCCCTTTTTCCAATCAGGAATCCCAAATTTTCTATCAGCTCCAAGTATTTTCAGAATCACTCTAAGACAGTATTGATAGAGTTTCTAATGAAAAATGGAACAATACAAAAGGCACTGGCAGATGACAGCTTTCATATTTTAAATGGAAAACCATCGATATGCATTTAATTTTAGATTTTCTAAGTAGGAAGCTTTGGTTTCCTTGCCTGTTTCTCACTTGCCTTTGATTCCATTAAGTTCAATTTCTATAATAAACTCACTAGTTCCCCACCCTCTTACACCCTATTTGAAAAACTACTGAATTTCATGGTTTTTCCTAGTGAAGAAAAAATGCACATTTTAATGTTACAAATTGAAAGCTGTTTTCTTAAGTTTTATTATTTATCAAATTAGTTAAGTTCAATTTTTTAAGTGCCCCCCCCCCCCACACTGCAGAACTAATTTGCAACACATTCCACCCCCAAAACCTGCTCTTCCCAGTCTTCCCCCATCTACATAATATACTAAACTCCATTCTCAACAGATGAAAAGCCCTGGGATAATCTTTAATTCTTCTCTACACACCCCACATCCAAACCATCAGCAAAGCCCAACAATTCTACCTTTGAAACATATCCAGAATCTGAATATCTCTCATTCTCTACAACCACCTTAGTAAAAGTCATCATCTTAACTAAACCACGGCAATAGGATTTTAACTGGTCACCCTTCTTTCACCCTTGTCCCTTACCATATATTCTCCAAACAGCAATCAGGGTGCTTTTTAAAATACTTAAGTCAGATCATGTCAAGTCTGTGCTCCAATGGCTCCCTACATCACTCAGGGTAAATCCTAAATCCTTATCATGGTCTATGAGGTCCTACACTATCTGAACCTCACCACTGCTCTGACCTCGTCTCCTCTTCTTCTTCCACTCCAGTCTCGTGATCTCTTTGTTTCTCAGACACGTCAAGCACATTCCCATCTCGGAGTCTTTTTTTTTCTGTTTCTATGCCTAAAATGCTCTTTCTCCAGGTATCTGCATAGGGTGATCCTTCAGTCCTTCAAGTGTCTGCTCACTATAGCCATCACTGTCTGTCTACATTACCCTGCTTTAATTTTCTGCATAGTGCTTACTTCTGACCCATTTGTTTATTGTCATTTACCACTAGAATGAAAGCTCCTTGACTTTGTTGTGCACACTGCTACACCCCCAGTACACAGAAAAGTGCTGTTATAGAGGCTTTCTAAGGATTTGTTGAATAATCAAATTCACATTCATTTCACTTCAACATGAAACCAATCTTCTAAGTATTACAGAGTTTCCAAATACATATATGAAACATATAATTAAAAATCACTGAAAGCAAACACCCTTA
This sequence comes from Choloepus didactylus, assembly GCF_015220235.1. NCBI lineage: Eukaryota > Metazoa > Chordata > Mammalia > Pilosa > Megalonychidae > Choloepus > Choloepus didactylus. The sequence continues at coordinate 69,414,715 of NC_051319.1, read as the reverse complement.
ACACATAAGAACCAAGAAACACTATTTTGGTCTCAGAGGAATGAAAATGTAAGGAACACAAAGAAAAATACGATTAGCAGTTTACAGATTTTTTTGCTACTTTTAAATTCCAAAATTTATCTTTGCTTCTACCCAGGTAGTCAGTTGGTGTGTAGTTGGGGAATGCACAGAATGACAGGCAAGCTGGACTTCAGCAGCCACTAGCATGGGTGCGGCAGGCAAGAAGACTGAGTGGCAGAGCCCCTGGCAAAACTGTGAAACAGGCCAAATTTGACTCTAGCAAACTCAAATATTTCTTTTCAGAATCACCCCTCAGTCCTGGAAATTTACTTTTCAAGCTCATGCCATGTAGTCAAGTGATCAGTAGTGAATGTGGAATTTCTTGTCCAGGAATCAACACAGCCTACTCAGAGAAGCAGCTACAAGTGTTAGAGGGGATACCATACTTGTTTTGTTTACTTCAAGTCCTTGTTATGTGGGAGGAACTGCCACCTTGATACATTCAATGAACAAATATTTACTAAGTACATATTCTCTAAGTATGGAAATAAATGAAAGCTCATGTTCTAGCAAAGAAGATAGTCCTATTAATCAACAGTTACAACATCATTACAAGTATTCCTTCTTCTCATTTCTCTCAATTATGTAATCATTCCACTCTCAGGAGATGCGATGGCTGTGATCCCCAAGGTGTCCCCCTTCACATCCCTTAACATCTCTACCATCTCAGAGCAGGTCTAGAGGATAGACAGAAGAGAGAAGAAACAGGAACAAGCTACTATGCCCTGGCGTTAGAATCACAAAAACCAGAGTGTGAATTCCAGCTGCACCACTTTCTATGAGTGTGATATTAAGTATTTCTTCAGCTTCTCTGAGCCCATTTTATGTGTAAAATACACATAAAACCAATTTCTTAGGAATTAAATAAAATCCTAACTAGTTCAGTGAGACATAAGAGAAATTTGATGTAGTTGTTTCTTTTCCTTCTCTCTTTTATTAATAATGTGGAAGGAAACAGAAGAGAGGCCGTATACAAAGACTTGACATACCATCAAAGGCTCCCAAGCCTTGGCCTAAGAACAACTGCAAAGGTAACTCTGCCTTTTAAAATCTGTTTTAATAATGCTTTAAATCTAATAAGAATTATTATGGGTTGTCCACCACTATACTTTTCACATGTTATAATCATGGTTTCTCCCACATATTTTGAAGTTGTTCATCAAATACATATTTCTTTGTTAATCCTCCACTGTCTGTTTCTTCTTGTAGCGGCTGAAATCACCAGACTTGATTTTTCTTGCTTTTTTTTTTTAATTTGCATTAAGTTTTTTAAAACTTCAATTCTTGGCATCACCTCTTTAAAATCCTTTTTTCCAGCTTCCCAGACACTGTTCTCCTGACTGTTTCTCACCAGCCTAGCATCTTCTTAGTTTCTTTTGTTAGTGGCTCAGCATTCTCTAACAGACCTCTAAGCTCTCAGATCTATTTCTGTTCTCTTATTTACCCCTCTCCCTATGCAATTTCATCCATGACTTTAACCACCACCCCTTCATGTATACATATACATAATCCCATCATATATGTGTGTATATGTATACTTTTTTTTTTTTTTTCAAAATGACTCCTGATATAACATGCCTCACAGGCTACTCAAATAGCATGTTTTCTTTCCCCCAAAATCTATTTTTCCTCTAATCTTTCCCATCTCAGGCAACAGTACCACCATCTAATTCAGTTGTTCAAGTTCAAAACCTAGGAGTCAGCTTCCCTTTCACTCCCACATCCAAACCATCCCACATCCAGTCTATTCTGCCACCAACACTTATCTCTAATCCAGAGCTCAGTACTAACTTGAATGAGTTTCCCTGCTTCCATTCTTGCTCCTGCCAATCCATTCCCCACCAAGCAGTCAGAGATGTTAAAACAAAACAGATCATGTTGCCCCTTCACGCAAAAATCTTCAATAGCTTCCCACTGCATTTATGATAAATCTACACTGGCCTCCTTTCAGTTGGTAAGACATATCAAGCTCTTTCTCACCTCACTACCTCCACATATACTGTCCCTTTGGCATGGAATATTCTTTCACCTTATCATCAACTTCAGTTCTCAGCTTTAACGTCACACTTCTTAAAAAAGACTTCTCCAATATTCCAATCAAAAGTAGGTCCTGTTACATCCTCACTAGCATTCTGTAACTTTTCTTTCACAGCACTGAAAAAAATAAGTTAGTCACTACATATTGGTGCAACTACTCGCTTATTTGGTCTAGGCAAAGGCAGAATCTTTTTTTGCAATCAATGCATCATTCCACAGTGCCACAGCTAAGTGGTAAACAACTAAAAGACATCCCCTTCTCCCTCCCCCCACCCCCCAAATATTTGATAAATGGAAAACTCATGAGTTTCCCTAGAATGGTTATATAACACAACAAGATGCACCATGGTTATTTAACGATTCCCCTTCATAACTGGATATTTAGGCAAAATATTTATAGACATCATAATGCTGGGCACTGAAAGGAATTCAGGCAGAAAGAAGTCCTTTTCCCTAACAAGTTTCAGGAATGCATCTCTTTTGCCTTTTTTCCATAGTTCCTGGCACAGAGATACTTAATCACTAGGTGATGACCAAAGCAGACTACATGACAATATGTAATCAAGTGCTAGAATTAAATGCTATAGAAATTCTAAATAATATGATTCACCCCAAGAACCAGAAGCATTAGAGAAAGTATTAAGGAGACAGAAGTCAATCTAGACAAGATGAAGAATAAATTTGGAGGATCTGGCCAACTGGTCCTATCACTGCTCTCCTGTCCCCTTTCAGCACTGGCATATCTCTATAGCCATGATTGCACTTATACAACTTGAGATCATACATTTTTCTTTAATCCATTCCCTTAAAATTCTACACAAAAGAATCTTCAATATGTGATTCTTTGCTTAATTAACCCAATACATCTCTTTCATTGACAAGAGGATCTCAGTGGTAGAAGGTTAAAAAACAAAGAAACAAAAAAGAAAAAAAGCAAAGAATTCATTTGACTAACCTGTTGAAGCAATGAAAATGTGAAAATAACATTTTATATACAACATTCATCTAAGTATATGGGACTCAAGAGAATCTAAAATTCAAATACTAGAATTTAACTCTGTAATTTCCAAAGGACAAATACAAGGGTGAATTAATAACTACACTCCAGCATTTTTCAAGCACTGAGCATAGCCCTTTATCCATTTTTTTCTAACCTTCTCAATGACCTTAAAGTTGAAGAAGCTGAGACTCACAGGGTTGATAGCTTCCTCAGTGTCACACAGCTAATACAGGTATTCTGTTTTTTAAGACAAAAAAAAAAAAAAAAAAAAAAAAAAAAATTGTAGTGATCCTAAAACTTAGGATCACTGAAATGCTTTGCTTGAGAGAATTTAATTAAAAATAACAAAAACTCCTTAGGAAGCACAGAATTGCAGGATATATAATATCCTTCAATTCAAAAGTCTTTTGAAAACTTACGGGTAAATGGATTCTTTTACTATATTAAACTACCTTGCTTTAGTGAAATAAATCTGAAATACATCTGTATAACAACATAGTACAATGCTTTATGAAAAAGAAAACTACCAGTTACACATCTACTTTGGTCTACAAAATTTTGGGAACTTTGTACCATCTATCTACAAAAAGATGTGACAGAAACTACAGTACCAGAATATAAATAAAAGCAAAGAGTTTTAAAATTAATTTTTCCTTCTGATATGACAAAATACCACAATGGAATAACAGGAGTATTATGTAAAGCTAAATGATGTCAGGCTTTTAAACAATCAATAAGCTGTAAGAGTTGAGACCTCTGCAATTCTTTCAAACCATATGAATGTTACATTATTAAACCTTGGGACAAATACTGTTTTGTATGAAATAAATGTTTGAGACCAAATCATATCAAAAGAAATTACAAACATTCTGTATTCAAACTTTTTCCACACTATGATCATTTCAACCTATGCAGTACCAACTTCTTGCATTCACAAAATTCCATCAATGTAGTCATTATACACTTCGAAAGGTAGACGTAAAGTAATACCAAGTCATAAAAGTTAAATATTAATCAAATCTCAAAAGCATGTTATCTCAAAAATAACAATTTTGAACGTGAAAAAAAATAAGGCTCATATAGCCATTCAAAAAAATTACAGAAATCAAGAGAGTTTATGGGGATGGTTTCCTGTTCACCAAGTACAGGTGCTTATGCAAAGACCACTGAAGGGATTTCTGCTTTCTGGACATCCTCCATAGAAAACCAATTCTTTAAAAGACTCTTTTTATACAAACCACTCCCAAAAGTTTACCCTATAAATGAAATTAACTTATGCCATCAGCAGGGATAGCATGTTCTAAGATTTAAGATTTCTATGATCCTTTGCATATTCAAGATTGCCAGAATTGCGCTTTAATAATTCATGACTACAAACATACCCTGTTAAGATTTTCCTTCATACACCAACGTTCCCACTCTTGGGGTTCACTAATGGGTTTACATAAACCATACAATACAATCTTTAAAAAGGACACAGATAGTAGGTGCTCTCTACTCTCCCAAGAGACGTCTTCACCTAAATCTCCTACACATTCCTTTCTCGAGGCCTACAAACACAACTGTCATTCAGACAGGGTAATTTTTGTTAACCATGTGAGAAAGAAAGCGTACAACAGATATATAACTGGAGACGGTTGTTAGATGCAGCCTTTCCAGTATCACACAACTAGCCTAACACGCTGCAAATTCCACCCTTGACAGAAGAATCCAGCGATACCAACAAGTCATGCATGTCCACTCCGGCCACCTCACCCGGAGAGGGCCAGCGGCCACATGCCACGGTTAGCGCGGACCAGTGGTTAAGGTAGAGAGCGAGGGTAGGATGGAGGGCAGGAGACAGGGCTTGCAGGGAGAGGGCGGGGCGAGCTCACCTTTTCCAGCTCATCGTGGAGTTCTGCCAGGCTGGGACGGAGTAGCTTCTCACCCAGCTGCGCAGCCGTGTGCCGATAGTGGTCGATCCTGGGCACCGCGTCCATAGTGTTGTGGCCGAAGGTGCGCAGGTAGTAGGTGTTGGTGTGAGTGTCATAGTAGTAATGCTGGTGGTGCCCGCTGCCGCCACCGCCCGAGTGCAAGCTGCTACCCTCGCTCAGCACCGTGTCCCCGCCGTTCTGGAAGCTCACGTTAGGCCCGTCGCCTCCAACCCCCGCAGCATCCGACAGGCTCTCATCAGCCGACGAGGAGGCAGCCGGGTCCACGAAGTTCACGCGGAAGCGGCCCTTGGCTTCTTCGCTGCCCTTGGTCGGCCCACTCTCGCCTCTGGCTTTCCCGTCCACGGGGGTCTCCCTGCCTCCCACCCCGGTCGCTGCCGCTGCTGCCGCGGCCCGCCCGGCATTCTCGGAAACCAGGTCCACCTGGAAGCGGCTCTGGCTCGGGGTAGGTCCCAGGAGTCTGCCTAAACCATCCCCGGCCGCCGCGGCACCCTCGCCGCGGACACCCCCGCCGCCCCGGCTCGCGGCCGCAGCATCCTCGGGCACCGAGGCCGTGCCGGGCAGATCCACCCCGGCAGCGGACGGCACGGAGGCTGGCGGTGTCTCCCCGGCCCGCCTTGGGGCGCCGGAGGAGGGCGCTGTGAGTCCAGGCTCCATCGCCGCCCGACCCCCGGCGGACCCAGAGAGCCTGGCGGATGTAGCGGGCTGCGCGCCCTCCACGCCCCTGCCGGCGGTGGCCGCGGCCTCAACGCCAGGTGAGGGAGTCGCTCTTTCCTCCTCCCGCCCGCCTGTCCGCCGCCGCTAGCCCGGGCCGGCTCGAACGCAGCCAGCAGCCCAGTCAGCGCGTGAATGCAGCAAGCGCGGGGCCGGCCCGCTGTTTAAAGCCTCGGCGGGGCCGCGGCGGTAGCTGCTCCGGCTGTAGCACGCGGGAGGCGGGGCCGCCAGCTCCTCCGCCCCTCAGCCCGCCCACCCGCGATTTTGCAGTGGCGCGCGGCGGACGGTCCCTCAGTTCCTGGGAGCCCCGGAGCTTCCACGCAGTCCCACGCGAAAGCAGTCCGTGCGCGGCTCGCTCCAACCAGTCGGCCGGAACGCGAGCAGTGCGATCAAAGAGCAGGCGCGGCTGCGCGCTGCCTCACCGCCGTCCCAGGAAAGATCTCCGCGCCGTTACCAACCCCTTCCGTCGGCCTCCTCCCAACCTCCGCCTCCTTCCCCCGCCCCGCTTTGCGGGAAAAGGAGCGGGTCCCCGGCTCCCTCCTTCTCTATCCGTTCCCGGGATCGCGCGCAAATGAACCAGCAGTCCAGGCCACGGGGATGCGGACAGCTCCCAGCCGGGTAGGCAAAGGAACGCACCGGCCCCGCCTCGCGCGCGCTGGCAGCTAATGCTCACTGGCGGGTGCCACCACAGTAGCGGCTCTTGCTTTTTTTTTTTTTTTTTTTTTTTTTTTTTTTAATTTCTGAGTTCGCAGTCGAAATCTGAGTCGGCGAAATCTCGCGAGATGCTACAGGGCGAAAGGGCCGCTTCCCCTCCGGCGCGTGGTACCCAAGGCTGAGCTGGAGCCTCTTGTCGCCCCCTACTTCTGCGGGTGATGCTGGGGCTTTCCCGTCGGTCCCACGGGCGCTTCCGGAGGCGGAGGCTGAGGTACGCCACCCCGGGAGGCCTGATCCGGGCAACCGCCCGCAGCGACTCCCCACACTGACTCTGGGTCTCAGCCGACGGGGAGGAAGGATTTCCTCTGTGTCGCCTTAGAGGGTAGACTCACCCTGTCGGTCAGAGTTAGATTTGCATAACTAGAGGTTAATTCCGGTCGCAGCGCAGTGGGTGTGTCCACACTTCCGATGATACCTTTATTTTAAAAGCTATGACGTTTGAAGGTCACAAGGGGGCTTAGTTGTGATATCTTATTATGGTTTCAAAAGCGATTTTTGATTTGAGGCTTTTCCGAAAATGATAGGAAACCCAACTCTCAAAGAGGACACAGACGACAAAACCGTGGAACACTAACCAGGAAGTTTCTACTTGGTATAGTTTGTGAAGAATTCCTCAGTTTTGATAGAAACAGGGAAGTATTCCTTTGCTTTGCAAGCCTCTTTTCTTTTCTGTAAAAATGTAGGGAAAAATAAGTTTTCCAACGTTTTTTGCTGCATAATTACTTTTATCCTAAATTCTATGCGAAGCCCTAAGTGAAAAAAACAGGTAGCCATGAATGGCTTTTTTCAAAAATTTGTCTTTAATTTTATTTATCTATTTCTAAATTTTATTTTGGGGGGAAACATCCTTTACTGATGAGGATCAAAGAGCCTTAGAGTTTTCATTTTTTTAAAAAAAAGCCATAACCAGGCAATTTTCAAAAAAAATAGGCATATCCATATCATATTTGACCTTGACAACTTTTCAGTTCTTTTTTCTTATCTCTGTTTTAAAGATGGAGGAAGGAAGGAACAGTTCTTGAATCATATAGTCAGTGTTTTTAAAGCCCCTTCATGAGCTTTAGTAATATTAGCAGAAAATCAGAAAAGACCAGAAAAATCAGGTGGTGGCTTTAAGCAGTGCAGTTTCTACTAGGGGAATGCTCCCTTAGTAGCTGATCTGTGAGGTACCTTTCAGCTCCAAAACTAATTCGGTGGTTATTGGAATTCAGCATTCATTTAACTGAAAATGTTGAGCATCTACTAGGAGCTGCTCTGTGTTCTGGGGATAGATCAGTGAGTAAAACATAAAGTCCTTCCCTCATACAGCTTATATTCTAGAGAGTGAGAAAAAATAAACAAGGTAAATACATCTGAAATATGTTGCGTATGTGTGGGGAGTGCTAAGGAAAGGGGAATGGGATATGTGTGTGAGGGGAATGTTAAAATTTTACATAGGATGACAAGGAAGGCCTCAATGAGAAGATGACATTTGAGTGAGGAAATGAGTGATGTGAATCTTTGGGAAAAGAGCCTTTAAAGCAGAGGAAAACCAAAGACCCAAAGGTGGGCATTCCTGACAGATTCATAGAATTGCACTTCAGCCAGTGTGACTGGAGTTGCTTAAGAAATAGGGAGAATCAAAGAGTTTGGGAGCTATGGGACATTACAAACCAGTAGGTATAGGACCCCATTGGTTATTGGATACTGGTTTTTATTCTGAATGGGATGGCTAGACATTAGAAGGTTTCACTTGAGTGACCCAATCTGACATATATTTAAAGGGTCAATGTAGCTGCCTGGTTGCAAGTAGAATAAAGGAGTTGAATGATGCAAGGAAAGTAAGGAACCAGATGTTTTAGGAGCTTTTATAACAATCCGGGAAGAAATTATGTGGCTTGGACCACAGTGATAGCAGTGGAAATGGGGAAAAGTGGTCGAATTCTGGGAAGGCAATAGGGTTTGCTGGTAGTTGTGGATTATGAAAGAAAGAGAATCCAAAGGGTTTTGGCTTGACCAATTGGAAGAATAGTGTTGCTATTTTCTGAGATGGAGAAGATGCTGAACAAAGCAGGTGTTCCAGTTTGCTAATGCTGCTGGAATGCAAAACACCAGAGATAGATTGGCTTTTATAAAATGGGGTTTATTTGGTTACACAGTTACAGTCTTAAGGCCATAAAGTGTCCAAGGTAACACATCAGCAATCGGGTACTTTCACTGGAGAATGGCCAGTGGTGTCCAGAAAACGTCTGTTAACTGGGAAGGCATGTGGCTGGTGTCTGCTCCAAAGTTCTGGTTTCAAAATGGCTTTCTCCCAGGACGTTCCTCTCTAGGCTGCAGTTCCTCAAAAATGTCACTCTTAGTTGCACTTGGGGTATTTGTCCTCTCTTAGCTTCTCCAGAGCAAGAGTCTGCTTTCAACGGCTGTCTTCAAACTGTCTCTCATCTGCAGCTCCTGTGCTTTCTTCAGTGTCCCTCTTGGCTGTAGCAGCTTGCTCCTTCTGTCTGATCTTATATAGTGCTCCAGTAATTTAATTCAGACCCACCCGGAATGGGCGGGGCCACACCTCCATGGAAATTATCCAATCAGAGTCATCACCCACAGTTGGGTGGGGCTCAAAGAATTACAATCTAATTAACACTGATAGGTCTGCCCACACAAGATTACATCAAAGATAATGGCATTTGGGGGGACATAATACATTCAAACTGGCACAGCAGGTTTGGGTAGGGGGTCTATGAGGAGTTCAGTTTGAGATCCCTGTTGGAGGAAATATACCAATGAGTGTATAGTAAATATGTAATTGCAAATTGAGAAGTTCTAGGACCGAGAGGAACATGGTACATGGAGAATGCAAAATAGAGCGAGCCTGACCTAGTCAGAGAGGAACTGACTTTTCACCTGAGGTCTAAAGGATAATTGGGACTAAAATGTACTTGCAGAAGGGTTTCAAACAAGGAGAATATTATGGGAAAAATCCCTCATAGAGTGAAAGTGGCCTAAGTAACTTGAAGCCAGTTTGAATAAAGCATGGAGATAAAGGTCAAGAGTGGTAAGACCACTGTCTTTATTCTAACAGCCATGTAAGACCATTAATGGTTTTCAGGGAGCTGGAACATAACCAGAGTTTCATTTTTAAAGATCTCTGTAATTAATGTTGTGGACAGAAGATTGGAGAAGAGCAAGAGTAAGCATGGGAAGACAGAACACAGTTTCAGTAATCTAGGCATGAGATGACAGTAATAATAGCAGCTAACATTGAGCAGTTATGTCCTGGATAGTGTGCTAAACTCTTTACTTTCATAATCCTATTTAATCCTCACAGCAATTCTATGAAGAAAATCATAGTATTACTCCCATTTTACAAGTGAAAAATTTGATTAAGTAAAAGGGGTTAAGCAATTTGTCCAAGGTCACTTAGCCAAAACCAAGATTTGAATCCAGGAAGATTTCTCCACTAACCAAATGTTGGGAATTGAATCATATCCCCCAAAAAGACATGTTTAGGTCCCAACCCCTAGTCCTGTGGGTGTGAACCCATTTGTAAATAGAACCTTTGAAGATGTTACTTAAAATTGAATGGGGGTGGGCCTTCATCCAATATGGCTAAAGTCCTTATAAGCAAAGGAAATTGGTTCTCCAGAAAGAGAATCACAGGGAGCAACAAGAAGCTGGAAGTCAATGGAACTCAGAAGAGAAAGAAGACGATGCTGCCATGTGCATTGCATGTGATAGAAAAGCCAGGGAACCCCAAAGATTGCCAGCCAACCAAATTGATACCAATCAAAAGTGGTGGGTTCTCTGCCTGACACACTCAAATGGCCAATTGTTGAGGCACAGGGCTTCAAAGAGAGTTTATTGCTAGGCGCAAAGCAGGAGATCACATGGTCTATTGACCTAAAAATCTGCCTCTCTGAACTCCAGTAACTCTGGTAGTTTTAGAGTATTAAAAGATGGGCAGGTTTTAGGATAACGAGCACAATGGTCAAGATGATGAGGTTGGAGATGATCTTATTGAGCATATGCAGATTAATTACATATTTAGTTACAGAACATATGTAAGCAAATGGCCTTAATATGATGATGGGTGTGATGTTTAGAATTATAATGAGGCATGGGTCACTTACAGGTTAAAGTTTAATCTGCACATGTCAGGTGGGCCAATTTTGGTTAGATCCAGTTCCATCTAGCGAGATAGTTTTGGAGTTGGGGTGGGTTAGGTGACTTTAGGCCTTTCTGTAATAAACATTAGGGGCTGTCTTTAGTGACCATAAGACTCTAAAGTTGAAACACAGAATAAAGGGGTACAAGTGAGGGTCAGTTACATGGTTTTTACAATCACAAAGTAAAGGCTGTATATGATTATATAATCATTATCAGAGATCGAGGCAGCTGGATTACAGTTCAGAAATTTCAGATATTTCCCTCTGGCCACTCTAATATACCAGAAGGCAAAAATAAATATCTATATGATGATTCAGTAATCATAATTATTTGTTAAATTCTAACTTCTCGGTTATAAAATGGTACCAATCCCGGGAGGAAACAAGCCTTCTAGCCTCTGAAGCCATGAGCCAATAAATTCCTGTTGTTAAGCCAACCCATTGTGTGGTAATTGTTTTAGCAGCTAAGAAACTAAAACACCAAACTATAGGAGTTTGGATTATGGAGGATGCAAGGAAGGTGAGTAAGGGGACACTATTAGAGATATATTAAGGAGATAACTCAGACATGCAGATGAGTTGAAGGAGTGAAGAAGAATTAACTATAACTTGACTTTTCTAACTTGTTCAGCTGTGGTTTAATGGTGGTGATGTTAGTAAGAAATGAACAATCTAAAGATAGGTTTGGAGATTAAGGTGAGAAATCTGGTCTTGGGCATGTTGGATTTGAGGTACCTTTGAGACATCCAAGTGGAAATGTTAAAGAAATATTTAGCCAAATGGGCCTTGTGCTCAAAGGAAAAGTTTAGATTGGAGGGTACAGATTTGGAGATCTTCAATACTATGGGCCTGAATAATAACACCCAGGGAGGAAGGTACAGAGCAGTGCTGTACTCTGGAACTTTGTGCGGTAATGGAAACATGTTTTATCATTGCTGCCCAGTATGATAGCCAGTAGCCTCCAGCAACTATTGAACACTTGAAATGCCTAATGCAACTGAGGAACTGAATTTTTAATTTAATTTTACGTAACTGATTTAAGTTTTAATAGCCTCATGTAGCTAGTGGCTACCATATTGAACAGCACAGGTATAGAGTTCAAAAGAAAGCCTAGACCCAGCCTTGAGTTCAAACATTTAATGACTAGATAAAAGACAGATAAAATAGAGACTGAAAGAGTGGTCTAAAAGATGGAAAGAAAACCAGGAGGTGTTTTTGAAGTAGCATCAGTTATATTCAAGGGGGCCAAGAGGTGGAGAAAGATGAAACTTGAAAAGTATGTATTGAATTTGGTAGCCAAAAAAAAAATTGGGAGAGCAATAGGAAAGGGGAGGAAAAAGGTTCTAGGAGATATTATCAAAATAACGCATGTAACATTTGTAGAAACATTGTCAAGTGAGGCCTCCTTTAATCCACTGTTAGCAAACATTTGGTTGTTAGATTTACCAAGTCAGTTTAGAGACTAACTGAGGAAAACTGCCTCCTTGTCAGTGCCCGTCATTTAGCTCATTTTCCTCTTTTACCAGAGACTCAGCTCATTAAATGAATGTACTGGAATTTTAAGACTAGGAGTGACTTAGGTTATTGTTACTCCAAGCCTCTCATTTCACAAGTACCAAAATGTCCTTCCTGTAAGAAGTAAATTAGATTGTTAGATGTTTGGCTCTTCACATCTGCAGCACTAGAACATTTGAGGTATAAAACCATGTAGAACTTTTAAAATCACTTCTTTTTTCACAGTGAGTTTTAGTTAAATGTGCTATACTCCTCACATTCTACCTCGTTTTTTTTTTTTTTTTTTTTAACCAGTTGAAATTCAGCAAACATATTAGGTCAGTGCTATTTCCCTTGAGAAACAAAGTGATTATCCTAGGATGGAAAAAAACAATATAGTTACCTTAGAGAAGCTTGTTTATGCTGTAAATGTCATAATTTTGTTTTCTTACCTAAGTCCCAATTACATTCTTCCTTAATAAAAAGTACATAAAGATTTTAAAGTCAGTCATAGAATTAAACATTAATCGAAATTTAACTGCGCTTTTTCTAACCAGTATTTAAATTCGTTTGAAAATTGTCTTTCTGTAGACAGCCAGGTTTTTGTTTTTGTTTTTTTTTAATTTTTTATTTAAAGCTTTTATGTTTTTCTCATCCAAATGGTAAATTCATAACAGGTGCATTTAAAAACATAGTCTCACTTTTCTGATTTCCCACTTCCACCTGTGCATGTATTTGTTATAAAGTTACTATAGGAAAATTTCTTCCTACTCAAATTCTGTATTGGAAAAGTTTTTTTTCCTTTTCCTTCCATACTGATTTACTTTTCTACTTCTAATTATGCAGGCTGTGACAATTTACAAACTTCAAAGTTTAAAATTGTTATCAAATTTTAAGTTAGGAAGTAAATAATTTGAAATAATAACTTGTGGTTACAATCATGTACTCTAGAACCAGACTGCTTAGATTTGAATCTTAACCTCACTATTTATTGGTTTCATGATCTTGGGCTACTGCAACCTCTATGCCTCAGTTTCCTCATCTGTAAAGCAGACATAGTGGTAGCTTTTTCTTAGATTGTATGAGTTGCTATTTGTAAGGTGCTTAGAATAGTTCCTAAACACATAAGCTCTAATATATATAAACATTAAATAAGTGTTCGAAATTTTTGATGTTTTATTCAAAATAGAGATAGTGCTAAGGGAAACTTTAAAACTTGTACCTTTTATATGTGTGTGTGCACACTTCTTGTTTATTTTGCATTTTGTTTTTGAGAGGCATTTAAGTGATATTTTGAGTAGCAAGAAAGTGAATTTTTCTGTTGCGGACTTTGTTTTTTTCCAAGCAGTTGTTAGTATTTTTATTTGGAGGATGGAACAATAGCCCAGACTAAGGATGATTCTTATCCATCTTAAATTCATTCTTTTCCTTCCATTGAACCCTTTAAAATTAAGTAACATCAGTATACTACAGGAACTTTTTGTCTGCATTCATTGTATTGCAGTATATATATATTTTTAATAAAAGTTTTAAAGGCACACACTGACACATCATACATACCTGCACCTTAATGATTTCTTTCATTAACACATACACACACACTTTATGGAGTTAAGTACTGTAATAGTATATGTTTGGGCTCCCATTGCATTCCTAACTAAATTCCGTACGTATATTTTCTTCACTATTAATGAAAATCTCTAATTTTTTGTCCTCTATTATAGTCCCTAATGATTGATCCATTTTTTTACTTTCAAAAAGCCATAAATATAATTGAAATAGGTGTTTATAATTATCCTAATATGCCTGAAATTCAAAAAACAATAAACATGGAAGGTATGTCAAAGGATTATGTAGTAGGCCCCTACTTTGAAGAACTAAGTAATTATTCTACCTTTGACACACTTTTTAAAAAAACATTTTTTTCTCTAGTAACACATTCTAGTCGTTAGAGTTGTTACAACCATAGTATTGGACATGTAATAAACATTCAAATACTTAGTTAAAAACAGGCCATGCTTCCTGATGATTAAACTAAATTATTCTTACAACAATTCAGAGTTTTTGCTGCTGCTTCTATTCTTCAGAGGTTAGGGCTTCTCATATAAGGTTATTTTTGGTTTTATTTTCTGAATGATTTCCTCTTGCATGTCACTATAGAGCCCAATTTTGAAGTATATAATTACATTTATTACTTTCCTCTGGACCCTTGCCAAGTAATTTAATTTTCTTTTAAATGCAGGCCAAAACTATTAGATTCAATATTCCAGTTAAAAAATAGAAAGACTAATGATTATAAAGGTAAAGATTGATTTGTACCAACCAAGTAATTCTTTTTACTTAAAACTTAGCTAATATGGCTGAGCATCAGCTCTTCTTAGTCAAAAAATGTTTTTTTTCTTTTGTGAAGAAATTTGAACCAAAAAGTCCATCTTTATTTCAGCCAATTTCTGAAGACATTCAGTTCTGAAAAATAAATCATGATTTCATATTTTAAAGGTCAAGTAATAAATTAGATATTTTTTGCTATTGTATTTTTCTTATTACAAAAGTAATATAAAATTAATACAGAAGTCATTAAAAAAATACAAAAACAAAGGGAAGCAATGCTATAATCTCATCACCCAAAAATAACATTTACCTTTTAGTTTATGTTTTTTTGTGTATGTATATACAGATGCATTATAATGTAGATATTAGATATAAATAGATATAAAATACAGATATTTTTACAAAATTATATATTATTTGTGGTTTTTAAAAATTACAGTAACATGAACATCTTTCCCCAAATGTAAGTAAATATCTTACAACTACGTAATTTCTAATGGCTTTATAATATTGTACCATTTGGATTTATTCTTTACTGAATCTAGTGCCTATTTTTGAACACTTAGTTCATTTCCTTTCTTTATAAATATGGCAAGCAATGATGCATTGAATATCTTTGTGCATATATCTTTCTTCGTAACTGATTATTTCATTAGGATAAATTCCTAGAAATGGAATTGCAAGGTATGTATATTCTTAGAACTTTTGACATACATTGCTAAATCAATTTCCAGAAAGGTTATGTCTGTTTATTCTTCTGTCAACATTGTATTTGAGTGCGTCTTTCAGTGCTCTTGCAAATACTGAGTGTGCTCCTTCTTCTTAATCTTTGCCAATCTGATTGCAAAAGATAGTTTTAATATTTAGTTCATCAATTCCTAGTGAGGGTGAACTTTTTAAAGGTTCATCTATTGTGTATATGTCTTTATTTCTGAATTGTCTGTTGATATCTATGGTAGACATTTGATATATCCTGAAGTCTGGCTTACATTATGCTTTGTTTTGGTAATAGCATCCAAATGCTTTTTTGGTGGGGTGAGGGAATTACCTCTCTGTGCATTTTGGTGGAACTATATAGGACCTTACCTGCTGCTACCGAATTGTGAGCACAAGACCAAATGTGCCAATCTGGTTCTCCTAAGAGTTTTGAGTATTGAGTGGTACAGTGCAAAGTCAGTGGTACAAGGCAAAGTCCAGCTGCTGAGACAATCAGCTGCTGACAGCTCACTGCCTCCCTTACTGGGGACCTACTTCACCCTGAGAGCACCCCCAGGCTAATGACTACCTGAATGTGCAATACAAAGGCTCTTGCCTCAATTTGGAGCAACTCTAAAGGGCTGTCCCAGCAAAGAGAACCTTGTGGGATTGACTGAGGCTTCAGTTGCAACTTCATTGTGAATTTGCTTCTCCCTCTGCCCAATCTTGCCTTCCTCTCTTTCTTATGGGTGTATCTCCTGAGAGCACCAACATACCTCCTCTGCACAACTCTCCACCTTCATCTCTCCATTTATCCCAGTGGCAGCCCTCAAGGCAGGGCTTTTTGGTGGTTCCTGCTGCCAAGACCCTCTGGAACTACTTTTCTTGTCCTTTCAGGGTCTGATTCTTCTTCTTTTTACTTTCTCTCATTCTGCCAGTTAATTCATTCTTTAAGTTAACAGAGTTCGTTTCTGTGGCTTGCAGCCAAGAATCAGCACTAATAAAATGTTCTTTGCCACTTTTCTGGTGTAAGAGTTCTTTATTGTATTATGGGCATAAACCTTAAACTAAATTGGTTTTCTCTAGTTTGTCAGTTGCACTGTAGCTTTATTAATAATGTTTGCTTTCAATTATTTAAGAAATTTATTGCAGTCAAGTCTCTCTGTCTTTTTTTTTGTGATTTTTACCTTTCATATCATGCGTAGAGAATCCTTTATCATAGCAAGATCATTCACATAAAAATTAATAAGTAGATACTTTTATTTCAAGGGTTCATTTACATCTACTACTTCTTCTGACATTTATTTTTCCTATGGTAGGATGCAGTAATTGAACTATTTAATATTTATGTTAAAATCTGTTATAACAAAAATAAAGTTTCAGTGGCTGAGAGATTTCAAATGGAGTCGAGAGGTCATTCTGGAAGTTATTCTTATTCATTATATAGATACCTGTTTTTAGTTTTTAGTTTATTAGAATACTAGAAGGAAATACTTGAAACTGTTGAAGTGTAATCCAGTAGCCTTGATTCTTCAAGATGATTGTATAACTATATAGCTTTTACACTGTGGTTATGTAATTGCGAAACCCTTGCTACTGACACTCTTATCCAGTGTATGGGCAGATGAGTAAGAAAATAAAGGCAAACCGCTCTCTCTCTCTCTCTAACTGAGCCAGCTCGGCAGGTGAACTCACTGCCCTCCCCACTACATAGGACCCGACTCCCAGGGGTGTAAATCTCCCTGGCAACGCAGGATATGACTCCTGGGGATGAATCTGGACCCGGCATCGTGGGATTGAGAATATCTTCTTGACCAAAAGGGGGATGCAAAATGAGACGAAATAGTTTCAGTGGCTGAGAGATTTCAAATGGAGTCAAGAGGTCACTCTGGTGGACATTCTTATGCACTATATAGATAACACCTCTTAGGTTTCAATGTATTGGAATAGCTAGAAGTAAATACCTGAAACTATCAAACTCCAACCCAGTAGTCTGGACTCCTGAAGACAACTGTATAACAATGTAGATTACAAGGGGTGACAGTGTGATTGTGAAAACCTTGTGGATCACACTCCCTTTATCTAGTGTATGGATGGATGAGTAGAAAAATGGGGACAAAAACTAAATGACAAATAGGGTGGGATGGGGGGATGGTTTGGGTGTTCTTTTTTACTTTTATTTTTTATTCTTATTCTGATTCTTTCTGATTAAGGAAAATGTTCAGAAATAGATTGTGGTGATGAATGCATAACTATATGATCATAATGTGAACAGTTGATTGTATACCATGGATGACTGTATGGCATGTGAATATATTTCAATAAAACTGAATTTAATTTAAAAAAAAAAGGCAGGCAAAAAATTAAATAATAGGAGGGGATAAGGGGTATTGGGTGTTTTGCATATTCTTTTTTATTTGTATTTTTTTTTTTTTTGGAGATTGAAAATGTTCAAAAATTTATTTTGTTGATGAATGCACAACTATATGATGATACCTGAACCACTGACTGTACTTTTTGGATTATCTGGTATGTAAATATATCTCAATAAAATTGCATTTAAAAAAAAAAATCTATCATAACAGTATCCTCAAATTTCAATGCTTAAATAAAATTTTATTTTTTATTTTTTGTATTGTTTACTCAGACAACAGTCCAAAAATGATATGTCTTATACTGAATAGTCAGCTGTGCTGTACTCATCAAGAGGCTTCCATCTCTAGGTCCAGGGGGCCCAAGGTAGTTTCTTTTGTTGCTCTTTTCCAGTCAGTGGGAAGAGGATACTAGAAAATAGAAAACAAGCAGCTTCCTTGTCATTTATATGTATAACATAAAACACACACACTTCCTTGCATTTATTGGCCAAAATTTAGGCACTTGGGTATGTACAGCTGCAAAACAGGTTGAGAAGTATTGTCTTTTGCTGGGCATTCATGCAGACAGCCAAAACCATGTAGTTCTGAGAATTCCCCATGATGAGTCCTGCCAGTGGGTAGAAACCTGAGTTTTAAAGGATTATAAAACTGTTTTAATACTAGTATTAAAATGGTGATTATGTCAAATATGGAACTGAAAATATACCTACAAATACTAAGTGAAAATTAACACGTAGTTAACATTTTAAAGGGATTTTCCCCTTACAAAATGTGTGTGTGTGTCTGTGTCTATGTGTGTACATGTACCTTAACAATTCAAAGTTTCCCTTCCTCCCCCTCCACCCCACCATATGTTGGATATGAATGAGCTGAGAAGAGATTTCTCTTTTTTTAGAATAGATGATTTTAAGTCTCTTGATATGCTTCTTGTACTTCTTTTGTTCATCTGTCAGATTCTTTCTGAATTAGGTGAATATAAGCAATAATGATGGGAAGAATATAATAGTACCATTATTTAAAAGCGTTTGCAATGTATGAAATATATTCCCAATGAAATGTAGTATGCTTGAAAAATAATGGCTATATCTGATTTAAGAATGAATATTAAAGATTTAATGAAGAAGGAATCAGAAATTCCAACTTCTCATCAGATTATTGAATCTGTTCTCAGTACTGGTACTGATTTTTACTGAAATTGTTTGGACATGGTTCCACATTCAGCTTCTCTATACTTTATTTCTTGATTAATGCCTAAACCTTGTAATTCATCCTACAAGTCTGAGGTTGACTCCTTGGAAACTCCTTACTCCTTAGAGTTAAGACATCCTTTGGTGTCATAGATAGAATATTGGTCTGCGTGAATCATGGTTTTGATGTAGAAACATATTGGATGTTTTGTTTGTTTTATTTTTGTATTTTTTATGATATATAACATACAGAAAAGTGTTTAAAACATAAGTGTACATTTTGATGAAAATTATAAAACAGATACCTGTATAAATCACCACCTAGGTCACAAAACATAACCTTACCAGGCCCCAGAAGCCCTTATGTGTGCCCCTTGGAGATCACTATCATATTCCCCCCAGTCCCAGGTGGTTTATGATAGTAATTTCCTTGGTTTTTCTGTGTATATATCCTTAAGACTAATAGGAATGTGTTCATACTGCGTATTTCTTTTGCATCTTGCTTCTTTTCAGCATACATTTGTGCATTTCATCCATGTTGTTGTATGTGTTGTAGTACATTTATTTTCACAGCAGTAGAGTATTAACTTTCTATGACCATACCACAATTAATGTTTCCATTCTGCTGTTGATGAATATTTGGTAACTTCCAGGTTTGGTTTGGTTTTTGCTATTGCAAACACTAC
The DNA here is from genome assembly GCF_015220235.1 of Choloepus didactylus. Classification (NCBI taxonomy): domain Eukaryota; kingdom Metazoa; phylum Chordata; class Mammalia; order Pilosa; family Megalonychidae; genus Choloepus; species Choloepus didactylus. The sequence goes on along the minus strand of NC_051319.1, from coordinate 69,395,348 downwards.
ACCTTTTATATATGTGTCATGATGAATATGAACCTAAGTTTCTGTAGGGTCTATATCGAGGAGGGTAATGCTAGTTCATAGGTATATATTTCTTCACCTTCGGTACATAATTACCAACCGTTTCCCCAAGTGTTTGTACTGAGAATGGTATTATTTTTAAAGGTCTTTACCAAGTCTTCAAATATTTGCTATAAGTTTATAGAGAAAGGAAAACAAACTGGTTATACTATGGTATTGGGTTGAATTATAAAATAAATTTTAAAATACTTTCTGGAAAGTGGAAGCCCATTCTTTTCCAGTTACTAGTTTTAAAAAGGTACATCAGATGGTCGGGGAAGATGGCGGCATAGAAAGAAGTGGAAGACTTAGTCTCCCCCAGAACAATTCATAAATGAACAAAAAAGCAGGAAATAACCTGGAATAACAGTGGGGAGACAAACGTGACTGTACACTCAACATCCACCGACATGAATTGGGAGGAATGCCCGAGATCACAGCATAAAATCTGTAAGTAAAACTGCGGACCCGCGCTGAGAGCCGAGAACCTAGAGCCGAGAGCCCCTCCCTCACGGAAGCCGCACCGTGCACTCTCTCAGCCCAGCTCCAAGTGAGGTTTTAATATTAACTACTCAATACAGACAGCGAATCCTCAATAAGCAGACAGAGGCTTTTGGTGACAACTGACCTTGGGAGAATCGGGGAACATATCTCTCTCATGATAGGGAGCCCAGAGAATCGGATGTTATCTCTGGCTGACGGGTGAACCTGGGAGTTTTTCTGTCCCTCACTCTCTGTGGAGAAAACCTCAGCTGTTCTCAGCCCACAAGGCGTTGCAGTAAAGACAGCCTCAGACATTCTGCATTCTGAAACGAGCTGAGAGCCCCGTGGCACAGCCCAGTGGCCCAGGGCTTCCCTTGAGGGACGGCGCACACTGGTGACGTAGCACGGCATTCCCTCGGCTGAGCTCCTGGAGGATTGCGGCTGGGAGGGGGAACCTGCTGGGAGAACCCAGTGGCGCTATACCAAGTCCGGTGGTTTGTGGAACAGCGAGAGAGAGGGTCTGGGGCTGAACTGAAATGAAGGCTTAGACTCTTGCGTCAGCTTTGAATCTTCTGGAACCTGGGAGATTTGAACAGTAGAACTGCCCTTCCTCCCTGGCCACCCGTACACATGCCCCACATTCAGGGCGGACGGCTCCAGCAACACACCCAAACTGAGTTCTCCAACTGAACCCACAAGAATCATTTCCCCACACACTGCGGAAAAAAGGTTGAGAGCTGACTTGAGGGATATAGGTGACTCACAGATGCCATCTGCTGGTTAGAGACAGTGTACGTCACCAAACTGTGTCTCTGAAAAATTAGATCGATATCCTTTTTTTTTGTTACAACTTGAAAGAACCCTATCAAGCAAAACAAATGCCAAGAGGCCAAAAACAACAGAAAATCTTAATGCATATGATAAAACCAGACAATATGGAGAATCCAGCTCCAAACACACAAATCAAGATTTCGGAAGAAACGTACCTCGCACAATTAATCAAAGAACCACAATCAAAGAACAAAAACTTGGCAAAGGATTTAAAGGACATCAAGAGGACCATGGCCCAGGATATAAGTGCCATAAAGAAGACCCTAGAAGAACATAAAGAAGACATTGCAAGAGTAAATAAAAAAATAGAAGATCTTATTGAAATAAAAGAAACTGTTGGCCAAATTAAAAAGACTCTGGATATTCACAATACAAGACTAGAGGAAGCTGAACAATATCTCAGTGTCCTAGAAGTCCAGAGAACACAAAATGAAAGAACAAAAAAAAGAATGGAGAAAAAAATCGAAAAAATCGAAATGGATCTCAGGGATATGATAGATAAAATAAAACGTCCAAACTTAAGACTCATTGGTGTCCCAGAAAGGGAAGAGAAGAGTAAAGGTCTAGAAAGAGTATTCAAAGAAATTGTTGGGGAAAACTTCCCCAACCTTATACACAATATAAACACACAAAGCATAAATGCCCAGCGAACTCCAAATAGAATAAATCCAAATAAACCCACCCCAAGACATATTCTGATCAGACTGTTAAATACTGAAGAGAAGGAGCAAGTTCTGAAAGCAGCAAGAGAAAAGCAGTTCACCACATACAAAGGAAACAACATAAGACTAAGTAGTGACTACTCAGTGGCCACCATGGAGGCAAGAAGGCAGTGGCATGACATATTTAAAATTCTGAGAGAGAAAAATTTCCAGCCAAGAATACTTTATCCAGCAAAACTCTCCTTCAAATTTGAGGGAGAGCTTAAATTTTTCACAGACAAACAAATGCTGAGAGACTTTGCCAATAAAAGACCTGCCCTACTTCAGATTCTAAAGGAAGCCCTACCAACAGAGAGACAAAGAAAGGAGAAAGAGATATAGAGAATTTTAACAGACATATATAGTATCTTACATCCCAAATCACCAGGACACTCATTTTTCTCTAGTGATCACAGATATTTCTCCCGAAGGGACCATAAGCTGGGACATAAAACAAGCCTCAAGAAATTAAAAAAAAAAAAAAAAAAAATTGAATATACTCAAAGAACATTCTCCAACCACAATGGAGTACAAATAGCAGTCAATAATTTTTGAACTATAACTCCACTATTTACTTCCTACATGATAAAAAATACACAAACTCTAAGGACAAATCAGTGGTTTTGAACTCAATGTAAAATATGTAATTTTAGACAACTATATAAAGGTGGGGGAATGAAGGAGTATAGGAACATAGTTTATGTGCCCTATTGAAGTGAAGGTGGTATCAAAGAAAAACAAGATTGATAGGGATTTAAGAGGTTAATTTTAAGCCCCACAGTAGATTATCAGAGAATATAACTGTAGAGATGAAAAGTAGAGTTTGGGTTAAGAGAAATGGGGGAAGGGGCAATGGGGAGTTAAGAAAGGAGTGTAGGGTTGCTGTTTGAGGTGAAGGGAAATTTCTAGTAATGGATGATGGGAAAGAGCATAACATCATTCTGAATGTGATTAATCCCACTAATGGAAGGCTAGGGAGGGGGTGGAATGGGAAGATTTAGGCTGTATATATGTTTCCACAACTGAAAAAAGAAAAAAAAAAAAAACAAAAGACCGTCTAACTAGATGACAATTGAATGCTAAGGATGAACTTGGATGGGATTGGAGGGTGGAGGACAGGTGGCTCGAAGGGACGCAGTTGAGACATAAGGAAAAGGAAATACAGAATGTAAGCATTGTATCATTGTTGAATCTCTTATACTTCTTAGCTGCGCTTAATGGAATTACATAAAAGAATGTTCTTGTTCATGGCAAGTACATACGTGAATTATAGTGTATGTTCAAGGATGTGTGCAGCTAACTCTCATATGTTCAGAAGACGGAGCAATAGATGATGGATGATAGATAGGGAGGGAGGGAAAGAAATAGTGATGTGACAGCATGTTAAAGTTGGTGGATTGAGCTATCAGGGGACAGGGGTCAGGGTATGATGGAATTCTGTGTATGGGGCTAGTATTGTTTTTGCAACTATTCATGTAACTTTGAATTTATTTCAAAATAAAAAAAAAGGTACATCAATATGGATGATATGAATTCTATGCCATACATATTTATTGAACAGTTGGTACTTATGTTGCTTCTTTTCTTCATATTATTTGACAGTATTACAAAAGGAACTATTTAAACATATTTATGTATAAATAAAACATATGATATATAAATATATATGCACATATAACTTAGTAATTATTATAAACCTCAGCATATACAGATTTACTTAAAACTTAATTTAAAAAAGAAAAATGTATTATACATGGTTAAAACAAATTTAAATCAGGCAGAAAGGAATAAAATGACAAGTCCCTCTCCATTGATAATTCCTCTCTCTGAAGTTAAGCCTGGTTAACTATTTCTTTTATATGTTCCCTGAAAATTAAAATTATGTGTATTTCTCCATTTACATAAATGGGCCATAATGCACATGATATTTTTCACTTTCTTTAACAGCATCTATGACTTTATCTTTATATACATATATACATATATATATAAAGCCAATTTAAGGAATTGGCTAACATGATTGTGAGGACTGGCAAGTACAAATTCCAAAGAGCGGGCCAAATTCTGTAGGGCAGGGAAATTCTATTAAGAGTGATGTTGAAGTCTGGAGTCTGAATTCCATAGGATGAGAAACTTAGAGAAAAGTAGAGGATATAGTCTTGAGGCAGAATTTCTTCTGATTTCTGGACCCCTCAGTTCTTTGCTTTTAAGACCTCTTAAAAGCAACTGATTGAATAAGGCCCACCCACATTATATGGAGGGTAAAGTTTTTAAAGTCAGTTATCTACAAAATACCTCCACAGCAACATATAGGCCAGTGTTTGAGCAAACAACTGGGCACCATAACCTAACCAAATTGACACATAAAATTAGCCATCATGGGTATATAATAATTTATTTAACCAGTCAATAATTAGTGAATATTTAGATCATTTCCAGGTTTTTGTTAACCAATAGTGGATTAGTAAATGTGTTGGAGCTTACACCTTGTAATTTTTGAGAGATTTTTCAATGGTTAAATTCTTAGATGTAAAATTATGGTTCATTTAAAATCTTTGTATAGTTATTGCAAAATTGCCTTCCAAAATTACCAATTTACATTTCTTTCAGTTGCAGTTTGCCAACATTGTGTATTAACAGAATAGTTTATGTGTGACCACTTGTCTTGTAAATTTATAAAGATATCTAAATTTAGTTCAAATATAACTCAAAATATTTAGCATTTAAAGATGAACCAGATTTCCAAAAATTCTCGATCTCGCAAAGCTTGTTTTCAATAAAACAGCTTGGTTAAATGCATAAATAAATGATATTTAATTTATAGCCTTATAAAACTTTTCCTATAACAGAGTTTTTTTTTTTAATTGTATCTTAATTTTTACTGTTCCATCTATAATGCTGTGAGATGCTTAGCTGGCTCTACTTTTAGAAATTAAATAGCAACTATAATGCATATTGTATTAATACATTGAAAAATGTTCTTAAAATGCTTGCATTTTTTCTCTAAAAATATATATTTTTCATTTTAAAAATTCTGGGATAACATAAAAAGAACATTTTGTATGTAGTATTAAAAGTTGAATTCTACATGGTATGATGTTGTTCCTCTACTAAAGAAAATGCAGAAATTAGTTAAAAAGTTAGTTAAAATGTAAATATGCAGTAAATTATCAGCTACCTGGACCCTGCTAGAAATAAATCTTCTGAATATCAGAAATTTCTAAACAGCTGAATAAGTCTTTTTTTTTGCTTGCAAGTCTTTTTATTAATTTTCTTTGTTAGAGAAGTTGTAGGTTTATAGAAATATCATGCATAAAATACATAAAATACAGAGTTCCCGTGTACCACCCTGTTATTAACACCTTGCATTACTGTGGTACATTTGTTATAATTCATGAAAGAACATTTTTATAATTGTACTGTTAACTATAGTCCATCATTTACAATAGGGTTCACTGTGTTGTACAGTCCTGTTTTCTATTTAAAAGTATTCTAGTAACATGTACATGACCTAAAATTCCCCCTTTTAACCACATTTCATGTATATAATTCAGTACCGTTAAGTAGACTCACAATGTTGTGCTACCGTCAGTACCATCCATTACCAAAACTTTACAATCAACCCAAATAGAAACTCTACAATTTGAGCATTAACTTCCCATTCCCTACCTCTAACCCAGCCCCTGGTAACCTGTATCCTAGACTCTGATTCTATGAGTTTGTTTATTCTAATTACTTCATATCATTGAGATCATACAATAGTTATCCTTTTGTATCTGGCTTTTTTCACTTAATATGATGTCTTCAGGATTCATCCATGTTGTTGCATGAATCAGAACTTCACAACTGCATTATATTCCCTTGCATGTGCATACCAGATTTTTTTTTTTTTGTATCCATTTATCTTTTGATGGACACTTGGGTTGCTTCAATCTTTTGGGAATTGTAAATAATACTGCTGTGAAGTTTGGTGTGCAAATATCTGTTTGAGTCCCTGCTTTCAATTCTTTGGGGTGTATACCTAGAAGTGGGATTGCCAGGTCATATGGAACTCTAACTTAGCTTTCTGAGGAACTGCCCAACTGTTTTCCACAGTGGCTGCATCATTTTGCATTCCCACCAACAATGAATAAAGTTTCCAATGTCTGCACATCCTCTCCAATACTTGTTATTTTTCCACTCACCCTAGTGGGTGTGAAATAGTATCTTGTGGTTTTGGTTTGCATTTACCTAATAACTAATGATGTTGAACATCATTTCATGTGCTTTTTGGCCATTTGTATATCTTTTTGTCTCTGTATATCTTCTTTGGAAAAATGTTTATTCAAGTCTTTTGCCCATTTTGGGGGGTGGTTTCTACCTTCTGGCTATTATGAATATTGCTGCTATAAACACTTGTGTCCAAGTTTCTATGTGGGCATATGTTTTCATTTCTCTTGGGTATGTACTGAGGGGTGGAATTAAATTATTGTTTCACTTTCTTAAATGGTGTTCTACTTTTGCTTTTAATAGAATTTATTTAATTGTAAGTTTAAGTCATGGCTGTGTTTAACAACTAGCTCGCAAAATTCCTGAAATTTTAACAATTGACTTTTGCAATCCATTAGTAGCCAGCTTCCTGGTCAGCAGGTAAGGTTGTCCTTTGGGGCAGGCTGGTTGTGCTCTGTGAAAGCAATCTTCAAATGTTTGCGGAATGAATGCATTCTGCTAAAGTGCTCTACTTATGTCATCTTTCATTAATTAAATAGTTCCATTTCCAGGTGTTTTTTAAGCATGTATTACAGGCTGGACATTGTCAACTTATGCATGTTGGGCCATAATAGCTTTTTTTAAAAAAAAGTATTGTGGTAACATATATATAAATATTATATAAAACATAAAATTTGTCATTTTAAGTATACAATTCAGTGGTATTAATTACTTTTACAATGTTGTGCAACCATCATCACCATCTATTACCAAAACATTTTCATCACTCCAAACAAAGACTACCCATGAAAAAAAGAATACCATTTCCCCCTCCCCCCAATCATTGGTAACCTCTAATCTGCTTTCTGTCTTTATGAATTTGCCTATTCTATATATCTTATATAAGTGGAATCCAATATTTGTCCTTTTATATCTGGTCTATTTCACTTAGTATAATATTTTCAAGGCTCATCTATGTTGCAGCATGTGAATAATAGTTTCTTAAATGTAAGATTTTAAATTGCCTTTAGGAATCTCTGTAAGGTACTATAACTATATTATTTCCTCTACTGTTTAAGAGAATACTGAAAATACTTTTAACACTTTCTTGGCTCATAACAACATTTGGAGTTATATAGTTATTTTAACATGTTGAAGGTGGCAGTTGTAAATACAATTTTAGTTATATTGAGGACAATTTTCCATGGGCCTCTTGTGTTTCTGTATGTCTTCCAAGCAAAGACACTGACTTTCTTTGTTCCAGACTATCTTTTTTAGAATATTTGTATAGCAAACAGCCTTGGAAGATAGAGATAATGTCTCCTTATGGATTGATAATCCAGTAATGAAGAAATACTACCTGTTATATAAGATTCAGATTCCCTAAGTGCAGGGTTCTTCTCCTGTAAAATAACCACTGTTTTCCCATGTATCACCTGCCTCTCTTCCGTTGCCCTATGAAAATTGGAACTGGTGCAAATGCTGACACTCTGGTAACTGCTACTGCTGTAAGTAAAGTCCTTTGTCTCTAACCCAGGAGTCTGCTTTCTGCCAGCATATATGAAACTGTGGCAGGCTAACTTATTAGCTTGCAATTAGGCCATCCAAACACAGTCTGTGTGTTGAATTTGGCTCCAGGGCAATATTTTGCCAATCCCTGATACAAAACATGGAAGCAAAACCGTATTCTGCTTCCCTAGCAAGTTCTCGAGAACTTTTCTCCAAATCATGGCAGCTTGGATTTTAGATATGCTATCCTCATGACTGATAATAAAATGAAGCATATGCTGCTGCATTTCTGCTTAGAAATAAAATATGGCTGTCTATCAAATTGATTAGCTGATGAAAAGAAAAACCAGTATTTTTTTAAAGTGGTTTTCTAGAAAATTTTCATTTTCACTATTGCTCTTGGAAATCAGTTGATCTGTTAGTCAAGTAGCTAACAGTAGGCAGTGGGCAACTTTTGTCAGCTTATCCCTTTTATCACATATACATTCCTCACAATAAAAATTTACATTAAGTTTATGGGGAGGGTTTGTTCTAAAATCTATAACCTATTCCTCAGCAAATAGTCATACTTTTATGAGGTTCTTCTTAAGGTTTGTGATAACAGAATTTCTAAAACAAAGAATATTAAACATTGGGTCTAGATTGATAATCCAGTAATGATGAATTACGCAATTTTAATCAGTCTTCCTCCTGAGGACAAGTTTTAAAAGCTGTTTAAAAAAAAGAAAAAAATCTGTGAGTATATCTCAGACTTAAAAAAAATAAGGAAGAATTAGCCATCTCCAGGATCTGGGTGAGGGTTGAGGCCTAGGAAAATGGCCCAGTGATTACAGTTGCTTTTGCCCTAGGGACAAAAATGAAGAGACTGGCCCCTAGTTTTGTAGCCTGGAATAAGCTACAGGACAGAGATGAGAGTCCAGGGCCAATGAATCAGGGATCATGGTGAGCTACTTGTCCAACATTAGGTTGGGACCCCAAGAGTTACACCATAGAGGAAAAGAAGAACCAGAAGGAGACAGCGTTTTTAGGGACTATTGCCCAGTTTTAAATCATCTGAGTCCCAGTAATTGTTCTGAGATGATTCTGCATTCCTAGTACTCCCAGGAACTTGGAAGAATTAAATGTAAACCCCCTCTAGGGGAAAAAAAATAGCATCCTAGGCCTCAAATTGTTTCTATAATTTTTCATGAGGAGACAAAACATATGACACACACACACACACAAATATAATGCAATAGAAACAACAGAAACAGACACATGGGAGCTTTACTTATTAATGATACAACATAATATATCAGATTATACTTACTATTTTTCAGGAAAACAAAAGACAAGATTATAAATTTTGAAATTAAAATTTAAAAAGAAGGAAATGAAAATTCTAGAATTGAAAATAAAAAGAAAATATAATAAGTGAAGAACTCAATGTGGAGATACAGATGGAGAGAGGGAGAATATGGGTCAGAAAAAAATATACAGAATGAAGCCTGTAAAATTTAGATGCAGTTGAAGATAGAATAAGTAAAATTAAAGAAAGTATCCATAATAAACTTTAAAGAGTTAAAAAGATGGGAAATAGGTAAGAGAGGATGAAAGACTTAAAAAATCTAGTGAGAAGGTCTAAAATCCTTGGAATGTCCCAGAAGGCAAAGAGAAGAATAGGGCCGAAGCAACATTTGAATAGATAATGACCGAGAACTTTCTAAAACTAATAAAGACATAAAGCCTCAATTTCTTCAAGATGACTAGGAAACCAAGGCAGGATAAATAAATTTAGGCCTCAATCAAGGCAAAAAATATAGTACAAATGTGGAAAACTAAACAAGGAAAAAAATTTTAGAGCTACCAGAAGAAAAAAAACAAGTGACTCTTAACTGTGAAATTAGTCTTAGAGCTGACTTCTTAATAGAAATAAATAAGCCAGAAGACAATGGAATAACATCTTCAAAATACTGTAGGAAATAACTGCCAAACTAGAAGTATATACCTAATGAAAATACCCTTTGGAAATGAAGACAGTTTTCAGATAAACAAAAAAAGGTGTGAATTCATCAGTATCAAACCTGGGCTAAAAGAAACACTAAAAGGAGTTCTTTAGACAGATATAAAATAATCTCAGCATATGGTTGAAGATGTAGGAAGGAAGTAAAAGCAATTAAAGTAGTAAATATGTGGGTAAATATAAAAGAATATTGAAAGTATAAAGCAATAATAACCTCTCAGATTTAAATATAGAGAGAATTAAAACACTTGAAAGAATGGCATATAAAACAGAAGGATGTTAAAAGAGCTAAACTGTTCTAAAGACCTTGCCTTGCATGGAAAGAGGGTGAATCTATTAAATAATTTTCTTTAATAAGTCAAGGATATATGTTTTAATCTTTAGGAAAATTATTAATAGTAAAAGAGTATATAAACTCTAAGTTAATATAAAGGGTGTTTTAATTTCCTTGTTGCCAAAGCAAATACTAATGTGGTGGACTGGGTTAAACAATGGGAATTTGTTGGCTCATGGTTTTGTGACTAAGAGAAAGTCTCAATCAAGGTGTTCAGGCAAATGCTTTCTTCCCAAACACTGGTGTTCTGAGACTGGATGCCAGTGATCCTTGATCCTGGGCTTCTATGTCACATGGCCATACACATAGCAGTCTCTACTGGCCTCTCCATTCTCTTCCAGATTCCATTGACTTTTAGCTTCTGGCTGCTCCCTCTGTGGCATTTTCTATCTTCCTGACTTTCCCTTTAAGGCCTTCAGTAATAGAATTAAGACACATTCCTTGGCCACATCTTAGCTGAAGTAACTTCATCAAAAAATCTGACTTACAATGGGTTCATACCCACAGGAATGGATTAAGTTTAAGAATTTACGGGGCGGGGGGGGGGGGATCTATAGCTCCAGACCACCACAGAAGGCAAAATGGAATAAAAAATAGAAAATAAACTAAGAAAGGAAAGAAGATAAATAGAAAGTACTTCAGAAAAGGATAGACTTAAACACAAATATATCATTAATTACATTAAATGTAAATGGACTAAATGCTTCAATAAAATGTAAACTTAATGCTATGCTGTTTACAAGAGTGATATTTTAAATGTTGATGCAGAAAGATTAAAAGTAACAGGATAGAAAAATATGCAAACGCTGACCAAAGGTATGCTAATGAAGTTATCTTAAGATAAAAGAATTTAAGATAAGCAATAAAACAATTAAGAAAAAAGCATTATTAGAAAGGGGATGGTTAAAAGTTTTAATCCTACCATGAAAAGATAAAATTATGTAATTATAACCTCAAAAAATATAAAGTATAAATTGATGGTACTACAAGGTAACCTAAACAAACCCATAATTCTAGCGAAAAATTTTTGTGTGTGTGGAAACAGTTTCCCATTTTTACCATTTTTTAAGGTTACATGTCAGTGGTATTAATACATTCACAATGCTATTCTACCATAACCACCATTTATTACCCTTTGCATGACCACAAGCAGAACCTCTTTCCCTATTAAGCAATTAGTCCCCATCCCTCCTCTTCCACAGTCCCTAATAACCTATAATCTTCTTTATGTCTCTATGAATTTGGTTATTCTAGATATTTTGTATTAGTTGAATCATACAATATTTGTCCTTTTGTGCCTGGCTTATTTGACTCAACACTATCAGAGTACATCCATGTTGTAGCATGTATGTACTTTTTCAGCTTAGTAGTATTCCATTGTATGGACATACTACGTTTGATTATCCGTTCATCTGTTAATGGTCTCTTAAGTTGTTTCCACCTTTTGGTTATTGTGAATAATGGTGCTATGAACATTGGTGGGCAAATATCTGCTTGTCCCTGCTTTCAGTTCTTTTGGGTATATACATGGGAGTGGAATTGCCAGGACATAGGTTAATTCTGTGTTTAATGTTTGAGGAGATGCCAAACTGTTTTCCACAGTGACTGTACCATTTTCATAATGAAAAATTTTAACACACCTCTCTCAGTAACAGAACAAGCAGATTAAACATATAAAATCAGCAAAGGTATAGAAGATTTGCACAGTTAGATTAGCAAACTTGACTTAATGAACACATATGGAACACTGCACCCATCAACTGGAAAACTAGGCCCAAATGACTTCTACCAAACATTTAAGGAGTTAACATGCCAATCTTACACAACCTCTTTCAGAAAACAGAAGAAAAAAAGGAACATTCCACATAATGAGGATAGAACATAGAAAATAAATTAAAAGCCAATCTCACTCATGGATAATATATCAATATTATTACAAATGCCCAAATAGTGTTTATTTCATGTATTAAAGATTGAGTTAATATTAGAAATGCAATCAGTATAGCTCATCACATTAACAGAAAAAGGATGATAATTTTGTAATTTTCTAAGTAGATGCAAAAAAGATGTTTGATAAAGTATAGCATCCATTTGTGATTAAAAACTCTGTAAACTAGAAGTCAAAAGGAACCTCCTTCATGTGATTAAATATCTCCAAAAACCTACAGCAAACATTATACTTCACATTATATTACACTCATACTTAAAGTGTTGAAAACTTTCTTTTTAAGATAGGAAATGAGACACGAATATCATTACTTACTTTTACTCAACATTATATTGGAAGTTCTCGCCAATGGTGTAAAACAAGAAAAATAAATATGGAAGTATTTGAAAGGAAAAACTGAAACTATCACTTTTCATAGTCAATATGATTGTGATTGTAGAAACACATGAGAATCCATAGATAAATTATTGGAGTTAAAGGTGAGTGTGGCAGGTTGAGTTATGTACCCCAGAAAAGAATATGTTCTTAATACCATTCCTGTGTGTGTGAACTCATTGTTAATAGGGCCTTTTGAAGATGTTATTTTTAGTTGAGGTGTGCCCAGCTGAATCAGGATGGATCTTAATCCTGTTGTTGGAGACCTTAAAATGAGAAAGTCACAAGAAGGGACAAGAAGCCAGAAGTCACTGGGAACCCAGAAGAAAAAGGAGAGCATGTCTCCATGTGATGGGAGAACCAAGGAAACCAAAGTTTGCCTACCAACCCGAATGCTACCAACCTCAGAAGAAGCAAGCCTTCTAGCCTCTGAAACCATAAGCCAGTAGATTCCTGTTGTTAAGCAACCCATTTGGTGGTATTTGTCATAGATGCTTGGAAACTAAGTGTGTTGCTGGGGAAATCACAGACACACTCAGTAGCCATCTTCTAGCCCTCACCTAGTCCCTCCCTTCCCTCTCTTTTTTGCATGCTGGTATTGGGTGTTTCCATTTTTGTTTGCTTGTGTGAAAGTATCTGTATCCCTTTCATAGGAGACCTTAGTCAGACTGGTCATAATATCTCACCCAGCCCCAGCTACTTGCTGGGGCACAGGGGTTGCTTGATGAATGCTTTTTGCTTGTTGGCAAGACCCCCTTCCCCTGGGGTGTATATAAACCTAAGATTCTGGGGTCACAAGTGTCCCTCTTCTCTGACGTGAAGTGGGGCATGTGTTGCTGCCATCCACTAATCCTGGCCCAAGCAGTTGGCCTCCCTAGGGGACCAGCCATAATGGGATCTCTTCTCCTGCTCTTTTGGACCTTTTCTGCTGTGTAAGTAATAAAGTGGTCATATGCTGAAAGTTCCTGTTGTGCCTGAGCCTATGTTCCCACAACACACCATATAGCAGCTCACTCCAGATGAGTTTGGCAAGTTTGCTGGATGATCAATATGCAAAAAGCAATCGTATTGCTGTATATCATCTAAAATTACTTAGACAAAATAATTTCAAAAATGATACTATTTAAAATAGCATTTTACAAATATCGTGGATTAAATCTACTTAAATATGTGCAAGCCCTCCCTGTAGAGAACTATAAAATTTTATTAGAAGACATTAAAAAAACCTACAGAAACAGAGGGTTATACCATGTTCATAGGTTGGAAGACCACAGTGTTGTAAAGAAGTTAATTCTTCCTGAATTGGTTTATAGATCAATGGAAATCTTATCCAGCTTTTTTAGCGGGGAGGGGAAAGAGAGGAACATGCAAATGATAAGCTGATTCTAAAATTTACTTAGAAATGCAAAAGGTAAACAATAGCAAAATTGCACATGAAGAAGAGTAAGGTGGAAGGACTTATTTAAGTGGATATTTTGTCTTTAATTATAAAGTCAGTGTAATTAAGACCATGAGCTATTGTCAAAAGGATAAAAAATAGACCTATGAAATAGAATAGAGATCCCAGAAATCCACCCACACAAATGCACTTGATTTTCAAAAAGAAAAACACACCACTGCAATATAGTGGAGAAAGAAGGGTCTTCTCAATATATGGTACTGCACATGGAAAAGAATGTAAAAGACCCTTATCTCACATTTTACACAAAAAATCATTAGAAGTTGAATTCTAGATCTAAATGTGAGTGTCATAAAAAAGTCTTCCAGAAAATAATAACGGAGAATATGTTTATGAACTCGGGGTAGGGAAAGACTTCTTAAACAGGACACAAAAAAACACTAGCTGTAAAAGCAAAGATGGGTAAGTAAGACTACATTAGAATTAAGAACTTTTGGTTCTCAAAATATACCATTAAGAGCACGAAAAGGCAAAACAAACTGGAATTATATTTTTGAAAAAAGATTAAAAAAGGGCTCATATACAGAATATATTGAGAACCTCTCTACAAATCAATATTATAATGCAAGCAACACAACAGAAAAATGGGCAAAGACTTGAACAGGCATTTCACAGAAGAGGTATCAAATGGCCAATAGGCAAATGAAAACTAATTAATTAGTAATCATATTTCAGATTAAAACTAAAATGAGAAATTCCTACACACCCACATGTATGAATATACTTTAGAAGACAGCTAATGCCAAGTGTTAGGAGGTATGGCAAAAGGAACTCTTTTACGTTGCTGGATGAAATGTAAATTGCTATAACCACTATGGAATACCATTTGGCAGTATTTATTGAAGGTGAGTATAATAATATTCTGTGATCCTGCGATTTTACTGCTAGGTATATACCCAACAGAAATGCTTGCACATGTGCACCAAGAGGTAATGTACACTGATGTCTATATCAGCATTATTCATAATAACCAAAAACTAAAAACAGTTCACGTCTATGAACGGTAGAATGAATAAATTGTCATATATTCGTACAATGAAGTATTATACCACAATGAAGATGAATGAGCTATACCTACATGCAAGAACATGGATGAATCTCATTATATATAAAGTCCAAAACAGGAAATGTTTTTACACCATTTGGGTGTGGTGGTAAACTATAAGGAAAAGTAATGATATGATTACCACACAAATCAGGATAGAGGACAGAGTAATTAATGATTGAGAGATGAAACAAAAGGGCTTCTGGGATGCTAATAGAATTCTATTTCTTGACTTGGGGGTGGTTACACACATGTTTTGTAAACTTTTCTGTATATGTTAGTGTTTTAGTTTCCTTTGACTACTTAAACAGATGCCATGGAATGGATTGGTTTAAACAATGGGATTCTATTAGCTCACAGTTTTGAGGCTGAGAGAAAGTCCAAATCAAGGTGTCATCAAGGCTATGCTTTCTTCCCAAAGACTGTGTTCTGGGGCTGGCTGCCGGTGATTCTTGGTCCTTGGCTCCTCTGTCACATGGCAGTAAACTTGGTGGCCTCTCTGTTCTCTTCTGGGTTCTGTTGAATTTCAACTTCTTGCTTACCCTGGTTTTCCCTCTTTCTGTGTGAATTTCATTCCACTTATAAAGGACTCCAGTAATAGGATTAAGACCCATCCTGATTGAGGTGGGTCACACCGTAACTGAAGTAACCTCATTAAAGGTCCTACTTACAATGGGTTCACACCCACAGGAATGGATTAAGGTTAAGAACATGTTTTTCTGGGTTACATACAACTCCAAACCAACATAGTTAGTTTTCACAACTAAAAAAAAAAAAAAAAAAAAAAAGTGTGTGTGTGTGTGTGTGTGTGTGTGTATTTAAACCATGATTAGGAGCCAGAGCCAGAAGTGACGATGTGAGGCTATTTTATGACTTCAAAAATTGGCTCTGATGTAATAAAAATGTTAAATCCTGTTTATATTATTCAGTACACTTTTGGTTGCAAATAATAGAAACCCAACTCAAACTGCCTTGAAATAATTTACACTAATTCTATAAAATACCTAATAAAAACTCTAGTAATAGATGCAGGGGCTCAATATCAATTTTCTATGCACAGCCAACATGCATCATAAATAAAAATTTACTGAATGAAAATCAGGGCTCCTTTTCCAACTCTAGATTCTGTTTCTCTTTTTATGCTAGCATCATTTTTCTTCTACTAGTGAAAAATTCCTCCATGCAGGAGGAAAGATGCCATAAGCCATTCCTTACTTTGTCTTTACAGTTTACAGTCACAGAAGCAGCAGACTTCCTTCCCATTAACTGGCAGGAACTTCTCAGGGACATGTCCATCAGGCTCAGCTTGAGCCACATGTCTATTCCTGAAAAGATCACTAAGTGAGTACATGACTGGGGTGGGTTACTCTGAACTAGATCATGTACACCATTAGTATTGTGTGGGTGGGAATAGCGTCATCCTCACCAGGACCTCATAGCATAGGAGAAAATGATTCCCTAAAGAGGTGTATGCTGGTGGACAAACTGAACAACTGCATCATGAAATCCTTTTCATGTTAACTGTCTTGATCTATAGTAGTGCTTTTCAACTCAAGCTGCATGTTAAAATCAACTAATGAAATTTTAAAAAATATTAATGTTCAGGACTACCCTAGACCAATTAAATCATAATTTTTGGTGGTGTGGGGAGGCAGGGAAGCATTGGCATTATTTTTTTAAGCCCTCAAGGTGATTTAATGTTGTCTCAATGCTGAGAGCTACTGGATCATTGCTTAAGTAATTGAGGTAATATTCAGAGCAGAAAAACAGTGAACATATTTATAGATACTATTGTCTTCTCCTGTGAGTGCTATAGTTATCTAATATAAGAATTGCTTTTTCCCCCTACATCACAAATCATCAACAACCTCAGTTGAAAGTAAAAAGAAACAAGAGTATACATAGTTAAGAATTAACTTGCATTCCTTAAGCCAGAGGTAAATAACCCCTTTATAGACTCTTGATCAATATGATAAAGTTATGTTAGCTACATTAGCACATGAAAAACAGCCAATTGATTCATGCCCTGCTTTAAAACCACAGAAAATGGATTCACTAGCATCTCCTATAATACAAGCTGGCAAAAACCATTTTATCAGCAATACAGGTGATATGTTGTACTCTGAAAGAAAATCTTGAAAGATCCACAAATGTTCCATTGGATCCCAATTTTCCTATTAGTCATAGCTGCATTTTAAATGTGATCTATTTTTGAAAGGCCAAAGCTACCCTTCTGGAAATAGAAAGGATCAGATTTGTAATAATTCAGGCAGAACTGTCATATGATATTTCCATAAGTTCAGATAACAGAATGTGAAAGGAACAGAGGCTATTTCCACATCCTAATATCAAATAGGTACATAGAAGCTGATACTATACTAGGTGCTAATCGAAGGTAATATGGCACTAATCCAACTTACTTACGTTCACCTTTTGTCCATGGTATAAATGGCCATTCTCTGAATTTTAGCATAACAACTTGTATTAGTTAGGGTTCTCTAGGGAAACAGAACCAACAAGAGATATTTGTAAATACAAGGTTTTTATAAAAATGTCTCATGCAACTGTGGGGATGCACGAGTCCAAATTCCATAGGGCAGACAGTGAGCTGGCATCTCCACTGAAGGTTTTTGATGAACTCCCCAGGAATGGCTGGCTGGCTGAAGAAGTGAAAGTTCTTTCTCTTCTTCCTTAAAAGCCTTCAACTGATTGGATTAAATCCAGCTGATTGAATTCTCTCATTGCAGAAGGTACACCCTTTGTTGATGTAATCAGCCACAGATACAATCAATTGATATTTAATAAACCAGCTTTCTAGTTTATTAACCAGTCACAAATGTCCTTGCAGTAATGATTAGGCCAGTGCTTACTTGACCAGATACCTGGAAACCATCACCTGGCCAAGTTGACACATGAACCTAACCATCACAGTCCACCCATTGTCAACTTGGCAGCTATACACATCACCATAAATCATACTTAATCTCTAAATAGAACAAAATAACAGACATATGTTTCATCTAACAATACTCAGCTGTCCTGCATACAGCTGAAAACACACTGAATCTCTCCAGAATAGGGTGCAAGTCCTTGGGTAATATTCACTCTTAAAGTTGATATCCTGTAAATTAAACACTATGAAATGAACAATACAACTTCTGTCATATGTTAAGGGGATAAGATAGAGAAGAAAACAGATACTTTATGGACAAAAACAAACATGCTCAAAACAAGGAGGAAATATTCATGCCATCATAATCCTCATTTCTGTAACTGATCACATGGTCATAGTTCATATTTATCACGACCTTCTTCCACTACCCATTCCATGTTCCCTTTACCCTCAGCAAGCCCTTCAATGGGCTGTGGTTCTTTGCCTGGTGGAGTGACCCAAACTTTCATTCCTGAAGTTTCTGGGCCATTGGTAGTCCTGCCTGCATTGGGTTGTTGCAGTTTTCCATTGACTTTAATCACAGGGTATGGTAGTACTAAAAGAAGCCCTAGGGGATCTCCTGTATTCCAGGAAAACTCTTCTTTACCTCTATTGTGTAGTTGCAGTGCTGTTTCCCTTTGATAATCAGGATTATCCCCTTCCTTACCTGTTGATTCAGAGGCATGAGAAATCCAAAGTGGCCAGGTGACAGTCATAACTTCCAGTTCAATGGGATTATTGTGTCTCCTGGTGGGAGCATTCCTCCTTTTGTAACTAAAACTTCTAGACCAGCAGAACTTAAGGTTGCAGGGACAGGAAGCAAAAATTTTCCTAGTGGATCACTAGGAGTGATAGTGGTGCACTCCCTTTTCCACCCCTTGATTCCTGGATCCATGAATCCTGGCTATGGGAGAAACAGCACCATAGCGTGGATGCTGATTCAGAGCACACACAGCCTCCTAGAGAACACTGTCCCAGCCCTGCAAGGTATTGCTACCTTGTTGGTGCCGTAATTGAGTCTTCAAAAGACCATTCCACCGTTCTGTCAACCCAGCTGCCTCTGGATGATGGGGAACATGCTAAGACTAGAGAATTCCACAAGCATGTGCCCATTCCCTCACTTCATTTGTTGTGAAGTGGGTTCCTTGATCAGAAGCAATGCTGTGTTAAATACCATGATGGTGGATAAGGCATTCCTTAAGTTCATGGATGGTAGTATTGGCAGAAGCATTGCATGCAGGGAAGGCAAACCCATATCCAGAGTATGTATCTATTCCAGTTAGAACAAATTGCTGTCCCTTCCCTTTTGGAAGTGGTCCAATGTAATCAACCTGCTACCAGGTAGCAGGCTGATCAGTTCGGGGAATGGTGCCGTATTGGGGACTGAGTGTGGGTCTCTGCTGCTGGCAGATTGGGCACTCAGCAGTGTCTGTGGCCAGGTCAGCCTTAGCGAGTGGGAGTCCATGTTGCTGAGCCCATGCATACCCTCCATCCCTACCACCATGACCACTTTGTTCATGACCCCATTGGACAATGACAGTAGTGGCTGGGAAAGAGGTTGACTGGTATCCACAGAATGGGTCCCATCTTATTCACTTGATATTAAAATCTTCCTTTCCTGAAGTCACCCTCTGGTGAGCATTCACATGGGACACAAATATCTTCATGTTTTTTGTCGACTCAGAAAGTTCTATCCACATACTTCTTCCCTGGACTTCTTTGTCACCAATCTTCCAATCATGTACCTTGCAAGTCCCTGATAATCCAGCCAAACCATTAGCAGCAGCCCATGAATCAATATACAAATGCACCTCTGGCCAGTTCTCCTTCCAAGCAACGTGAACAACCAGGTGCACTCCTCGAAATTCTCCCCACTGGGAGGATTTCCCCTCACCACTGTCCTTCAGGGGCATCCCAGAAAGGGGCTGCAGTGCTGTAGCAGTACACTTTCGGGTGGTGCCTGTATATCATGCAGAAACTATTGTAAACCAGGCCTGAGTTTTCTCTTCCTCAGTCAACTGATTGTACAACTGTAAGCAGCAGCATGTGTTGGGGAAATAAAATTTAAAACAAAATTTTTTCCAACCCAGAAAACTTCTCCACAAAGGTAGAAGAGAAAGAAAAACGATTGTATTATTGAAAAAGCCAGAAACCAGAATGTGATGCATCACAGGCAATTTGCTAAGGAGTTTGTAAAGAAAGACATCTCACCCTTAAAATTGCCAAGCAGACACAACCCATTACATACATGTTCTCATTGACTGCATGATTTGTCAAACATAGTTCATCTTAAATTCACCTTGTAATTAGGATGTTCTTTGTATTTGCTAATTGCCTCTATCCAAAGGAGTAATAAAATGTCTCATATCTCTATGACAGGTAGATAGTTACAACTTGGAGACAGATGCCTAAGCTAAACTGCTATGGGAATGGGGAGACAAGGGTGCTAACTCCCTTGATATTTACATTTCAGAGTGATGGCTCCAAGGTTCTTGAGAAAGACATTGTTGGGTTTTAAAGCTGGCAAAAGGCTTATTTAACTTGTAAAAAGATTTACATATATCTCAAAGGGCAGGGAAAGAACTTGCAAGCACAAGTTTTTGAAAGAATGTTCTAGGAAGAAGTAATGGAGAGAATCTCTTCCTTTTTTGTACTGGGAAGTTTCATATATATATGTATTTATTTTTTAATTTATTTTTACCTTACACATGGCATAGTTAAAAGAGACTTTTAGAATAAGATATACCTGGAATTATGTTTTGTCTATTATTTACCAGCTGTGTGGTCTTGGGCAGAGTAACTTCTTAGTGCCTTATTTCCTAAACTTGTAAAATAAGAATACAATCTATTTTGCAGTATTTTTGAGGATTAGGAATGACAACTACCATGCATCTGCTATTTTGCTTCAGAATTTTTTTAATTATACAAGTAAATAAATATGTTCTCCTTAAAAGAATAAAACATTACAGATAAGAAATATAGACTTTGATCACCATACTCTTTCCCACCTTGTCAATGTTAGCCACTAATATACATTCGGCGTATAGTGAGAGACTTGCATACTCGAATGGACAATGGCCAGATTGTGTTCAACAATAGAATTTGGATCCATAGTCTCTGTAGCCACCAGCCTGGTAAGCCAAACCACAAAGTGCAGCCATCAGCTCAGAAGTATCAGTGTTTGGACAATAACTCTCAGCTCAGTGACAACTCAGGACCAACCAGAGAAAGCCAAACATGTTTCCCAAACCAATCACATAAGATGCCCTCCTTCTAGTTATCCCACTTCCAGCTTTCCCATGCCAAAACCTCTAATCAGAGCATACCTGAAACCTTCCCTTTTTTGACTTAAAAACTTTATAAACTCTTCTGCCTGCCTTTGAGTCTCTGCCAAAGGCAGGATGTGAATAGTCTGTTCTCATTTGTATGGTCTTTGTTTATTTATACAATATATTTTTATTATGCATTTTACATATTGACATTCATTTGTACCTATTTAAATTTTGCAAAAACTTGTATCACTTCTAACAGCTTTCTGTCACCACCAACTATGTGGGTACAAATTTCAATCATTAATTGCAAAGACTGCAATAACTCAATTCAATACAATTCTGACTCTAACTGGAGTTAGGCCAGACTCCACAGGTTAAGGGCAATCCTCTTGTCCTTCAGGTACTTAAAAGATTGGGGACCCAGGCCACCCACACTTCTAACAATTGACTACTAATTCAGGGGTTCCCACCACTTCATTGGGTTTGATAAACCACTAGAAGGACCCACAGAACTCACTGAAAGTGTCAAACTTATGATTATAGTTTTATTATAGAAAAAAGATACCAAAAAAAAGATGGATAGGGCTATGTCTGGGAGGGTGTCAAATACAAGCTTCGGTTTCCTTTTCTACATGGAGTCACGATGCATCACCCACCAAGCACGGAGATGTATCTTATCAGTCATGGAAGCTCACTGGAACTTTGCATATCTGTGCCAGTTTGAATGTATTGTGTCCCCCAAACGCCATTATCTTTGATGTAATCTTGTGTGGGCAGACATTATCGTTTTGGTTAGATTTCTTTGAGTGTTTCTTTGGAGCTGAGCCCCAGCCAGCTGTGAGTGATGACTCTGATTGGATATTTCTATGGAGGCGTGGCCCCACCCATTTAGAGTGGGCCTTGATCAGTGGAGCCATATAAATGAGCTGACAGGCAGAGGGAACTCAGTGCAGCTGTGAGTGATGTTTTGAAGAGGAGCTATAGCCAAGAGGGACACTTTGAAGAAAGCACAGGAGCTGCAGATGAGAGACATTTTGAAGATGGCCGTTGGAAGCAGACTCTTGCTCCAGAGAAGCTAAGAGAGGACAAATACCCCAAATGCAACTAAGAGTGACATTTTTGAGGAACTGCAGCCTAGAGAGGAACGTTCTGGGAGAAAGCCATTTTGAAACCAGAACTTTGGAGCAGACGCCAGCCACGTGCTTTCCCAGCTAACTGAGAATTTCCGGACACTACTGGCCATCCTCTAGTGAAGGTACCCCGTTGATGATGTGTTACCTTGGACACTTTATGGCCTTAAAACTGTAACTATGTAACCAAATAAACCCCCTTTATAAAAGTTAATCCAATTCTGGCAACATTAGCAAACTAAAACAGTATCCAAGTTTATATGAGGTTTTATTATGCAGGCATGATTGGTAGAATCATTGTCCATGTGACTGAGTTCAATCTACAGCAGCCCTTCCCTCCCAGAGGTGGAGGCATGGTTGACATTACATGCTTCAAAAACCCCACTCCCTAATCACAAGATTGGTCTTTCCGGTGTGACCAGCCCCTACCCTAAGACTACAGGTCTGGCCCCTCTTTCATCTCATTAGCATATGAACGATCAGATGTGGTCCTGGGCCCACCATAAATAACAATAGACATTCCCATCCAAAGACGCAGAGGTTGCCTCCCGGGAACTGGAGACAGACCAGTCAAGTTTTTCATTATACCGTAGTACCCAGGGGAAACAGATACCATTTTTTGGATTTTTAAAAACAAAAATGGTATCATATCATATATGTTGTTCTGTAACCTTATTTTTTTTTTACCTTAATTACTATTTATTTGTTCTTATTTGCAGTCAGCAAAACTAAATTTCAAAAAGAAGGAGTGTCAAAGGCGTGTCAAGAGATATGGCCCTAAGTGCAACGTGGAATCCTACACTGGGTCTCGAGACAGAAAGAGGACATTAATGAAAAACTGGTGAGATCCAAATAATGTCTAGACTTTAGTTAATAGCAATGTACCAATGTTGGTTTCTTAGTTTTGACAAATAGACCATGCTAATATAAGAGAAATTGGGTGCAGGATATGATATATGGGAACCCTCTGTTCAATTTTTACAATTTTCCTGTAAATCTAAAATATTGCAAAATAAAAAGTTTATTTAAAAAAAGTATAGCAAATTTTAATTGTCAATGTTAAATGTAAAATGCTTTTATCTTAGAAGCCAGTTTTTTGAACCAAACTCAAGTACTGGCTCTAAAACTTTAAAAATTTCTACACAATTGTTCTTCTCTAAGGAAATACTTTTCATACAAAGGATCTATCACTATTTGATACTTAGGAAACTGGTGAAGCACTGGTCTGATATCCTGGCTAAACATCTAGGTACCAAATATGTATACAAACAGAAATGTGTTGCCATATCCCCCCCCCCCCACTTACTTCTTTCCTTTCCATTTTTTTTCTTTTTCTTTTTTTAATTTTTATTGAGATTGTTCAGATACCATACAATTATTCAAAGATCCAAAGTGTACAATCGGTTGCCCCTGGTACCCTCATACAGCTGTGCATCCTACACCACACTTAATTTTTGTTCAATTTTTACAATCTTTTCATTACTCCAGACAAGAAATAAAGTGAAAGGTGAAGAAAAAAAAAAAAAAAGGAAACTCAAATCCTCCCGTATCCCTAACCAACCCCCCTCAATTGTTGACTCGTAGTGTTGGTATAGTACATTTGTTACTATTTATGAAAGAACATTTGAAATACTACTATTTGTAGTATATAGTTTGCAATAGGTATATATTTCTTCCCTATATGCCCCTCTATTATTAACTTCTAATTGTATTGTCATACATTTGTTCTGGTTCATGGAAGCGATTTCTAATATTTATACAGTTAATCATGGCATTAGCCCACCATAGGATTCAGTTTTATTCATTCCCATCTTTTGACCTCCAACTTTCCTTCTGGTGACTTATATGACTCTGAGCTTCCCCTTCCACCTCATTCACGCACCATTCGGCACTGTTAGTTATTCTCACATGTTGCTACCGACACCTCTGTTCATTTCCAAACATTTAAGTTCATCCTAGTTGAACATTCTGCTGATACTAAGCAAACGCTCCCCATTCTTAAGCCTCGTCCTATATCTTGGTACCTTATATTTCATGTCTATGAGTTTACATATTATAATTAGTTCCTATCAGTGAGACCCTGCAATATTTGTCCTTATGTGTCTGGCTTATTTCACTCAGTATATTGCCCTCGAGGTTCTGTCATCAACCCTTTTTTTTTTTTTAAGATGGTTTTGTTCACACACCATACATTCCATCCTAAGTAAACAATCGATGGTTCCCTGTATGGTCACATATTTATGTATTCAACACCTTCACCACTATCTATGTAAGGACATCTACATTTCTTCTACAAGGCAGGAGGGAGAGTCAATGAAGGTAGAGAGGCAAAAGAAAGAGGAAAAAGAAATGACAGCTAGGAAGCAGCAAAAGGAAAAATAACCTTAAATCAAGGTAGAGTAAAGAGTCAGACAACAGCACCAATGTAAAGTGTCTAACACGCCTCCCCTATCCCCCCCTCTTATCTACATTTACCTTGGTATATTGCCTTTGTTACATTAAAGGAAGCATAATACAATGATTCTATTAGTTACAGTCTCTAGTTTATGTTGATTGCATCCCTCCCCCAATGCCTTCCCATTTTTAACACCTTGCAAGGTTGGCATTTGCTTGTTCTCCCTCATAAAAGAACATACTTGTACATTTTATCACAATTGTTGAACACTCTAGATTTCACTGAGTTACACAGTCCCTTTCTTCTCCTTTCTTCTGGTGTCTCACATTCTCCCAACCTTCCTCTCAACCGTATTCATAGTTATCTTTATTCAGTGTACTTACATTGCTGTGCTACCATCTCCCAAAATTGTCTTCCAAACCTTTCACTCCTGTCTTCTCCTATCACTCCGTAGTGCTCCCTTTAGTGTTTCCTGTAGGGCGGGTCTCTTGTTCACAAAGTCTCTTATTGTCTGTTTGTTGGAAAATATTTTGAGCTCTCCCTCATATTTGAAGGACAGCTTTGCTGGATATAGGATTCTTGGTTGGTGGTTTTTCTCTTTCAGTATCTTAAGTATATCACACCACTTCCTTCTTGCCTCCATGGTTTCTTCTGAGAGATCCGCACATAGTCTTATTAAGCTTCCTTTGTATGTGATGGATCGCTTTTCTCTTGCTGCTTTCAGGATTCTCTCTTTGTCTTTGACATTTGATAATCTGATTATTAAGTGCCTTGGCTTAGGCCTATTCAGATCTCTTCTGTTTGGAGTACGCTGCGCTTCTTGGATCTGTAATTTTATGTCTTTCATAAGAGATGGGAAATTTTCATCGATTATTTCCTCTATTATTTCCTCTGCCCCTTTTCCCTTATCTTCTCCTTCTGGGACACCAGTGATACATACATTCTTGTACTTCGTTTCATCCTTAAGTTCCCAGAGACATTGCTCATATTTTTTCATTCTTTTCTCCATCTGCAACTTTGTGTGTAGGCTTTCAGGTGTTTTGTTCTCCAGTTCCTGAGTGTTTTCTTCGGCCTCTTGAGATCTGCTGCTGTATGTTTCCATTGTGTCTTTCATCTCTTGTGTTGTGCCTTTCATTTCCATAGATTCTGCTAGTTGTTTTTTTGAACTTTCAATTTCTGCCTTATGTATGCCCAGTGTTTTCTCTACAGCCTCTATCCCTTTTGCCAAATCTCTAAACTTTTTGAATTGATTTAGCATTAGTTGTTTAAATTCCTGTATCTCAGTTGAAGTGTACGTTTGTTCCTTTGACTGGGCCATAACTTCATTTTTCTTAGTGTAGGTTGTAGTTTTCTGTTGTCTAGGCATTTGATCTCCTAGGCCACCCCAATCAGGTTTTCCCAAATGAGAACAGGCTCAGGTCCCAGAAGGAGGAAATATTCAGTATCTGGTTTCCCTGATGGTTTTTCTTAGAGAATTTATACACCTGTGCTTTTCTGCCCAGCAGGTGCACCTGTCAGCCTGTCACGGGCTGGTGTAAGGGGGTGTGGCCTGTGTCTCTACTCCCCTAGGCTTTAGCGTCTGGTTCCAGTAAGGCAGGAAGTAGAGCTGGGCCCCTCCCTTTCATCTTGGAAAGCTATGCCCCCTCCAGAGAGGTCATTTGAATATCAATAAGTTCTTTGTTTCTCTGATTCTGCTGGTCAAAGTGTTGCGATTTTTAAATGGCTGAGGCTTTCTTTACTGCAAAGCGCTGCAGGCTGCAAATGGCTGAGGTTTTCTCCACAGAGAAAGGTAAAGAAAACTCCCAGTTTCACCCATCAGCCAGAGATAGCATCCAATCCTCTGGGCTCCCTGTCCTGAGACAGATGTGTCCCCCGACTCTCCCAAGGTCAGTTGTCACCAAAAGCTTCTGTGTGCTTGTTGGGGATTCGCTGTCTGTATTGAGCGGTTAATATTAAAATCCCAGTTGGATCTGGGCTGAGGTCTACTCACTTGTTCGGAGAGTGCTGCTCTCTAGCACCGTGAGGCTTCCGTGAGGGAGGGGCTCTTGGATCTTGGCTGTCAGTGCGGGTCCGCAGTTTTACTTACAGATTTTATGCTGTGATCTCTGGTATTCCTCCTGATTCAGGTTGGTGGATGATGAGTGGACAGTCATGTTTGTCTCCACGCAGTTATTCCAGGTTATTTACTAGTTTTTTGGTCATTTATGAATTGTTCCAGGGGGGGACTAACAGTCTTCCACTCATCTCTATGCCACCATCTTAGCTCCTCCTCTGTAACCTTATTTTATTTCTTTAAAATGTTCTGGAGTAATAATGAGTGTTATAAAGAAAACTGAACAAGAGAAGGGGACAGAAAGGAAAGGAGTGTATTCCTATTGTAGTCAGGGTCAGCATAGACCTCTTATAGGAGGTTGCCCTTGTTACAGAGGCTTGGATAATGGGAGAAAGAGCATCAGGCACACATCTGGTTGAAGAGCATTCCAGACAGAGGGAACAGCAAAGACCTCAGAGTCAGAAGAAGCATGGAATGTTCTAGGAATGGAAATAGAGTCAGTGTGACTAGGGCAGATTAGTAAAACAGGGAGTGGGAAAAGATGAGGATGGAGACAGAGGCAAGGACCAGAAGTAAAGCATGGTGTGCCTAGTTTGGATTTTATTCTCAATGTGATGGGATGCCAGGAGAGTGATCTAGTTTATATTTTGAGAAGTGTACTCTGATAGCTCTGTGGAGACTTGGTGTAGGAGAGCAGAAGCAGAAGCAGAAGCAGTGAAATGGGTTAGTAAGCTATTACATTAGCTTAAGAAAGTGTTGATGGTGGCTGGGTGCACCACTTAGTAGGCATTTAGATGTCTGCTCTTCTGATGGGAGAGACAGACAGTGAGCAAGTAAACAAATAAGCTAATTTTAAAATGAGGAATTGGATGTTCCTCCATCTTTAAAATCTTTGTAATGCCCTCAACCCCTAAAACCATTAGTTAATGGAAAAGTGACTCTTCACCTCCTTCTAGTCCCCATTTTTTTAAAAAAAAACTTCATCAATTATCTTTTTTTTATCACAAAAGCACAATATGCTGGGTTTTTCTAATTAAATTCAGTTTTATTGAAATATATTCACATACCATACAATGAACTGTTCACAGTACCATCATATGCATTCATCACCACAATCTATTTTTGAACATTTCCCTTACATCAGAAAGAATCAGAATAAGAATAAAAAATAAAAGTAAAAAAGAACACCCAAATCATCCCCCCATCCCACCCTATTCTTCATTCAGTTTTTGTCCCCGTTTTTCTACTCATCCATCCATACACTAGACAAAGGAAGTGCAATCCACAAGGTTTTCACAATCACATTGTCACCCCTTGTAAGCTACATTGTTATACAATCGTCTTCAGGAGTCAAGGCTACTTGACTGGAGTTTGATAGTTTCATGTATTTACTTCTAGCTATTCCAGTGCATTAAAACCTAAGAGGTGTTATCTATATAGTGCATAAGAATGTCCACCAGAGTGACCTCTCAACTCCATTTGAAATCTCTCAGCCACTGAAACTTTATTTTGTTTCATTTTACATCCCCTTTTTGGTCAGGAAGATATTCTCAATCCCATGATGCCGGGTCCAGATTCATCCCCGGGAGTCATATCCTGCGTTGCCAGGGAGACCCACACCCCTTGGAGTCAGGTCCCACGTAATTGGGAGGGCAGCAAGTTCACCTGCTGAGGTGGCCTAGTTAGAGAGAGAGAGAGAGGGCCACATCCAAGCAACAAAGAGGTCCTCAGGGGGAGACTCGTAGGCACAATCACATGCAAGTCTAGCCTCTCCCTTGCAGTAATGAGTCTCACAAGGGCAAGTCCCATGATAGAAGGCTCAAGTATGCTGGTTTTTAATCAAAAAATAAAGAAAAGAAAAGAAACAATACAGAGGTGTGAAAAGGAAAAGGTAACAATCTATCTCCCCGCTACTTCAATCCCCTATCTCCAAAGAAATGCATTTTAGTTTTCTCTTTTTATCACTTATACATGTGATGGGGAATCTTCTCATATAAAAAAGGGAAAATGTTGAGCCATTATTCTATAGCTTCCTTTGTTCACTTAAGTTATAATTAAATACATTTTATTTAAAATAAGGGCCATAGATAACTAAAAAAATTAAACTGTCCTGGAAATGTATCCATTTTAGTTCATTCCAATTGCTTTCACTGCAGGTTTAATATCTATCCTGAGTTGATCTCTTGTGACACAGTGAACTCCCTGGTGCTACCTACTCCAGTGATTTGCGAGTTGCTTTGTTTTCTTGTGTTTATCATAGGGATTTTCTTTCTGTCTTTGCACCCCCATTCCACTTCCCCTCCACCCCCATTCTCAGGTTATTCCTTTTAACCCCCATCCTCTGAGTAGCAGTTGATTTTCCATGACCCTGGCCGGCTGCCTTTCTTCACTGCTGCTAACAATAGCTGTTCAGAGGCCATTTATTCAGCCGTACAAAGTTGGGGCCTGTTTGAGGGGCTCAGAGACATTGTCCTTATATTGTCTCCTCAATTTCCTCATTGCTAACATGAGAGAAACTGCAGTTCTTACTCATGCTGGATTCTTTTACCTTGAGTCAGTTTTCCAATTGTATGTAAGGAATTTCTTTTGATGAATTAAACATACCAACCTTAAAAACCGGTTTGTGAAGGAAATAAATTAAAGATAAGTGCTACATTTAGCTTTCCTTTTACCAAATAATTGGGGTAAGCCTTGCCATCATCCAATAACATCCTTCATGGTAACTGTCCAAACATTCAGAATTAAGAAATCCAAAAGTACCTAGACTCTGGGACAATACAGCTCTGTACTTGAGACTCCCCTAGTTCTGCTAAATTGGGCAGTTTTCCTACTTCTATGAGCCTAAATTTCCTAATCTCTATAATGAAATGAGAATACTTACTTCATGGGGTGACTGAGAGAAATAATTGAGGTAATCCAAGTGAAACTCTTAGCACTGCACTCAAAACATATTCATTCACTTTTATTATAAATACTTGAAAATTAAGTCTTTCCACCTTGACACCAGTAGCAGATGGAAAATTATGGTGATTTTAAGTTCTAACATTGACCCATTCAATAGATCTCAGCTGTGAAAAGAAAAAGTTTTCTTACAACTTAGGATCTCACAGCTTTATTGAGCAGGTCATGAATGGGCAACATCCCATTCAGAAATAGAAGGGAGTTCTCCCAAGGAAGTAGAAAGGGCAAACACAAAAGCAAGCGAAGAAATGTTCTGATGGCTAGCCTTAGGTTTCCATTTTGCATGAGGGGAAGGGTATCTTACAGAGTGGGGAGCAGATATACATTGGTTAGTGTGGTATGCCCAATCTGATAAACTATTTCTCCTGGACCAAAACTGGCTTATCAACAGGTGTTGCTTATCATAGTTCTGTAAGGTAAATTCCATTGTTTCATTTTTTCAGAAAGCCCCTACAGTTCAATTGTTTTTGTCTTCTGGAAAGTTCTTTCTCTCTGAAAGAGGTCTTTCCTGGAAATATCCAATGCGGGCAGCCATTTTATTTTACTTAACACAGCCGGTCTTTTTAATTCCTTGCTTGGTATTTCTTATATTGAATCACTTGTAGATTCAGCACTTTTTGCTCATATCCAACCTAGTATTTCCACATCAATTTCTTCCTGATTGTTAAACTTGCCCTAGAATTCGTTGCAGTTGTCCTAAATAATTTAAGTGCTCAGGAAAATTAATATCTGCTGAAATCTGGTCCTACCTTTCCCAACTTCCCCCTGGTTTCCCGTGAATGTTCTGGGATGCCACTCAAGGTTTTTGTTTGTTTGGTTGGTTGTTGTTTTTGTTTTTTTTTTAAACCCATATCTTCTTTACCTCATTTAGATTTTTGCCCTTAAGAGTCAAAACAGAAATGACATCTTTGCTTTTGTAATCCTCTCATCTCAGCAGTTACCTGTAAATGTTTAGCATTTATAGGGCCACTACATGATAGTGGGAAAAACACATCTTATCAGTGGATATCATATTTTTTTTACCATTTGATAAAGTTGCTTTTACATGAGGTCTCTACAGCTGGAGTGGAAAAAAATCCTACTAAGTTTAGAAAGGTTCAGGCATTTTGGATATTAAATTTTATTTCTTCAGGGGGTATACAACTTCTCTTCCAATTGGCTTGAAGCATGTAAATTGTCAAGGTCATTTTCTGCTCCCTAAATTCACCAGATATTAGTTTACTTTGCTTGGGAAAGCTTTAGTACTAATAAAAATATCTTAGGTTTTCTCTTTATACAAATACAGTGGAGTATAAACATGGCTATTTATTCTCCACTTTAAACTGGCAACAATTTCAGTTGGTCATTTGACGTAGAAACATTTTACATTTCATATTCAGAGATTAAGTTGCCAGAAGAGGAAAATATTGAATGCTATATCCCCTAAAGGCCACTAAGTTTGCAGTTTGTTGGGCCACAAGGGGGAGTGAATCCTAGAATTCAGAGCCCCTCACTGATTCTACTGTGCCCTTGAATAAAATGAAGTCAACATTCCTTTAACCAATGCTAGTTGACCAAACAGCCTGGAAAAATACATAAGAAAGAACTAGTTAGTCAGCCTTGGGAAATATGATTTTTACAAAGAGCTATAATATTTTCAAATAAACCTTTAACTTACTTTAAAACCATTGTTTTCATTGACTAAATCTTTTCATACTAGAAAATTAGAATTCTGACTATGATATGTCAGAGTGGAGATCAACTCTAGAGTCAATCTTTGTGGATGTGGAATTTGTTCCTGGTTTAATGGCAGCTATTACAATGCAGGTATACTAGAAGACCTCCTCCTAAATTTCTATATCTCCAGGAAAGAATAACATTTAAAACATTGCCAACTCAGATCAGTTCATTTATGATAAAAAGGTAATAACTCAGGTCTACAAACATAATTACTTGGGTAATTCAGAATAGGAAGCACTAATTTTTCTAAATTGCCAACATAATTGAGGGGTTAAGGAGTCAATTAGCCAGAATTATCCAGTTGGTTAACAGCTCAGTCCAAATTTGCATGATAACTCTAACCCCACACTTCACAATTTTAAGGCTTATTTTGAAAAAGTGGTCTCTGTGAGGCTTTGAGAACATTACTCAAAACAGAGGAGCCCATAATCCAAAACTACTGAATCTAATTATCATATATTTTCCTACTTGATGTGATCTAAAAGATCCTGGTAATTATTCTTAGTGTAATATATTTACTGTTGATGGTTTATTCTATAGCAATTTATTTTCTCTAGCTAATAGATGAATAATCTGAAAACCTGTCCTCTTGGTAGTTCACAAGACAGAAGTCAGAAAGGGGCTTGATTTCTAAATGATTGATAATCCATAGTCTTGGTACAGTGGGTTAGATTTAAAGGAGCTCTACATAGATTCTGGTTAAGGCAGGTGGCTGACCTTGGTAGACTGACTAGAAGTAACACCTAGATGGCCTGTCCCTAAACAAAGGTTCTCCCTACTGGCCTGCCATTTAAGGGAAGAGGTGATGTCAAGCCCCAGGCGAGCTAGGCAGGACTCTTATTTCTCTTGGGATATTGGAGCAGAATGGAACTAAGACCAAGACAGAAGTTCAACTAAACAAACCAGTGCCAGGGACTTCAGACCAATGCTGAATTCTGCCATCACAGGTATTCTTGATTCCCCAGCTCCCCCTAAACCTGCTTTTCTGCCTTTCCCATTTCAGTAAATGACACCACTGTCCATCCCTTCTTGGCTTCCCATGCCAGACCTATAATTTTATCCTGCAACCCAAAATATCTGCACTAAACCTTAATTGCATATTAGAACCATAGCAAGACTCATTAGCACCTCAAGTGATTTCAGTTCTTGAAGGGCAAAAGAGCTTAGTTTTACAAACATGAGACTCATCCCCACACTTGGAAAGGGATTGGAAATGTTTGTATTTTGTCTTGAGAGTTCAAAAATAGGGAAAGGGGATAGGTACCCTTCCCCACAGATTTATTAGCCTCTTCCTTCTAATGCTATAAATAAAGGAAAAAAATTCCATATAAAAACAGGCTAATTGTTCATATCCAGCACACAAAATAACTACTAGAAAACATATTTCTCTGAAGAAAAGTATTGTGTAATTCCCAAACAAAAGAAAAATAAGGGGCTTTGTTTTTGATCAATTTTTGCTGGTTGGTTGGTTGGCTTTTCTAATTACTTGAGCCCTCTGGCAGAAACACTAAAGTGAAAATTTTACTGGTATATAGTCGTCTTATATCATACCTGAAAACTGAGTCACTAACCTGATAAATCTATCTTCACCTTATTCCTTTGGTTGAAGTGAAGCAAAGGAATGCTGAGATTTTGACCATCAACATATGTGCCCCAAATAATATCATATTCCTTATTTTCAATAACCAGCCAGATGTAGACTTGTTTTCTTGCCTATGCCACCAAGTTCCATTCCTGATTAAACACCAAAGTTTGTCATTTTGTGGTGAACATAGAGAAACTCTCAAAGTTGGTGACTAACCCCTTATAATCGAAATATCTCATTTAGTAGCAGGCAATGTGAGGAATTGAATCCATTAAATATATATTTTGTTTTGTTTTGGTTTGGTTTTTAATAAGATTCAGGACCTGCCCCCCCACACACACACACACACACACACTTCCCCAAATCTGGTACCTGGAAAATGTAGTACTTGAATAGAGACTATTCTTTATTTTTTTTTAACTTCCAATTTTTTCCCATGAAAGCATTTTTGAGCAGACTCCACCAAAGAGGCAATGGAGGCATTCTTCAAAAGTTAATGGTATTTATCTTTGAATGATGTGATTACAGATACTTTTGTGTTTCCAAGTTTTTTGCTTGTTTTACAGAAAGTATATTTAATTTTTTTTAAGTAAAAACATGAGCACTTTTTAAAAATGATGGACAAGATTTTATAGGACTTTTTTCACAATGGAGTGCTCAATGACTATTTGTTAAATGAATAAGTACATTTTTCAAATTCTCTAACTCTTCTAGTTCCTTTAAAACCATAAAGGACTTTTTTTTTTCAGGTGAGAAGAATTAACCAAGTTTCCCCTAGGGCAGGTATTCTGCTAACTTTATCTTCAGCATTTGAAAACCACTGATGATTAAGTAAAGAGCCTGATAAACTTCATGGTTGTTATATTGTACCCAGAGGATAAAGAAGATGAATTTGTTTTCTGCTTCTCCTTTTTAGAATATTCTAGAAATAACTACTATTGGCATGTAAGCCATAAACATAATTTGAGTGTCATCATCCATCTTGCACTTAATACATACTTGCTATGTGTCTTCCAACCCTTCTTGATGGACTAGATTAGAGAAGAGAATGCAAAATATGTCTAAGTTGTAGGATATAAAGATAAAATGTAATGAAAACCAATCTTAACTTACTAAAACAATTTGATCTTTATCCAGGTGTAAACAATTTCAAAACATAGTTTGTAAGTTTAGCTCAGTTGGCTGGACTGTGAGGACTGATGAGTACAGTGTTCCATCCTTAGATGGTCCACTCACCATCCTCACTTTAGTCTGCAAATGTGGTGCTTAACGGGTCAGACTTCTTACATAGATGTGCCATGGTCTCAAGGAAAACCAGATAATAGAGAAATAGTGCCTCATAAGAAAACAATCCAAAATACCTGCTTTAATAATGGTGGGGAGTGTTTTGACATCAATATTGGGGGTAGAGCCAGGGAGGGATGATGGTAGTTGTTGGCAAAATTCCAGAGAAGAGATTAGATGGTACAAATTCTATAAAAGTAACTCATTTATTGAGAAAATATAACTGGAAGGATTCATGTTTTTCACATCATAAGGAAGTTGAGTGTGACTGAATGATTCATTTAGAAAATATTTTAATTCTACTTAGCAGATATATGCCACTGAGACATTTAGAGTCCTATTGAGGAGACAAGAGACATGCACAAGCAAATTAAATAACAAAGTAAAGCACATATTTTTTATAAGCCACTCAAATCCTCTTTGTCCCATGTCTTGCTCTACTACCTGCTGCAGTAGTTTTGTAGGTGCAACTGGACAACACTTATCTAAGCCCCAAACACCTACCTATCACTTTCTGGCCAGGACTTCTCTAATACCATGGTGGAGGCAAGCAGAATTGCAGACTCATGCAGATGCAGTCAGGAAATAAAGGGAGTTATTGATATCTTTAATCAATGTTAAGGGCCATCTTTACACAAGGGAGGGACAAGAGCTTATGAATAAATATTTCCCTCTTTCATCTTGCAGTTTTATTGTCTGAGATGAATTTCGTAAGGTTTGTTAGGAGATCCTGGTGAAACCTAGCATCATTTACCCTAGCAGGGCCAATTCAGTAAGGCATCTTTGAACTAGTTCCCTCTTTCTCTGTCCCACTCCCTCAGGCTCTCAATCATGCTTCTTGGATCAGTCAAATAAACTACTAATCTCCAAGCCTATGTCTCAGCTCTCCTTTTGTGGAGACCTAAGCTCAGATGCAAGGCAGAAAGAAATCAATTTGACAATAAGACCATAGCATAAGAAAGGTAATTGCAAAAAGAAATAAATGAATTTGAGAGACTCTGTGAAATTCTAGTAATTAGACAATGAAGAATGAGAACAAACAGCTTGGAGGGAAAGATGACAGGTTCTTTTCCAGATGAGGCCAGAGAATTCAATGGTAATGCCCAGCAGCTAGTTCAGACTAGGATTTAAGAATCAAGTTTAAAAGTTGAAATCTCTTAAATGAAGACTTTATGAAGAAATGACCAGTGGGTCATAGGCTGCATTTTAGATAATGGTCAGATTTCAGGGAGTAGAGAATATGCAGTTCAATTCCACTATAAAGTCAAAGACCAGACTGAAGGGGCTCAAACTGGAAGTAAAACTAGACAGTGAAGACACGGAGACAAATATGTAGGTGGTTCATTGTACAGTTCAGTGTAGATGGAAACAGTTCACTCTTAGCAAACAACAAGCTTGTTGACAGTGAAAGGAAGGAGAGATGTTAGAAAATTGTAGACCCAAGTAAAGTAATTTTTTTCAGGATTTAAAAAAGGGAATACAGCTAGTAGAGGGAAATTACGTATGAAAATTCCCAAGTTCGTTTTATTTTCAAATTAATAATGTTGAAGTTAATCTTTGATTATGTAGAAAATCTGAGATTTATCTTACTTTCGGGCACTCATGCCTTTTTAGATTTAGAAACACTCATTAAAAAAAACACTCATAAGAACTTTCTATGTAAGATGTTGGTACACAGAAAGGCATCATTGAAAGATACCCCTCTTCCAGAAAATATTGGAAGAATTCCACTTGAATAAATATTGCACAAGTCAGTGCCTACTTTTGCATACCCATATTTGTGTTAAGCTAATCCTAGTTTCCAAAAAAAGATTTTTGTACTGTTGGAAAGCATTTCTGAAATACTGCCAGTCCCATCTTGTGATTGAAGTTCTTTGGTATAAAACAGGTTAGAAGGGGTGAGATGCCAAGCAGGTATTTAGAGTTTGATTTTGATGTCTTATGTTTGAATGAATCATGGTTTCGATAACCTGTGTTTCTGTATGCAATATACAGTTTGATAATTTTCTACTTTTCCATTGAATATTTTCTTTTTTTCCCTTTTCAACCACATGCTTTATATATAAATGACAGTTGATCAATGTGTATAGATTTTAGAATACATTTTTCCTCCAGGGTATGTTTTATCTGTTGGATTTACATTTGGGATTAGTTACTCTAGGAGTAAGATTGGAGACAGAAGCTAGTTGCCCACTGAGAGTGAGTGAGCTTTGCAAACCACATATTGCTTATCCAATTAGTTGTTATAAGCGTGTTGTTTTTCTGTACAATATTACTGTGACAATCAAACTATAATGCATTTGTAGCAGAATATTTATTGTTTCACATTCTCATAACCATTACATTTCTGGTTTCAGTTGACATTAAGTGATTGCCAAATTCTATCACTCTCTATTTTTTTATATTTTTAAATTTTTACCCCTTTCAGTTTTACTCAACTCGTGGAGTATGCTAGCAAACATTATTTTAATTTTCCTTTCAGAGTGAAACTTTCTTTTTTCTTTTTTTTTAAATTGTGGTAACATACATATATAGCATGAAATTTACCATTTTAACCATTTTTAAGTGTACAATTCAGTGGCATTAATTACTTTTACAATGTAATACTATCTCCACCTTCCATTAATAAAACTTTTTCATTACCCTAAACAGAAATCTTTACCCATTAAGCAATAACTCCCCATTCCTTCTCCCTACATCCCCTGGTAATCTCTAATCTACTTTCTATCTTTATGAATTTGCTTATTCTAGATATTGCATATACATAGAATCATATGATATTTGTTCTTTTGTGTCTGGCTTATTTCACTTAGCCTAAGGTTTTCAAGATTCATCCATATTGCAGCATGTATCATAACTTCATTCCTTTTTTATGGCTGGATAGTATTCTGTTTCATAGTGATAACACATTTTGTTTATCCATTCATCTTTCAGTGGTCATTTGGGTTGTTTCCATCTTTGGGTGGTTGTGAGTAATGCTGCTATGAACATTGGTGTGCACGTACCTCTTTGAGACCCTACTTTAAATTCTTTGGGGTAATTGTACCTAAGGATGGAATTGCCGAGTCATAGTCTATGCTTAGCTTTTTGAAGAATTGCTAAAATTTTTCCACAGCAGCTCCACTATTTTATACTTCCACCAGAAATGCACAAGAGTTTCAATCTCTCCACATTCTCACCTGTAAATTTCCATTTTTAAAATAATAATATTTAATTATATTTAATAATATTAATTATATCATTATAATTAATTTAATTATATTAAATAATATTTAATAATAATTATTTTAAAACTAATCCTAGTGGTTATGAAGTGGTGTCTCCATTTGTTCATCATACATAGGAAATAGTTCTTTATTAAAAGCAGTGACAAACACACACAAAAAAGGAGGAAATAAAAAAATTTACAATCCCACCATTCAGATTGTAATCCCAACAAACTGTTGACATTTTAGTTTAATATGCTGCCATAATAGTTGTATGTCTATATAAGAATAATTAAAAGCAAAAATGGAATCAAATAGGACATAATCTTCCCAAACCTGCTGAGCCAGTTTGAATATATTGTGTCCCCCAAATGCCATTATCTTTGATGTAATCTTGTGTGGGCAGATATTATCAGTGTTGATTAGATTGTAGTTCTTTCAGTGTTTCTTTGGAATGTGCCCCACCCAGCTGTGGGTGATGACTCTGATAGGATAATTTCCATGGAAGTGTTGCTCCGCCCATTCAGGGTGGGTCTAAGTTGATCAGTGGAACCATATAAATAAGCTGACATAACTGAAGGAACTCAGTGCAGCTGAAAGTGACGTTTTGAAGAGGAACTACAGCCAAAAGGGACACTTTGAAGAAAGCACAGGAGCTGCAGATGAGAGACAGTTTGAAGACGGCTGTTGAAAGCAGACTCTTGCTCCAGAGAAGCTGAGAGAGGACAAATACCCCAAGTGCAACTAAGAGTGACATTTTTGAGGAACTGCAGCCTAGAGAGGAATGTCCTGGGAGAAAGCCATTTTGAAACCAGAACTTTGAGCAGATGCCAGCCATGTGCTTTCCCAGCTAACAGAGGTTTTCCGGACGCCATTGGCCATCCTCCAGTGAAGGTACCTGATTGCTCATGTGTTATTTTGGACACTTTATGGCCTTAAGACTGTAACTATATAACCAAATAAACCCCCTTTTATAAAAGCCAATCCAACTCTGGTGTTTTGCATTCTAGCAGCATTAGCAAACTAGAACACCTTCTTTTCTTATTAATGTGTATCGTAAACAAATATTCCCACTCTACTATTCCCCTAGAACACAATTTATATTGGGCACATTATAGATATACTAATCCCTGCTGTTAAGTGTTTAGAATGTTTCTAATGCTGTGATAAATACGTGGTTAGTTAAATCTTTCAGAATTTCCTTAGTTAATCCTTTAGGATATGTCACTGCTGTATTTCTGTATTAGATAGAACTCTTATTTTCAAGTAACAGAAATCCACTTTTTTAAACAAAAAAGAGACATATGTTAGGAGAACACAAGAGTATCTTGAGGAACATAAGGACAACGATGGAGTAGGAACATTCTCTCTTGACTTCTATGTTTGCTTGTCTCGGTACTTCTAATTCATTTCCTTTCTCTCACCTAACTTTCTCTGCTTCTTTGAACTGCATAGATGAAAACATGGCCACTGACAGCTTCCAAGTTTATGTGTTATATGACCAGCCACCCAGAGAAAAAGTAAACCAATCTCAATCTTTTCTCTTCTATCTACCGCACTCAATATTCTGGATTTCCAGGATTAGCTTGGGTCAGATATTCACCTTTAGAAAATGAACTGGAGCTGAGGAGTGAGATTCGATGAACTTGGCCACCAGGAGTCACTGCTATAGCCATGTAAATGGGTGGGAAGGGCTGTTCACAGGAAGTGAGGGGCTGGGAGACAACCTGCAAATATCATCAAGTTCTCATCACTCATCAGGTTCATTTTTATTTTAAAGTATTTGTTGCAATAAATTGTCACAGTTAAACCACTGAAAGAGTGGGAATTCTTTTGGGCTCTTTCCTTAATAAGAAAAGCTTTATCTAGGATGGTTTTTATTTTGCCTAACAGTGGACTGCAACTCCTTACTATGTTTTGAACTATGAATCTCTATAATGCCAAAGAAGATGCTGCCATCCACATGTACCCTAGTTTGACCCAACTATGGAAAATTATCTGTTGTCACGATGAGATGGGGTTCCAGAAGCCAGAAGAACACGGTACAGCATCCAGGAGGGAAGAGTAGAAGGAAGAGGCTGATCATCTATGGTGGAGAACAGTGAGTTGCTCTCTGCATGGTGGCTGCCGGTGCCGATTCCCCATTCTCAACAGCTGCCGTCTTACAGTCCAGTCCCCAGCTAACTGACAGAGACAAAAAAGGATATAAATATCCTCTTCCCCAAGAATAGGGATGGTCATGACAGATCACAGATCACGGCTTTTGATTAGTGAAGACTGATCGCTGGGTCCTAGCTCTGAGTTACTGTTTCAACCCACTGGGGACAAAGGTGGCAGTAGACATTGTTTCAACCCTGCCCCCAATAGGGTCGGAGGCAGTGGAGGTTAAAAGACACAGTGCTTCTATCAGGGCTGTGGGAAACACTTAGCTTAAGGGCCATATTTCTTGGGCAGGCCAGGAAAGCACAAGACTTACTAAACATACTTAAAGTCATGTTTCTCACATAATGAATTTTATGGTTATTATAGGAAAAGAAGTTCTAGTATTTAAGATTAGAACATAAATATTAATAGAGAAAATAATGACCAACTTAAAGTACATTTAAATTTTCTGTGGACTTTCATTAAGCAATAGGAATATGTTCTCACAGGGGAAAAAATTTTCTAGTAAAGCATGTTAAAAACTTTTAGAGGAAGGAATTAATAGGATGGAAGTCCCGAGACGAGTTAGGTCTTATAGAATTTCATCAGTTCTGTAATACAGAATACCCTGTAATGTTTTCATAAGTCTGAGTTCTCCACATTTTTGTTAGTTCTCTTATTCTCCACTGTATTAGTTATCTTTTGCTGCGTAACAATCAGCCATCAAACTTAGCAACTTAAAACAACAAACATTTGTTATCTTACATAGTGACTGAGGATCAGGAGTCCAGGAGCAGCTCACCTGTGTGGTTCTTGCTAATGTCTCATGAAGCTGCAGGTAAGCTGTTGGCTGGGGCTGCTGTCCTCTGAGGGATTGACTAAGCTGGGGGATTTGCTTCCAGGGTCACTCATGTGGCTGTTAGCAGGAAACGTCATTTCCTTCTACATGGGCTGCTTTTAGGGTTGCCCATGACATGGCAGCTTGCCTCCCTCAGAACTAATTATTTGAGAGAGAAAAGGGGGCATGAGGACAGAAACCACACTCTCTTTTATGACCTAGCCTTGGAAGTGACAAACCATCACTTCTGCCATATTCTATTGGTCACGCAGACCAACCCTAATATAACATAATATAAAACAGGTGTTGATTTTAAAGGGAATGTAATGTATATTCTCTTATTCCCCTCCTTTGGGAAAGAGTTTAACCATTTAAAAAATTATACAACTATTATACAAGGCCATGGATACCAGGAGGTAAGGGTCATCAGTGGTCATCTTGGGAATTGGGTACCATAGAAATCATTCTATTCTTTATGATGTCTTCAAAGCTCGATCCATATTTGCATCTCTAGAACTCTGATTCTCTTCTATGTTTTGCCCTCAGTATGCACAGTAATGCTACAATCAATTGTGATTTTACAATTTGCCAGTAGAGATTACTTTCTTCATATATTCATAAAGTTTAGGGTTTAAGATTCTGCAGATTGGTTAGGTTCCTTACATTGTAATCAATGGTCTAAATCCTAAATTATATATAAGGTGTTTCTTTAAAAACAGAATAAATGAATACATCTCTATTTTCAGGCTATCATTTGTTCATTCAACAAAAAATTGAATTCAGGGCATTGTGTTTTCTTTACTTTTTTAATGCCACCCTGTGTTTTAGCCCATCTGTCTTTTTTTAAAAACAGCTGTATTGAGATCTATTTCACTTACCTTAGAATTCACTCCAAGTGTAAACCATCTCTTTTTTTTTCTATTTTTTTATTGAAATATATTCACATACCATACAGTCATCCAAAGTGTAAGACAGTTGTGCATTCATCACAATTAATTTTTGAACATTTTCATTACTCCAAAAAATAAAAATAAGAATAAAATAAAAGTAAAAAGAACACTCAAAACGTCCCATACCCCTCCTCCCCCATATTATTCATTTACTTTTTGTCCCCATTTTTCTACTCATTTGTCCATACACTGCATAAAAGGAATATGAACCATAGGTTCTCACAATCACACAGTCACACCATATAAGCCATATAGTTATACACTTGGCTTCAAGAATCAAAGACTGTAGTTCAACAGTTTCAGATATTTCCTTCTAACTATTCTGATAAATTAAAACTAAAGAGGTAAGTATATATCTGTATACCACATAACCCTCTCTTTTTAAACTATATTTTTCAAGGTAAGTGGCCTGTTCGTTTGAATCTAAGCTATTTGGCCACACTATATGTACTTAAGCAAGGAGGTCCAGCTTTAAGATTCCATGTACATATGTTCTTCCATCAGAACAAACAGAAACACAAAAGTGCCTTCTTTAGTCTTTCCATGACTGTTCAGCAGAATTTGGGAAACGTGGAGGGGTGTTCACTGTGTAGCAAACAAAACGAAAAAGTAACTTCAAGGAAGAGTTCAAGATAAATTCTCCAACCACAGCCCTTTCATTTTATCCCTAAGAAGAGATTAACAAACCAAGCCCCAGGAGTGACTATAAAAGATATTTACCAAATTATCAGTACACACCCAAATGCTACTGCTCCAGATAATCAGGTCACTAATGGAGGGAAATTACATTTTAACTAATGAACTACTAGAAAATAAGTATAGTTTCATGTGCCCTATAAAATCAGTCACAAGAACATAAAATAAAACAGGTGTTGATCTTAAAGGGAATGTAACATATATTCTCTTATTCCCCTCCTTAGGGAAAATTTTTAACCATTTAAAAAATTATACAACTAATACATGTGCCATGTACCTTGCAGAAAAATGGGAAAATACACAAAAGGCAAAATGTACCAAAAATAATTGCAAACATTCTTAATTCTGTTATCCAGAGAGAGCCTGTGTTGTGTTGATGTATGGCCGTCTTCTTTTTTTTTTTTTTTTTTTTGTACATACGTATATAAATTGTAGCTGGTATACTGTAGGCTTTAACAGTCTGATTTAAAACAGGTTCATATTCATGTTTAATG
Source organism: Choloepus didactylus (assembly GCF_015220235.1). Lineage (NCBI taxonomy): Eukaryota > Metazoa > Chordata > Mammalia > Pilosa > Megalonychidae > Choloepus > Choloepus didactylus. The sequence continues at coordinate 69,352,759 of NC_051319.1, read as the reverse complement.
TCCAAATTATTTCTTGTTGCTGTGCTGTCTGCCTGTTCTCATCCCCAGGGGACTTCCTCTACCTTCTTTCCTCCCTGTCCCTGCCTGTCCCTGACTCGCCTGGGCCCATGTCCACTGAGAATAAAGGGCCTTGAAGGAGCCTCACCACCGCCATTGCTAATGGTGCCTCCTCCCTATGCTAAGGGTACCTGCCATCTCATGGTGCTTAGAAGGCTGACAACCATCTCGTGGTCCTCAAAGCAGCATTGACATGTGCCATGGTTCTAAAGAAAACATGAGCTCAGCTCCCAATCTCCTGCCAGCAAGTCTGCAAACAAATACACACATATCCATAAGAACAAGTGACATTTTTAGGACAGTGAACTCTCCAGCCCAACATAGGAAACAAAACATTTTTCTCAAAGAGAATAATGCCTGGCACACAGTATGTGGGTTAGCTAAGAACAATTAGCTTTCCCATATAGGCAGCCTCCTATGTGAACCTCTTTGTATTAAAACATGCAAGTTGGTGGGGATGGGGGCGGGGATGGGCACCATCGCAGACACCTTCTATTCAGATGGGGACTCAGCTTAATACTTGCATAAGATCAAAGAAACAATCTCCCCTAAAAGTGGCTTTAATACTGCAAAACAAACAATAAAAACCAGTTCCCTCCTTTGACAATTTCTAGGCTTTAATCTTTTCCATCCAGGGTTCAATTGGCCAAGTTTTAATAAAGGTACTAGTTCAAGGTTCTTGTTCTTTCATTAGCAGTCTCAGCTCCTAACAGTGATTCCTCTGAGGAGGGTCTTGATTATGGTTGGGGTTACAAAGGAGGACTTTCTATTTTCGTGCTTTAAGCATAGGTATACTTTCTAGTTATTATAGTAACAGTATATTCATATATTAGTTATGTAATTAAAGAAAATAATAAAGTACCAGCATCTCTACCAGAAAAACAAGAGATCTGGCTGCAAAAAAAAATGTTGAAGCATTTAGAGTGAAGCTCATGGAATATCTATTTCTAATGGACTGTTACACAACCTGTGATGGCGGCATAGCCCAGAAGTCAGTGGATCTGGCTCTGTAACAACTGTGTGATGCTTGGGCATATCATTAAATGTCTGGGATTCCTTATCTATACCAGGTTGTATGGGATATTGTCTGAGGTCTCTGTAAGGTGTATGAGTTTCACTTGAATACTCTGGTTAGAAAACATAACACTTTTATTACTCAAACAAAGTTCAGTCTTAACCTAGTTCCCTTTAACTGGGTTGAGGTAAAATTAAATTTCAGTTATTTGTAAAGTTTCTTTCCTCCCATGCTAGGGTTCTATCAGAGTTGCAGGGACATTGTACAGTCCATACATCTATGACAGGGCCCCTGGTCTTCAGAGGTACCAAGCCCTACTAATATGCTCCTTGTCCAGTCTTGACAGGTCTCTCGAAGAGAGGTCAGCTCAGCTTCTTCTTACCTCATCTTGGGCATAAGAATCCTTCATCAACCCTCCAAGTTGCTTTCCTTAAAGTTCATTTCCACCTCCCCTGTGTCTGTCATTTGTTTGCCCTTGTTTCGCCCTTCTTTGCTCTGTTAATATTTTAGAGGGCTGAAAGTCTATAATTTACAATTCCCAGACTCCCTTGCCACTGGCAGGAGGTGGGTTTCTGACAGTCTCTCAGGCAGCAGTGATGGCATTTGCTGCAGTGATTGTATTGCCTGGTCGGGGCTGCCTCATCAGCAGATCCAGAGTTGATTGCAGTAGCGTCTCTATCAGTAAAGTGGCAGGTGCAGATTTGTGGACTCCAGCCCAGGAGCATTGGCAGTTTCAATTCTTCGCCAATCACCTTCTTGCTTTTCATTCTCTACTCTCCTCAATTTACTCTCCTTCTATTACTTTTGTAATCAATCCTTGCAATTAAATTTCCTCCAAATGAAATCTTTAACTTGCTTTTTGTTTCTTTCTAGACCCTGACAGCCCATCCCTTTTTTCTCTCTGCCCAATATCCTTGGTCCACCCCATCACGGGTGAGGCTTTTACAAGACTCTGTATTAGAATAAGATGCTGTCCCTACTATTCTCAGACCCCATAAAACTCTTTGTCAGTAAGGATTCTTTTGGTTCCAAATAATAGAAACCCAATCAAGGAAGCCTAAGACAAATTTAAAATTTATAATAAGAGTAGAATTGTGAGACATGAAACCTTAAGACTGGGATGTATCCAGGCCTCTGGAACCATGAACGGAAGCACTGCAGGTAACTGTATCCATTAGCTATTGCTGCATAACAAACCATCCCCAAATTTAATAGCTTATAATAACAACTATTCATTGTTTTCCACAAGTCTAAGTGTAGACTGGGTAGTTCTGCTCTTCTGGGATGAGCTTGGATGATCTCAGCTGGGTTTCCTCTTATGTCTATGGTCAGCTGGTGGGTTAGCCAGGGGCTGACTGGGTAGGATGGCCTTGGCAGATCACCATAGCTTGTGTTCCTTATCCTTCCAATAGGCTAGCCAATAATGTTCCCAGATAGTGGACAGGTCAAGAGAGAAAGTGGAAGTGTGCAAAGTTTCTTGTGATCTAGGCTTGAAATTGTCACTTTGTCACTTTCATCAAGTCATAAGGCCAGCCCAGTTTCACCTCTTGGTGGGAATTGCTGCAAAGTCATACCGTGAAGGGAGTGGCATACAGGAAGGGGAGTGAAGAATTGGGGCAGAACATGCACTCTGAAACCAGATCACCTATGTTGGTGCCTCCTTGCTCTGTGACCCTGGATAAATTCTTATCCTCCTTGTGGTCCTGTTACTTTATAGGTAAAACTGGTAAGAAAATGATGGTTTGTTATGCAGCAATAGCTAATGGATACTGTTACCTGCAGTGCTTCCATTCATGGTTCCAGAGGCCTGGATACATCCCAGTCTTAAGGTTGATTATTCTCTTATGGATTGTTGTGATGATTTAGTTAGCAAATGCATATAAGATACATAGAACAGTGTCTATATATAGTAAATGCTCAACAAATGTTAGCTATTGACACTGTTATTACCATTAAAGAAAAATTATTGATTACTGAAGTATAAAAATTCAAACACTATAGTACTTGTGATTTCTCTATCAACCCTCATTGCCAGATTCATTTGTAGGTACTGATAGAGAATGCTAGTTTGAAATTAAGTTAAACTCATCATAGGATATCTTCACTGGAATTCCCAGATTTGTGTTTACCATTCTGGCTATTGGCTATCTTTTCAAGATTTTTGTGTATTCACACCAGACACAACAAGTTAAGTCAAAATTGTGCAAAGGCCAGGAAGGCCAAGATGTCAGCAGTTGCAAATTAGAGCTGTGAATTCATCCGAAGGATCAGGAGGAGAGAGTGACTCTTAGTTCTAGGCTACAGTAAACCAGAAACAGTATATAATTTTGAAGAAAAGAAAAAAGACTTATCTTTATCTGATATTTCTCCAATTGCAACACAAAGCCCAGAAGCCTAGAAATGTTAGAGATTGTATGCCAAATAGTCCTGGCCAAAAAGAAGAAAAACATTTTAAAATATTGAAAGATTCAATATAGGTAATTTAAGTCACATCACATAGAAGACAAGTATTAAAGAGTTTAGAGGACACCAAAGCACTGCACTTATTTTAGCAAATATAAGAGTTGTCTTTTATTTTTATTATATAATTTTTGAAGATAAGATTGTACTGAATGAACTCAGTTTATAAGTACATGCAAGATGTTATAAAAATGTACTAAAATAACTTCTGTTTTATTTACCACACCTACATTCTTCACACATATTCACAGAGGAAGCAGTTAAACTGAAGGCAGGCAATTCCCTTAAAATCTCTTATCAAAAATAGAAGTCAATAGTTGTCATGACTCATTTGTTTCTCTCTGCTTTCAGTCCTTATCTTGGGAGCACAGATTGCATTACAGTTGTTAAGTAATTGTACATCTTTTGTGAAGCACCTTGAAATGTTCTGGCAGAATAATAAGCTGGCCATATTTTTGAATTCCAAAGTAAATCTAAGTTTTATGACTGAGCCCTGTCTCTTTAATGTAACACTTCATAGCATTTTGAGACATGCAGTGAGTCACTTTAGAAAAAAAAATCAGAGTCAAGCACTAATAAATAAAATATATTACTTTAATTTAAATGAGGGTTTCCCCATCATGCAATCTATATATGTCATAATTTTCTTCACTTCTAAAATACACTATGAACATGTCTTATTGTAAATTTTAGGTAACCTGATGCTTAGAAATTTGAGTTTTTTCCCCTATACTGACCTTGGCCCCAATTTATTTTTTTCCATGCCTAAAGTGTAATTGAGTAGTTTTAAAACTATGAAAAATAGTATGGGTGAGGGTTCAACTGAGATTAAGGGAATTCCTATGACAGATCCCAGCCATATCTAATTTGATTATTAATACAGTGTTAAAACGTGTGGAATGGAGTGTGGCAGATACAGCTAGTTGTTGCCCTAAATCCATTTCCCACTTATTTTGTATTAATATATGCCCTGATATTCATCTGGACATACAATTGCCCCAAATAAAGGTTACATTTCTTAACCTCTCTTGCAGTTGGGAATGGTCAAGTAATTAAGTTCTGGTCAGTAGATTTAAATGTAAGCTATGCACTTTTGGACATGCATGAAAAAAGAAAGAAATTTACTATTATCCCTACATCTCGCAACCTACCTGCCCCTTATTGGATAAAGAGATAGTGGGAGGTAACAATGAAGTGAGTTTTGTGCCGTTGGGTACAATAAAAATAAAGGACCCTGAGAAGGAACTGTACCTCATTCTGTAATCAGAATGACAGTCCTGAGCCTCCATTAGATGCCCAATTTCCATAGAAACAAAGTATTTATAAGCCATTTTAAAAAACACAAAACATTTGTTTGTAAACTGGTATTTGTCTACCAGAGGTTGTCACATATTATAGGCCCCATCCAGTGTTCTATCTCTGCTGAAGGCAAAAAATGAGAATTGGACCCAAATTGTGGCAAGAGAGATTTGTGCTATAAGGAAGAATTTAAGGAATTATATATAAGTGAAAAATCTTGATTTTGGTTGTATCTCTTTCTGATGTAGTTGTATGAGTCCCTTAAATATTCCATCTATTTAAAATTATAGAAGCACTTTTCTAAGAAGAAAACACATTTTTTTCTTAATTTTGTTTCTCTTTTGACCATCCCTTGAACAAAATTGCATTTGATTTCAGATGGAAGCAGTTCTTAGGGCTGCTCAAAAAAATACTGCCTTACCTTTTTATTTTTGTCATGTAAACCTTAGGTAGTCAAGTAAATATATGTTTAATCAACTCAAGGCATCCAGTAAGCTATAATCCCTAAGCCACTCTACAGGTCATACACAGGCCAAAGATGTCCTCACTGCACACTATAAATATTTTGTTTAGAGCATCAGGTAAGATTGGCTGTAATTACAGTTTTCTTTGCCCAACTTAGAAGGCTATCAACCACAATTTATTCCACTTTAATCAAGTCTGAAAACCACAGGGCAAACATCACTACAATCAGTTGTCATGTATGCCCCAAGGACAAATATGCTTATGTGATTCTTAATGCCCTTGGACATGAGAAAAGAACAAATGTGAGATGAATTTATACTTCCTTATAGAACCCTAAGCAAATTCTTGAATGTTGGCCAGCTCTTTTCACTAAAAGTAAAAGGAGGCAATTGATGAATCTCTGATATTCTTACAATAACCACAAAACTGATTCTAATGTTTCTGTTATTGCTTGAAAAAAATCTCCCAGAATAGCCGTTTCCTTAACATAACTTGGATCTGGGCAACTGACTCTCAGAATTTCTTCCTAAGTTTCATACATTATAAAAATACGGTAACTGTAGCAGCATACATTTCCAGACTTTTTTTCCTATCATCTTGCTAATTTTGATTACATTCCACTCATACTGAATATTGGCCAGGATAAAACATAACATGATTTTTTCTAACACTGGAGCATTGTTGCTAATATCTCAGCTTTATAGTATTTACCTTTTTTAACTTTGTGTTTTGAAATACTTTCAAACTTTCAGTACAGTTACAGAAATAATACAAATCTCATACAGAGAACTCCAACATACCCTACCTCATACCTTCTCCCCGCCCCCAGATACCCAGATCCACAATTTTTTAACATTTTGCCACATTTGCCATATCATTCTATCCATGGTCTATCCATCTTTCCATCTGTTTATCAATCTGTTTTCTGAACAATTAAGTATGCGTCATTGTTGTATATATCACACTCCTCAAATACTTAATACTGCCATATACATTTCCTAAGACCAAGAATATTTACTTTTGTAACCACCTAAAGTACAGTTATCAAGTTCAAGAAATTTAACATTGTTAAATTTAACACTGGCTAATAAAATCACTTTTAACTTCTTCTCCTCTTTTGCTGGATCCCATCCAGGATTATATATTGCATTTTATTGTCATTGTCTCTTTAGTTGCTTACTCTTTCTTTTTTTCAATTGTGGGGCCATATGTACAACATAAAATTTCCCATTTCAACCACTCCCGAGCATACCGTTCAATGGGACTAATCACATTGACAATATTGTGGCACACTCATTACCTTCCGTTACTGAAACTTTCCCATTTTCCCAAACAGAAACCCTACATCTTGCATTAATGCCCCATTTGTCCTGTTCCCTGCCCCTGGCAACCTGCACTCTAAGTTTTGTCTTTTTGAGCTTGCATATTCTCCAGTATTTTCTTTGTAGTTACCATGGGGCTTTAATTAAACATTCTAAATCTATAGCCATCTCACTTGCTTTGATATCAACTTAACTTCAATAGTATATACAAACTATGTTTCTATACCCTGTCATTCCCCCTAGCTTTATATAGTTTGTCACAAATTACATGTTTATATGTTGAGTTCAAAACCATTGATTTATTATTACATTTTAAGCATTTGTCTTTTAGATTCTATAGGAGATAAAAAGTGGAATTATAAACCAAAAATACAATAGTACTGGCATTTATATTTACCTATGTTGTTACTCTCACTGGACATCTTTATTTCTTCATGTGGCTTCAATCTGTTGTGTATTGTCCTCAACCTGAAGAATCTCTTGTAGCGCTGGTCAAGTGGTGATGAACTGCCTCAGCTTTTGTTTATCTGAGAATGTCTTAACCTTTCCCTCATATTTGAAAGACAGTTTTGCCAAATATAGAATTCTAGATTGGCAATTTTTTGTGTTCAGTTCTTTAAATATGCCATCCTACTGCCTGGTCGCCTCCATGGTTCTGATGAGAAATCGGGACTTAATCTTATTGAGGTTCCATTGTATGGACATATTGCTTCTCTCTTATGGCTTTCAGAATTATTTTTATCTTTATTATGTGATAGATTGATTTTAATATGCCATGGTGTAGGTCTATTTTGGAATTTATTTAGTATCTTTTACGTATATTCATGTCTTTTGTTAAATTTGGGATTTTTTTGCCATGATTTCTTTTAATGTTCTCCTTTTTCCTTTCTTTTTTCTCCTTGTAGGCCTCCCACAATGGTACACTTGATGGTGTTCCTCAGGTTCCTCAGGCTCTGTTTTTCTTCATACTTTCTGTTCCTCTGTCTTATCTCCAAGTTCTCTGATTCTTTCTGCCAGCTCCAGTCCACTGTTGAACCCCTCTAAGGAATTTTAAATTTCTGACACTGTGGTCTCCAACCTGTTTGGTTCCTTTTCATAATTTTCATGTCTACTGATATTCTATTTGTGTTCATCTACTGTTCTCCTGATTTCCTTTAGTTCTTCATCCGTGTTTTCCTGTAGCTCTTTGAGCAAATTTAGAACCATTTTTAAAAAGTCTTTGCCTGGTATGTCCCAGGTCTGGTCCTCCTCAGTGATGGTTTCTAATACTTTAATCTTCTCCTTTCCCTGGGCCATTGCTTCCTGTTTCTTTGTATGTTCTACAACCTTTTGTTGAAACCTGAACATCTTGATATTTTAATGTGTTATTACTGAGGTATCTGTTCTTTATGCTTGAATCCAGTTAGTATTATGACAGAGCTTTCCTTGAATGCTGGGAGCAAAGAAAAAAAGATAGTAGAAACAAAAATGCTATTCCTAGTCTTTGCAGATTGACCTGTGCAGTGTTCTCCCTAAGGACTTATCCATACAATGAATTTAGAGAATAGCTCCAGTTCAAAGTATATGGGCCACCCTGATTCTTTCTGAGCATGTCTTGTCTTGGGCATTTGCATTTGGCCCTAGGAATTCCCTCATTTACATGGTTTCAAATGTCCCTTCTTTCCTAGATTCCTCACAGTCTTGGGCACTGTACTGTATGTTCTACAGCCAGCAATCACTTGCTCCACTCATCCACTTGACTGCTCTCCCACAGTGTTCTCTAGGAGCACTCAGTGAGCCACCTTCTACATGCAGGGCAAGTTCTATGATGGCAAGTCCCTCAGGTCACCACCAGAGAGATTGGGCCAGACATACATGCTCTCAGTATGTTTTTGCAGGTTACTCTGCTGCCTTTGGAACCAGGACCAGAGACCCACATTGGGAGTACAGATCGGCTTCACACTGAGCCAGTAGGGGAGGGACCAGACAGGGTACCAGGAGATCCTGCTGCTTTTAAGTAGTCTTTCTTAATTCAGTCCTGTTACTAAAATCCTTCAACCATTTTCTGGAGCTTTGGAAAAGAGCAAAATTATTTATTTTTAGAAGTGTTTTCTTGGCAAAATATGATATTATGGAAAGAAAGATAGACCAGGAATTAGGAGACCTGGATTCAATTTCTGCCTTTGACCTTAAATTGCAGTGTGACCTTGGGCAACCAGGGTGTTAGTGGGCATCATTGCCTCACCTGTTTCATGAGGGGGGTTAAACTAAATGATCTCTGGCATATTCTCCTCTAAAGTACAATGTGCCAATGTTATAATTTTACAAAACATTAAAAAATATTTATTTACTTATTGTACTCAACCAATGTAAATTTCCCTGTTTTTTTGCTTAAAAAAGTATAAGTCTTAGAAATGGTAGAACTTAGGGGGCAAATTGAAGAAGATCTTTATTGGCATTAAAAAAAATTACTATCCACACCATCTGTCTGAAACTAGTGCTTGAATTGATTATGATTATTTTATACTGGATGAGAAATTAAATATACAGCCATCAATTATAAATCAGTTATGCTTTGACTAAATTAGGTAATGAATAAGTCTAAAAATTCACTACTAAAATAATGTTGTTAGTATTTTTCTTTGTTTTGCAAATGCTACTAGTATGCCCTATGAATTTACTGATACTTAGACTTTTGATGAGGAATTTGGAGTTATAGGAATCTTTATTCAGAGCATTAGAAATTGTAGAAATAATACCATTCCAAGGATGAGCCAGATTTCATCTTAATTCAGTTTGGATATTAGCTGCTCCCTTTGCCCTTGGTGTTATTTTGCTAGTTCAGAACCCATTATCTTATCTTCTCAGAGACCCGTTCTCTTCTTAGTTCCATGTTAAGTCCCCACTTCCCACCCTCCACTCCCACAGTCACCCACCCCGACTCTATACCATCCATTTATGGTACGGTTTATTCCGACCTTTCCTCCATCAGCTGCCGACTAGGTTCTGAGACATCTCATGAGGGGGATTAAACTAAATGATCTCTGGGATATTCTCCTCTAAAGTATGATGTGCTAATGGCTATAATTTTACAAAACATTAAAAAATATTTATTTACTTGTTATACTCAACCAATGTGAATGAGTCCAGTCTGTCTATCCTCCTCAAAATTTCTCTCTTGGTTGGTTTTAGCAGAAGAACATTCATCCTCTGTCTTTGGTTGGTGTTGATATTCATATTAAATAGTAAATGGAGTTAACACAACCCCAGTTTCAAATGATCACATGTTTTAACCTAAAACTGATCATCAGTTCACATGGATTCCTCCTAGGCTCTCAAATAAAAGCACTTACCTTAAAACTGACCCAAATCAAAATGATGCATCATGAACCTTATAAGTCATTGAGTTTTCTTAGGACTTCTAATGCATTTCCTTAACCTCAGCTGATTTATATTGGCATTACAGTTCCCCAGAGAAAATGTCAAAATATTTGAAAGATATAGTACAGTTTCATCAGATGCTGAATTAATACAGTTAAGGAAAGAACTGAAACTTAGGGAGCAGCTGATGTATATGTAAAAAAGCAAGTTCTTCAGACTTATCCCAACAGCTGCATTCATTTTTCTGAGGAAAATCATCAGAATATAGGATCTTAGTCTCCTGAGTAGCTGACTGATAGAAACATCAGGGACGGACGATCTTTAGATGACCAAAAACTGTAGAATACTAAAGATCAAGAATATTTTGAATCCTGCTTAGCATGAAATTATAAGTTGAGCAATGATGAATACTCTAGAATAAACTAAAAATCTTTGTGATTTTGAGAAATGTAAACAGGAAAGGAAGGTGAGGTAAGGAAAAAATCCAAATGTGTACACAACATTTTGTTCAAAAGCATGTCTCTCTAAACTGACCAGCAGTTTTTGCTTCTATAAATTCCAGATGTACTTGTAAACAACATACTTTCAATTGGTAAATATCATACTTTATGTGTGACATTCATTCATAGTTAGAAACACAATTATGGTTTAGCTGCCTACTCTTGGAGAAGCTAGAGAGAAATCAAGTTTAGGGGCTTTATTTTAAAAACTGCCAAATCCATCCATAAAGGAGAGAATACAAAATGTTGAAAAAGCTGCAGTAATAACCTGCTGATTTCTAGACTTGCATTTGAGTTACAGGTCACTTTTTGTTAGCAAAGTTATTACGTTTAGTTTTGTCAGATATTTGCCACATTACTGCTGTATTCTGTTTGTGAATGCAAATTATTTAATAACCTGCCATGAAATTCTTTAACCAATTCATTATTTAAGATTAAAGTGCTAAATGTTCATTCTGTTCCTGGGTGGGTTTTCTCCAATTTAACCTGAGAAATTTTGTAGACAACAGACAAGTCTCTTCGAGCTTTGTTAATGTGTCAATGCATCAGTGCAAAAACTCTGTGTTTCTATTGAATTATTCATACTACCATGATCCAATTAATAAGTCTGGCTTCATTTTGTTATCTCAATTCATTTTTATGTCACATGAAGAACTTGTGACAAGGTATTTATGTAATAAAATGAGTGGTGTTAGATTAGTTTAAGTTCCTTTGTAACACATAAGTTCTTTAATAAAACAATATTTTTGAAAAAAATACATAAGAACTTTTGCTTGATTGCCTATGTATTAAAGGACATTAACTACTCACGCCAACTAATCGCCTCTCTCTCTTTACTTTAAAACATACTTTAAAGCTGTTAAGTCCCTGGTATATGCTTAACAGTACAAGGCTCCCTGGGGAATAACATTTTTAACTATTTTCTGCTTTCAGAGCTTTTAGGCAATTATTGGAATCCTTCCCCCTCTTTTTAAATTTTATTCTAGAACTCTAAAATAGTATCTGTGTCACTATAGCCACATGGGTAGAGCCTAATGCAAGAAGGTGGGCTATCCAAAGTCTTGACAATCCAGAGGAACTCTCTGTAAATTGGGGGTGGGGGTGTGAACAGGGGTAGAAAAGGGAGGTCGCATGCAAATTCACATCCAGATATCAAGAGAAAATCTATTATGTTCATGTAGAGATTCCTGCAATAAGACCTTCTTACTGAGACTGCCTACTCACTCTCTAATTCTTACATTGTTTTAACTGGAAATAGTCAAGCCTTGTATATTAGTTTTCTACTGGTACTGTAACAAATTACCACAAATTTAGTGACTTAAAACAACACAAAATTATCTTACAATTCTGAAGGTCAGAAGTCTGATGCAGGTCTCACTGAGCTAAAATGAAGATGTCAGTAGGACAGTGTTCCTTTCTGGAGACTAGGGGAGAATCTGTTGCCTTGTGTTTTCCAGCTTCTAGAGGCTGCCTGTATTCCTGGCTCCTGGCTCCCTTTCTCCATCTTCAGAGCCACCAATAGTGGCTTAAGTCCTTCTCATGCTGCTGTCTCTCTGGTTCTATGCAGCTGGGAAAGGTTCTCCACTTACAAGGTCTCATGTAATTAGTTGGGCCCACCTGGATAACCCATAGTACTCTCCCTAACTCAAGATCCTTAACCTTAACCACATCTGCAAAATTCCTTTTCCACTTAAGGTAACATAGCTACAGGCTCTGGGGGGCTGTTATTCTGCCCACCACACCTTGCTAGACATTCATTTGTGGACCCATTTCCTTCCTATCTTCTCCCTGTCTGTTTTGATATCATGGATCTTCTGTCCTCTTCTTTTCACTTTTTTCTCCTGGAATTTCATTTACTTTCATGCATTCAACACCCATTTAATGGGAATGGTTTTATTACTGACACGCAATTGAGCATTTTGGCTTTTAATGTCAATTAACAATACGAAGTCAATAATCTGTTACTTATTGCCAGTTAGATGACATGTACAAAAGTTCTTAAACAAAGTTTTAGCTGATTTCGTACGTTGTAACTAAGGTACAAACTTTGCTTATTTTCTAACTAGCTAAAAACTTAGGCATAAATAAATGGATAGTTTTAATCCAGAAAACCTTCTTCTGAATGATGGAAGGATTTATTTTCTGTTAGAGCTAAGCCACTTTTCAAAGTTACTACTCATCTGACTGGTTGAACTAAAATTTAAAACATATTATAGGGATGGAGTTCAAAACAGGGAGTGGAAGGAGATTAGTGTTTTGGATAGGTTATTACCCTTATTAGTGGTATTTGTCAAATACCCCTGGTTCATGGCCCTTTGATTTCACATCACTTAACTCTACTCACTTCAGAATTGGTATTACCATAGAAAATACAGCATACTCATGTAAATTTGAATTTCAAATAAATAATGAAAAAGTTTTAGTATAATTATGTCCCATGCATTATTTGGGACATATTTATACCAGAAAAAAGGTTGGTTCCCAATTATGCCCTCTCACACAGTTTTCTCTATTATTAATCCCTTGCACTAGTGTGGCACCTTAGTTAACACTGATGAAACAGTATTATTATAATTATACTATTACCTATAGTCCATAGTTTTCATTAGGGTTCACTCTTGGTATTGTACAGTCCAATGGTTGTTTTTAAAAAATATTTATTCTATTAACATAAACTAAAATTTCCCCTTTAAAAATTTCAAATATATATTTCAAAGGTGTTAATTACATCTGCAATGTTGGGATTTTGATGTTTTAGGTGTTTGAAATGAAGGGGCAGCTGGCTCTTTATTTTTAGACTATAAAGAAATGTTAGTTGAATAGGGATTTTTTTTTGCCTTCGGGTTCTCTCTATTGGAGGACTGTAGAACTTGAATCAAATTTCTTTCTTCATTTTACCTTTTCCATCAATGCTAGTGCTTCTAACAGCTGAAGAACATTTGGGTTCTTTCCAGTTTTTAAGCAATTATGAATAATGCTGCTTTGAACATTTGCATGCAAATCTGTGAATATATGTTTTCATTTTCTTGAGTAGATCCTTAGGAGCAAAAATGCTGGGTCATATGATAAGCTTATGTTTAACATTTTAAAGAAGCTACCAAACTGTTTTCCAAAGTATATGTACCATTTTATGTTCCCACAACAAACATTTTGAGATAATTTTTTTTTCTAGACTCTGCTAGTTTCTGTGGGTTCAAAGACAAACAAGACATAGTCCTTGCTTTCTAGGGCCTCAGTCTAGTGCAATAGTAGCAAATATCACAGATTTGTTTTCTTTGGCGCTGTAGAAGATAAGAATGCATTTGACTATAAGTACCATAATATGTGACTATGATGTGGCTCAATATTAAAAAACATTTAATTATCTCATGTAATAAGAAGTCTGAGGATAATTGTTTCTACTTTGGATGCAGGGATTCAATAATAATACCAGTATTATTATTATCTTTGCATTTTTCCCCTTTGCCATCCTCAGTGAGTTGACTTTTCATTCTTTTTTTTTTTTTAGGCTTTTATTTTGAAATAATTTCAAACTTACAGGAAATTGAGGTTTCATTTAAAGTCTTCTCACATCAATGTTGCAATATGGCTGCTTGTATCTACAAGCATTGCATTCCTCAAAACTACTGCATTTACTGCCAGAAAAAGATACAGCCTTCCTCACTGTTTCTTTTTTTATTAGAGCTCAAAATCCCTTTCAGAAAAGATAGCCCACATAAGATTTCTCTTATATCTCCCTAGTGCTGAGTCATATGCCTTCTCCTTATACAATCATTATGAAAAGAGGATGGCTTAAATATTCAAAACCATCTTGAAAAAAGAAGAATGAAGTTGGAGGATTAACACTTCCCAACTTTAAAATGAATTACAAAGCTACAGTGGTCAAAACAGCGTGGTACAGACACAAGGATAGATATGTAGACCACTGTAATCTATTTGAAAGTCCAGAAACAGACCCTCACAACTATGGCACAGTGATTTTGACAAGGCTCCAAGTCCAGTCAATTAGGAAAGAATTGTGTCTTTAAAAAATGGTTTCGGGAAAACTGGATATCCATATGAAAAAGAATGAAGGAGAACCCCTACCTCACAGCTTATGCAAAAATTAGCTCAAAATGAATCAAAGACCTAAGTATGAGAACCAGGACTATACAATTCCTAGAAGAAAATGTAGGGAAGCATCTTCAGGATCTTGTGTTAGGCAATGGTTTCTTAGACTTTACACCCAAAGCATAAGCAATGAAAGAAAAGAAAATAGTTATATGGGACCTCCTCAAAATTAAAAGATCTTTTGTGCATCAAAGGACTTTATCATGAAAGTTAAAAGACAACCCACTCAATCGGAGAAAATATTTGGAAACCACATATCTGATAAGGGTTTAATATCAAAAATATATAAAGAAATCCCACAACTCAAAAATAAAAAGACAACCCAATTTAAAAATGGACAAAAGACTTGAATAGACATTTCTCCAAAAAAGATATATAAATGGCTAAAAAGCACATGAAACAATGCTTAACGTCATTAGCTAATAGGGAAATGCAAATCAAAACCACAATGGGATACCATTTCACACCCACTAGAATGGCTACTACTAAAAAAACAGAAAATTACAAGTGTTATAGAGGATGTGGAGAAATGGGAACACTCATTCCTTGCTGGTGGGAATGTAAAATGGTACAGCTGCTGTGGAAGATGGGTTTGGCAGTTCCTTAGATAACTAAGTATAGAATTGCCATGTGATCAGCAATACCACTACTAAGTATATACCCAGAAGAATGATGATGTTCACAGCAGCATTATTCACAATTGCAAAAGATGGAAGCAACCCAATTGTCCATCAACCAGGGAATGGATAAACAAAAGGTGGTATATACATACAATGGAATATTATTCAGATGTAAAAAAGAATGAAGTCCTGATGCATGTGACAGAACACTATGTTGAGTGAAATAAGCCAGGCATGAAAGGACAAATACTACATGACCCCTCTATTATGAATTGAATATAATAGCCAGAATCTAGAATACAGATTACTTGGGGGTAGGAAATAGGGAGTTTATGCTTAAATTGTACAGAATTTCTATTTGGGTTGATTATATAAAGTTCTGGTGATGGATGGTGGTGATGGTAGCATAACATTGTGAATGTAATTAACAGAACTGAATTATATATGTGAATGTGGTTAAAAGGAGAAATTTTGGGTCATATATATGTTACCAGAATAAAAATTATAAGACAAAGCATAGGATTGTACAACACAGTGAACCCTATGTAAACAATGGACTATAGTTAATAGTACAATTATAAAAATGTTCTTTTGTGAGTTATAATAAATGTACCACACCAGCATAAGGTGTTAATAATAGGGTAGTATAAGGGAACTCTGTGTTTTATATTTTTTATGTATGATATTTCTGTAAACCTACAACTTCTCTGGCAAAAAATTATTATTAAAAAAAAAGAGTAGGATTACCATACTTGCTTAGAACAATTATTCTTCATCCCCTGGGGCTGGGTGATAAATATGAGACATATTATGTTGAGTTTCACTATTACCATGGCTCCTTTGACAAACTTTAGAATCCACATTGGGTCTGCCTCTTTAACTTTCTGAGCCTTACTTTACTGCTCTGTAAAACAAGGGAATGGGAGTTGGTCTAGAATCAGGAAAATCTCTTAAGATTTCTTGCAGCTCAAATGACTCCTTGACACCTAGAGTTTTTCAAAATTTCCCTTCTCCATTCCAGTGGAATTTGTATGGGGCCCAGTTCCACTTTCACTTGATTCCAGGAATTGCAATCAAGGTGTAGAAGCAGAGAGGTAGGGAAGAACTTTTCTTTCTTTTCATGCATTTTCAGTCAAATCCACTTGTTTTCTCCATGTGACTTTGCTTGGTATCCAAACCTTGTATTATCTTGGATCTTAATATACTTCTATTAAGAAAGCATTGAAAGAATTACAATCATGATCTTCAATACTGAAACCCCCTAGTTTAAAATACATCTTTGTATTTAGCTTGTCTGCTATTTTAAAATCAGCAGAATGCTTAAATATTCCAGCTGCTATATAAGACAGGTGTCTGATGATCCTCAGAGCAGTTGTCTAAATATAGAATTCAAGCCTGGAATGCATTCTCTCACATAGCCATGGGCAATCACCACTATAATTAATGTAAATGAACACACCTGATGACTTTTTTGTGCACTCTACTGCAGCACAAGGAAAATTTCATTGCCTCCAAATTCCTGGGTTGACTCTTTGAGATTAGAACCTAGAATTTTATGAGACAGGTGACATTTTTAGCCTACTGCAAAATGAGCAAGGCACAAAATATTGCATGCTGTAGGATGTCCATTGGCATTTTCTTGTGAATTTCTTAAGGTAAAGGACATGATGAGCTTAATATTCTTGGTCTCAAGGCAGACATAGATGTTGAGACTGAAAGGTGGATATGGATGGGTTGGGGGAGAGAAAGATGTGTTTTGCAAGGTTTATCAGTTGATGGAGATATGAGGCCAAGAGAAGGGACATTTATTTTCACTTTCTTTCAGTGAAACTGTATCCTAGTAACTTTACTTGTTTTAGCTCACATAATGACCACAGTAAACCTATAAAGTAAATACTTTTATCCTCATTTTACAAATGGGGAGGCAGATATGATTAAATTTTTTCCCAAGCATTCATAGTTATTAATTGACAGAACTAAGCATCAAATTCACATTTAACTCATTTCAGAGCCATGTTTTAATCACTGTACTATACTGTCAACCACAGGGTTAAGTTTGTTGTTAAAAAAAAAACTAGTAGCCTTAAGGAATATTATCTTATTTTAATGTCAGAGAAGTATAATTGAGTTGCTATCAAAGAAAGTGGTAAACCATAAAATAGGTAGTATATAAAGACATCTAAATACTCACATTTGGGGAAAAAGGTATCAAAATAGCCAAACTCAGTGGAAGGTAAGGAATTCTCAGCAGAGATGGATCATTCTGGAGGGTTAGGAGTAGGTAAGTGGATGAGAAGTTTTATAGAATAAGAAGAAGAGAATGTATCTGGCAAAAGGAAGAAGTGAGAGTTCATTGGGAAAACACAGAATTAAAAGATCCTGGAGGAGAGTGATAAATGTAGCATGGGACATCCAAGATGGCAGATCAAATATTCAGGGGCTTGTTACGAGTAGAGGAACATAATTAATGTGTAAGCTGTACCAACAAGAATTGGTACAAAGATGCACTCCCTTATCAGTAGAGCCAAGGATATCAGCCAAGTACAAGAAGAACTTAAAATGCATTAAGAAAAAATCATAAACGCTATAAGAGGCAGGAGTTTTGTGGAAAATATTTAGGAGTACTTTTTTTTTTTTTTTTTCTGGTTGGACATCACTGTTTAATGACTTTTTTTTTTTAAGCCACTTGTAATTTATTCCCTGTGCATACAAATATATGTAAATATACATATGTTTTGTTTTTTACAAAAATTGTATCAAATCCTTCATATTGAAATTGGCTCATTTCACATAATATACTTGGCCATTGTTTCATATTGATCTCCCTTATCCCTTTTTTTAATCTTCATTTTATTGAGATATATTCACATACCACGCAGTCATACAAAACAGATCGTACATTCGATTGTTCACAGTACCATTACATAGTTGTACATTCATCACCTAAATCAATCCCTGACACCTTCATTAGCACACACACAAAAATAACAAGAATAATAATTAAAGTGAAAAAGAGCAATTGAAGTAAAAAAGAACACTGGGTACCTTTGTCTGTTTGTTTGTTTCCTTCCCCTATTTTTCTACTCATCCATTCATAAACTAGACAAAGGGGAGTGTGGTCCTTATGGCTTTCCCAATCCCATTGTCACCCCTCATAAGCTACATTTTTATACAATTGTCTTCGAGATTCATGGGTTCTGGGTTGTAGTTTGATAGTTTCAGGTATCCACCACCAGCTACCCCAATTCTTTAGAAACTAAAAAGGGTTGTCTAAATTGTGCGTAAGAGTGCCCACCAGAGTGACCTCTCGGCTCCTTTTGGAATCTCTCTGCCACTGAAGCTTATTTCATTTCCTTTCACATCCCCCTTTTGGTCAAGAAGATGTTCTCCGTCCCATGATGCCAGGTCTACATTCCTCCCCGGGAGTCATATTCCACGTTGCCAGGGAGATTCACTCCCCTGGGTGTCTGATCCCACGTAGGGGGGAGGGCAGTGATTTCACCTTTCAAGTTGGCTTAGCTAGAGAGAGAGGGCCACATCTGAGCAACAAAGAGGCATTCGGGGGGAGGCTCTTAGGCACAATTATAGGGAGGCCTAGCCTCTCCTTTGCAGCAACTGACTTCCCAAGGGTAAAACCTATGGTAGAGGGCTCAACCCATCAAACCACCAGTCCCCTATGTCTGTGGTCATGTTAGCAACCATCGAGGTGGGGTAGGCCAATACCCCTGCATTCTTAGGAGTACTTTTAAGTTTGACCTGCCATCTGTAGCAAAAGCAACATGTTTGAGCAGAGAATTAAACTGACTGAACAATGTTAAGATGTACTGTGCTTTATATCCATATGCATTTGGTGTGTGGAGTTGTGAAGAAAGCAACAGCAGACATGGAGTCCAAGGATTTGGATCAAGTATTGGATGTATTGTTTACTGTCTAGCTGTGTGACCTTGTACAAGCCACATGCAGTATCTGAACCTCAGTTTCTTCACCCATGAAATGAGGATTGTTTACATTAAATGTAATAAGGTATGTGAAAAAGCTGAATACAAGGCAATACTGAAATTTTTTCATAATACTATTAATACAATTTTAATTGAAAATTAATGAATTTACAGATTAAAAGATTCGAATAGAATAATTGAAAAGCTATTCTCCTTCTCACTTATAACTCTAAGTCCTACTTCCTGGAAGTATCCACTATTAACTGATTTCCTGTATCCTTCCAGAAATATTATATATACAATCTCCCTAATTTGTTTCTACTTAAATGGGAATATTCTACACCTTGCTTTTTCACTTAATAGTATATCTTGGAGATTATTTTATAACAGCATGTGTAAATATCCCGTATTATAATGGTTTGAAAGTATCAATTTATTTAACTAATCCCCTTTTGATGGGCAATTAGATTGTTTACAGTCCTTTGGTATTATTAACCATGCTGCAATGTAAAATCACATTGCAATTTAACAAACATTAAATGCTTACTATGTATGAAGCCTTATTTTTAGCATTGGTAGATGAACTAAACATGTTCCTTGCCATCAAAGAACTTCTAACCTAGTAAATGCAATTAGGTAACAGTTTATAGCCTATACCCAAGAACCCAGCTAAACTTATGCATAAACATCTCTTGTTATCCAGAAATGCCTTTTTTTGTCTCCATATTGTCACTTCTCTTAAAAGTTTCCAGTCTGTCTTCTTCTTTATATAAGGTATACAGAATCCCCTACTCCCCCCCTTTTGTTTTGTTTTGTTTTGTTTTGTTTTGTTTTGTTTTTAGTCCCTATATCTCTTGACTCTCCTTTGCCTTTGGTACCAAAAAGTTTGGCAAACCAGTGAAAGAATTATGGAGGATCTGTGAGCTCTACCACCCTTGATATTATGGATCACCAATATAGGTAGAAACACATGGGAAAAGTCCAAATACCATTGGAATATGCAACTGGCATAAGATGAATTGCTGGTGTGGCTATGCTTAAAAACCCTGTGGATATAGATCAAATGCAGGTAAATATATTAAATAGTGAGAACACTACTAAAATTTTACATTTGCAGAATAGTTGACATTTTAAAAGATTTTAATGCATGTGACCCAATATACTTGATTCTTGGATAACAGACTCATGCAAATGCTTTGGTGGTAAAGCTTCGTTTACCAACTGTAATTCTGAGAAAATGAAGTTAAACTTTAAGGTTTTAGAAACACAGCATTTTAGTGCTAGAAGGAAATTGACTGTTTGATCAAGTGGTTCTTACAAGTTCTATGGATCTTGGATCTCTTTGAGAATCTGATAAAAGCTTTATACCATCTCCAAAGAAAAAGATAATCTAGAATATAATTTTGCAGGGTTTATAGATAGCATGAAGTAAATCCATGATCCTCTGTGACAGTGTTTTTGTTGTTGTTTTTAAAAGTTTTATTGAGATATAAGTTACATAATATAAAATTCACCCATTTTAAGTGCACAATTTAATGAATTCTAGTATATTTACAGAATTGTACAACCATCACCACAATCTAATTTTAGAATGTTTCTATCACCCTAAAAAGAAACCTGAAATCCATTTACAGGTACTCCCAATTTCTACCCCCAGCCCTAGGCAACCACTAATCCACTTGCTGTCTATCTATTTTTGTAGACCGGTGTTTTAAAAACATTTTTACTTCAATTCACAATAAGAAATATTTTCAACACCCAACCCATACAGGCATATACAGACATAGAACAAGTTTCATAAAATGATACTCTTGTACTCTGGTATGTCCCATTCTACTCTATTCCATTACACTAAAAAAACTGATTTTGTGACCAACTGATATCTTACAATTCTCAGTTTGAAAAAAAAAAAAAAAAAAAAAGTCCTAGATGATTTACCCTAGGTAAAAACAAATAAAATTCCCTGAAGTAGACAGCTCCTTTATTTAATATCTGGAGAGCCAGACTCAGAAAATGTGACTTGCCCAAGACCAAAAGCTAAATAGCGGTATTAGAATTAGAATTCAGTTCTCTTTTGTCCTAAGGCACATCACTACTTATTCTACTTCTGATTTCTATGAGCTAAGAGCAAACAGAAAAGGCATTTATAAGAGGTCAAAAAAATTTCTAAATGATCAGGTGAAAAATTGTTTAATGTGTTGTATTTAGGAGCAGGAGAAGAGAAACTTGATTCTTCCTGGGAGGATGGCAGAGGCTGTGGGGTTGCTCTGGACCACATGAGGAAGGCACTCCTGTTGCAAGGTGATCAAAAGCATGCCCTGGAGGCACAAGCTGAGGCTAATTGCCCTGAATCACTTTCAGTTTATTAGAGTTGAAGCCAAGCAGCCTTTTCCATGAAAAGTCTCCTGTGGCTCTGTTGCCTGGGAGGACTTGGCATCAGCAAGGATGTTGATAATCTTCTTCAGTGTCTCTGCACCCGAACAGCAGTTTCTTCATCTGCTTTCTTCAGTGCCTGTGGACGGTCTGTCACCTGTCTGCATTCAGAGAACATGCCTACAAGTGCATCATCATTTGCATTCTTGTTTGTCTTTGCTACAAGTTGAAATGCTAGCTCTCCATATACTGCAGAATATTCACTGTGATAGTTGTGAAACCTATTGCCTGGAATCCATATTTTGGGTAACAAGTAGCAAATTGGAGGGTGGTGGTAAGAATTCAGATGTTAGGCAATAAAGGAAAGCTACAGGGGCCCCTGAGATCACATAGCAGAGGTACTTGGCTAGGCCCAATTAGTGATGAAATCCAAGGTTTTAACCATTCTAGTTTACAAGAAGGGATAGAGGAGTGTTTCATATTTCTGAAAAGACCCAAAATACCCACTCCTGAGTTTGAGTGTGGTTGAGACTTCTGGAAGTAGGTGAATGATGTACAGTGAGCAATTTCCAGAGCAGGTATTCGCTTCTTTGGCAGGGAATTATGCAGTTAACCATTGAGTCAACTGGGGTCATTATGGAGAGGAGTTACAAAGGGTGATATTCCATTTCTGATTCCAATCTTAGAAACTAGTAGGAATGAAGCTAAGGGGGAGCCAGAGAATGTGCGTGCTGTGCTGTTTATCTTCCTGCCAGAAGGAAGAACCAGATATGTGGGAACGGAGTGCAATCTGGTTTGAGCAGAGTGTTAAGGGATTTAGGGAATGAAAAAGGAAAAAAAAAAAGAAAAAAAAAAGGATGCAAAGTACTTGAAAAAAAATTGAAGAAATGTGGAAGTAATAAAACCAGGAAGCACGGAATTCCAACAAGGTGAGAGAGAATTGAAACCTGTCAGGAGAATAAAAAGTAGAGGAATACAATAAAAGGAAGAGGGGATGAAAATCTACTCCAAAGAGAAGTAAACACAATAAATGTAAGCCTCATCACACAAAGAAGTGTGTGAAAATCTGGACCTTCTGGGGAAGAAGTAGCATGCACACTCCTGAGAATAATGATGATCCTCTGAGAGGGCTCAGCATCTGGCTCATGAAAATGGAGAGTAGAGGAATGTGACTTGGAGGAGAGAGAGAAGAAAAAAAAATATGGAGCAACGAGTAGAAAGCTGACCTGGGAAGAATCATGATTCACACTGGAGGACCTTAAGTAGGGGTGAAAATTTACCTCTGAGTAAAAAATTGGAGAGTTGTGATTCTTTGTATGTCACTATTTGCAGATTTGATGTATCCAACTGCTTCTCTTTCCATCTTCTCCAACATAGCTGTTGGAATGAAAGACCTAGAAAAGACTTGTTGAACCCATTGAATGAAAAAGGAATGGCTGTTGGAAGCCTCTTTGGGTAATAGGTTCTAGGGAAGAAAATTGATGGACTTGAGGCATAGGAAAATTTATCATTTCCTTTTTCCAGCTAATTTCTGTGATTTTGGATGAGTGATAAGGATTTGAAAGGTAAGGACTGATTACCAAGGGGATCTAAAAATGGGGCTTAGGTCTCTAAATCATGATTACAATTAGTAGAAAGATGGACTTTTTCAGGGATGGGGTATATCACAGCAGCATGGAGAGGAATATATTTACATGGTCTAGAGATATTTGAATTGAGGTGATGAAGAGAGGAAGAGAAATACCCAGATTAACTCTCTATGGAAGAGCTGGTTGACATGGAAAAAAGATTGTGAAAGCTTCTGTTTTTGACAAGTAAAAATTGGCAGGGAGACCAAAAATAACATTAGAAGCCTTAGACATCTATCCCTTGTGTAATATGAACAAAGATAGCAAATAAAGGGAATTAAATGAACCTAAGACCGTAATCAACAAGTTTGAATTCAACTTCATGACTCATTCTACTGGACCAGAGTCCCCCATTGGCAAAGTGCACTGTTAGGGCAGGGAGAGAGAAGTGGTGTATATCAAGAAGCTACTTGTTTGTTTGGGAGTCCTTATACCTGCTGGTGCAAGCATACTGCTGAGCAGGAGAGAGGATGAAGGTAAAGAGAAGCCTTTCATTGTTTTACAACAGATTTGAGGCCATTTGTTGAAATAGAAAAAAAAGTGAATAACACATTCCTGATGCAGATGGTAAAATTGTCAGAGAGAAAAAAATATGGTAGTGACGGAGGGTTTCAGCTAGCCAACATCTGCATGGATGTCTCTTTTGCTTAAAGTTGACTGAGTTCTTGTCTGACCTTATTGACAATTACAACTTCTGATGACACACTTACTCTTTCACAAATAAAAGTCATTTCTATAAGTCAGTGACACTATTTCTCACCCAGTGTGGACAGTTTGATGGCTTAAGCTTATTTGAACAGTATGTTCTACTTGGGGGAACCACAACACTAACAGGTCGCAACTTTTCTAGAATCTAAATATAATTTGTATCTTATAGTCAATTGACTAACAATACAAATAATGTCAAATGTTTCCCTAATTTAATAAGTTTTCTTCTGTTTGTCATTCAGATAGCTTCTGGAGTCTGCTCTCCCTTTATTCCTTTCTAATGGAGGAGATGTTATGATGTTCCATTCAACATTACTCAAAATGCAGAACAGAGAGGAAAAGGAAAGGGGAGCAGTGTACAAGACATGGTTCTTCACAATAATGTGCTAATGAAAAGAATACGTGAAGAGGCCAGTTTGGCTGTAGTTGGCTGTAGTGTTGGTTCAAGGAAGGAAGTAGCAGGAAATAATCTTGGAAAAATAGTTGGCAACCAGATTATAGAAAGCCCTGAATGCCAAGATAAGGTGTTTGACTATTATATTGAAGTTAATCAGAAGTCTTGTAATGTTTGCATGAGGAAGTGTCATGGTGAGGGTGATTTTTTGGAATATTTTGAATGCCATAGCTAGGATAGATATGAAGACTGAAAGGGTTGGGGAGATACTGAATGCAGGGAAGTCAGATAGAAGAATATTATAACAGTGAACTGAGAAAGGCCTGATGATAATGACAATGGAAAAGAAAAGACGGAAAAGAAAGATTTTGCAAAGGAAGGATTGTCAGAGCTTGGAAAGGGAGAAAGGGGTATGTCAGATTATGCCAAAAGTTTGAACCTGAGTGACCAGAGAAGATGAAAAATGAAATTATTGATATATGATTTCCTGGTGGTATTAGGAAATCCAAGTATAAAAGTCCAGGAAACAATTTGAGATAAGGGAGAGCAGAAATGGTCAGAAGGTAGAGGGAGAAATACAGATTTCAAATTCATTTTCATAGAGCTAATCCCTGGAGCTGCAAGGGTATAAGCTTTAACTAAAACATTCATGCTTTAGAATTATTATTGCTAAGTATTTTTCATTTAGCAAATATGTTTTAAGGTAGGCTTTTTTCCATGCCTATATCAGTTGTGGTTCAGTTGTAGACAACAGAATCTAGCCAATTTAAACAGAAAGAGATTTAGGTATTAAGAGGGGTGTGAATCATTGTGGGGGAGAGGCCTGAAGAAACAGACTTTAGGCTGAGCTTCTAGGAATGACTCTGATTTAGTTTCCCAGCTGCTAAAACAAATACTACACAATAGGTTGGCTCAGGAATTTATTGGCTCATGGGTTTCAGAGGTTACAAGGCTTTCTTCCTCTCAAGATTGATCTCTTTTGGCTGTCTGGCAATCTATGGGGTTCTTTGGCTCTAAGCCACCACACTTTCCAAACCTCTTTACAGAGCTGGCAAGCTGCTGCTTCCAACAGGACCAGAAAGCCCCAGGATCAGGAGGCATTGGCTTCAGCTGCTGACCATGGTACAAGGTTGCCTCTAATATACACTGTGCCAGGAAGATGTATGCCCCCGAACCCTGACTTTCCCTCTGTGTGAGTCATTCTGAGTCAAAATATGCAACACTAAATTTAAGGAGTCTGGAAATGTCATTTTTAGCTTTCTAGTGTCTGCATGCTGGAAGGGAGTTGGCATAAATGTCAAGTAAACCCATCCACATATCCAACATACCGCCTCAGCCACATTTCACAGTAAATATCTATATTCAAGTTTGCACTTTGAGTTTCTGTGATTTTCTGTCAGACCAATGAGACTGAAACCTTGCCGTCTTTCTCTGGGCACAACATCATGCTTTTCATTTTGTGTTGTTTTTAATACATTCTCCGTAGAACTACTAGTCCAGGGATGACAGTAAAGACCAAGATTCTGAGGTTGTGTCCGACTTAATGAGAAAGAGTGCCATGATTGATTAATAATGTCTGCCCAGGGTAGGGTTGGGTAGGGACAGTGGTAACTTCTATTGTCATCTCCATACTGTTTTTGTTTGTTTGTTTTTCTTTTTCTTAATTAGTGATAAACTTATTGCTTTGTGACTATAGAATACTTTCCTTAGAAGAAACAACCACTCAAACAATTTGGTGACTGAAAATATTTTCTAGTAGTAGAATTCCTACCAAGTTCTAAGTGCCCTGAGTGTATTCTGACAATTTAACATTTATTTTTCAACTCTTAACCCAATGTTTCCCCTATGCTCCCTCTTGGTCTCATCTGCTGATCTTGCTCTTTCCTTTCTCCAAACTGTTGCCTCAGGAGGATCAGGCCCCTCAGTACTGTGCTTGCAGGAATGGGAAGAAGTGGCATCAGGACTAGGCAATATGGGATGAAGCTAGAAATGTTCTCTTAACTGAGCAATTTCCAGCCTCCAAGAATGGAAGCATCCTCATCCTGAAAGGAAGAATTTATCTGCTGCCTCCCAAAGTGGTTCCTCACTTTCTAGGGACCTGATGGATTCAGTCTTAACTTTTCTGAATGCTTTTCCCTGCCGTTCTATACCCATATTTCAAGGTTTAGTTTAGATGTCACCTTCTTTCTGATGCCTGCTTTGATGACCCCCCTCATCCCTATACCTGCTAGAATTAGCTACTCCTTTCTCTCTATTCTTATACTGCTTTGTATATCCTCTGTTGTAGCAAATATCACATTACATTTTAGTTATTTGTGTACACGTCTTCAGTTTCAAATTGAGCTACTCAAAAGGAAGACTGTCATTTTAAAGCCAGTATTTGTTATTTTACATATATTATTTCATTCAGTTCTCATAGCAAACCCAAGAAAAAACAGGCTCAGAGGGCTTGGATATCATCCCCACTGTAAAGTATATGTTTGGCAGAAATAGGGCTTGAAACTAGGTCATGTTTTACTTCTCTACTGATGCTTGGCACCGGGTATGGGGGCTCAATAAATGTAGAACAAACGAATAAGTAATTAAATGAAAAAACTGTATGTCACAAGCTACAAGGAAGCTTTTTGGCCACTGGCTGGAAACAAGTCTTTCTTTCTGTTAACTCTCACACATTTGGACATTCTATAGTCTTTAATTCAAACCAGATCTTAATACCTAGGAGAAAGATATAACACAAAACCAAATTACCAGGAACAGTGCAGCTTACCACTTCACCAAAGGTCATCTAATGAGCCTACCAATAATATGGTTCACATCATAATGATTATTTAAAGATTCACTTTAAAATGTTAAAGCTGCAGTGTCAGAAACATACAAATATGAAACAAGAAGCCTGCCTTCCATTATATGAATTAAGCTTTGTCATGCCCTGTGTTCTGATGAGAGGTTTTCTCCTGATAAAACTTTAAGACCTACCTAAAGAACTTTGACAGAGCAGTTTGTTCCCTGTGTTTGCATAGGCTTTTTTTTTTTTTTTCCACTATCTTCCAGATTCTCAAAGGAGTTACTTGCCATGATTCATTCATATGAATAAAAAACATTTTCCAGCTGCACTGGTTTTAGATCTAATGACTTTGTCTGCTGACATAATTAATAAATGGCAGCCAGGTGTCTGAGTTACTTTTTGGCTTTCCTTTTCTACCATGAAGTGGGTTTTTCCAACACTAGGTCCTCTTCTACATTTACTATTCATAGAGATGGAGGCTGGGAGTTGCCATGTGCTTCCAGGGTGCTATACTGGGTATGCTGGATCCTGTTCCCCTGGGCTCATGAGCTCACCCTGTTTCCATGTGTCATCACATGTGTGTTGGATCCTGGTGGAAAAACAATTGGGTTTGAGTGGAAATAGCAGGGAGTGGGACAGCTGCACTTCAAAGCTTTTCATTTCCTTTTCCTCTACATCCAGCATATGGCTCACAATAGGTTACTGAGTATATAGTGCTGTGTCGTTTCCCCCTTCCTTTGCTTTTCTCTTTCACCCCTTTGCTATCACCATCTCTAACCTTAAAAACCAAAGAGCATTCCCAATGTCTGTATATGAGTTTTATATTTAATTAAATTTTTTTTAAAAAATTTAGGTTCTTAGGAATTCTACTCACATAAACTAGAATTATTTCCCACATGATCATCCACTGTAAGATTTTTTTTTTCTTTACATAAATATTACTTTTTTGTAAGGATAGAAGTTTGGGAAGAAGCAGTGTGATATGTTGGCACTAGAAATAGAAAGACTTGGTTTTTGGTTCCAGCCTTGCCTGTAACTAATTGGCTATTTCAGACAAGTCATTTAAACTCTCTGGGTCTGTAGAACTAGATGATTTCTAAGATAACTTCCAATTTTTTTATTAAAAGATTCTAGGATTTTATCCATCTAGTTTGGTGGTTGTTGTTTCTCCAGAATTTGAGTGAAGTATAATTTGGAGGTGGTACAAAGTGTGAACAGAATTTTTTTAGAAGGATTTTCTACCATAAATACATTCCCCATTTATTTGTTGTTCTATACATTCTCTGTGAATCAAATTCTAGTTTATTGAAAACAGAGCCTTAGTGTCTTCTTAAGAAGAAACAGAGTCATTAATTTTAGGAAGAAACTTAGGGGAATGGATTAAATTGGGAATTGGTGCTCAGGAGTGTAGCTTTTATTCTTCTCCTCCCCATAT
Organism: Choloepus didactylus; assembly: GCF_015220235.1. Lineage (NCBI taxonomy): Eukaryota > Metazoa > Chordata > Mammalia > Pilosa > Megalonychidae > Choloepus > Choloepus didactylus. The sequence goes on along the minus strand of NC_051319.1, from coordinate 69,324,290 downwards.
TTATTTTTGTACTTGATTTACTGCTTAACCTTCAGCGAATCACTTCATCTCTTTGGGCTACAAGTTCCCCAGCTAAAGAATTATCTACAATTTAAGGGTTACTGTGTTGACTTCTGTAACATGTTTTAAGATATTCTGATAAAAAGGAATAAGGACAATGTTTTATTTTGATCTCATTTTCCTCTTCATGCTATTAAAAACATTCAGCATGAGAAACGCTTTTTCTGTTTTCCAAGAACTTTTGACAATGTTACAGTAATGACAACCTTTTTAAAAAGAAAAAGCCATCAGATATTTAGTAAGTGTAAGCATTCTCATTATTAAGGGTCAAATCACTAGCATTGTTGTTTTTTTTTCCTGGTCACTATCCAATTTCTTTGCATATTGTGGCATTTAAAGGTGTCCTGTATCCTCTAACAAGAGGGTGACTTCACTTTGTGCCAAACAGAAAACTCTCATTCTCCCTTGAGAGTTTAAATTGTTTCATTTTATGTGAAGTGGACCAGAAGAAAAACTTTCTTCGTTTTGCCACTTTTATCTAAGGACCTCTCTTCGCTGGCCTATTTTAGCCATAGGCCTCCTTCAAAGTTGAATCGTTCTGATGCTTGATAAATGTAATCTGCATGGAGATATAATTGGTAACAATCTAGAAACTCTCTTCTCTACTTTTGGCAGTGAAATTTCAAATCCACATGTCCTTGCAGATTAAATCTTACCTCCTGCAATGTAAAATTTAAAACATCAAAATCTTATTTTGCTTTGAAATAGCCTGTTTGCGAACTAACTACGGTGTTGGCATCTAGATTCTTTTTTTTTTTTTAGATTCTTTATTGTTTTATTCGTTCATGGTTTTCAAAAATTACAGCAATTGAAGTTCTGCTAGACCAGCAAGTTGGGCATTTTACCTGCCAATATGTGCCAATGCAAAAGCAGATCTGGGTTTTGTGGGGCCCGAAGCTTATACAATTGGTAAGGGGAAGGGAGGATAGGAGGAGATGGACTCCTTAAGAAAAAGAACACAAAAATAGGTATGATGGTGAATAAATATTTAGAAAAAGAAAAGAAATCCACCACCCCTCCATTAAAATTTAAAAGAGCTACCAAATACCACAAACTAAATTAAATACTTGAAATTAAGCTGCTTAACATTCCTCTGTAATTCTTTTTACTAATATTTTTGGATGCATGTCTTTGATTACCTCTTCATACATGAACAATTTTTAAATTTTATATCACTTTCAGTAGAGAAAATAGACTAATCTTTTTACTAGCATGGTCAATTGAAATTTGTTCTTTTAATATTGATAGTTTACAAAAGTTTCTTTTCAGTTCCACAATCCATTATTGGTCATGTAAAATTTTAGATTGTTGTCAACTTTGGGAAAATCACTAAAAGTGTCTTTCACATGAGTTTGAATATGTACTTTCTATAGTTCTCCAAACACAAAAATTTTAATAAATTTTATTTCACACAATTCCCATCAAAAGAAAAAAATATCGGTGTGTTTATAATTGTATATGCTACATTATTGAGTATATTACTGACAGGAAGAGAATGTCTGTCTGGGCATTTATGGGAATTGCATCCTCCACTCACAATTGTACATGTCTGATGATTGGAAGAATTTTCTGTAGACTTGTTTCTGGCTCTGTATGTTTCCCCCTTTACCCACATACTTCTATTTTTGGGTACCACAGGACACGTTTATACCCCAATAGCCTCTAGCTCTGCATATTTGTGTTGTGATGCCAGGTGAGTCAGCAAGTGGGCATTAGAAATGTTCCTGAAAGCCACTCCTTACACCGTGATGGCTGGCAATAACTTATTTATACATGGAAGTGACTGCAAATTGCATAAATATATCTCATTAAATCCAAACTAAATGTACACTCTACTCATTTCCCCTTTAGCTGGATCTTTAAAATGTCTGCAGGCAGTTCATGACCACGAACATGAAAGGTAAGTGACAGTTGGGACATAGGAGTGAAAGAAACAGTGGTTTAACTAATCGCTGTTAAAAGATCTCATTTTTTGCTTATTTTCAGAAATATCATATTTTCTGAGCATGTTGCTAGGAGCCCTCCTAGGGCTTGGGAGATGCCAGTGGAAGTGAGAGTTCTTGAACCTTAAGCTCTGTTTTGGTTTCCTGGCTGCTAAAATAAATACTATACAATGGCTTGGCTTTTCAACAGGAATTTATTGGCTCTTGGTTTCATAGTCTAGAAGGCTTGCTTCCTCCCAGGGCCCTTATTTTCTGGCTGGCTGGCAATCTTTGGGATTCCTTGGCTTTTCTGTCGTATGCAGTGCACGTGGCTGTGTCTTCTCCTTTCTCATCTGAGTTTCATTGACTTCCAGCTGCTGGTTGCTCCCTGTGGGTTCTCTTTCTGCATCCAATTTCCTTTGCTTGTAAGGACTTCAGCCGTTTTGAAGTAAGGCCCACCCTGCTTCAGGTTGGGCACACCTTACCTAATAACATATTCAAGGGTTTGTTTACAAATGAGTCCACACAAGCAGGAGTTGGCCTGAACATGCTTTTTGTGGGGGATATGCTCCATGAGCTTATATAAGCTCTATAAGCTTCATAGAAAACTTGACTCTGATCAAGTTCCTGAGATTTTTGGCCTTGGAAATATTGTTTTTTTATATCCTTAAACCAGGTGTGAACACCCCCTTAAGACATTAGAACATGGTGCTGATGACAGTGTCTAGTGTCATATTAATACAGGTGGACTCTCTCTTTCCCTCTCCCCTTGCTTCCTTTGGTTTGTGGTATCTCCAGTGCCTAGCACTGCACTTGGCATACTGCTTGTGGAGAAGCAAGAAGAGAGCTTCTTTCCAGGTTCAAATACTACTTTTGCTATTTGATTTTTGGAAAATTAGCTTATGATTATGAGCCTCAGTTATAAATTGGGTTAATAATACATACCTTTAAAGAGTTTTGTGAGAATCAAAGATAATACATGTAAATTAATTTTTGTGGGCCTTTGTGTACTCATTTGTAATGTGAAATTAGTAATACATATCTTGGAAGGTTGTTTCGAGGATCAAAGATCAGGCATGCAAATCAATTAGACCAGTGCTTGGAATATAGATAGCATTGATCAATAAATCATCACTAGTTGTGGGAAAGGCTTTTAGGGCTCACCAAATATTCTTGTGTTCTTCTCTACTTCCCAGCCTTCCTTGCAGTTAGGTTGGAGCCATGTAATTAGCTCCTGCCAATGAAATGTGAGGGAAAAGTGACATTTCTGGGCCAAGACAGTTAAAATTCATTGTATTTCCCTCATCTCTTTCTACCTCTTCAGCCACAACTTTGATGATAGTATAGCCAAATATGCAAGGAGCCTGAATCCCTGAGTCACCATCAGAAATTTTCAGGAGAGCTTCTGGACCTGCACCAGACTTTGTGTGAACATGAAAAATAAACTTTGATTGTGTTAAGCCACCATGATTTTGGGTATTTTTGTTCCTGTAGCTTAGCCTAGCATTGACCTGTCTATTATTATTGTTCTTGTTGCTACTACTGAATTGAAATGAACTATTCACAAACATTGTTTGGCACTGTTAGAGCTAGAGTGTTGGCTCCTAACCTCAGAGTGGGGACAGAAAAATATTTCATTTGCACATAAAACCCCTAGTTCTTTCACAAACAGATTCCAAGAAAGTCAAACTAAACTCAAACAGGAAGGAAAGTGAAGTGTATTCATTTTCCATTTGGCTTGTCAGCTAAACCTCTTTATTCAGGCTACCTTATTTCTTTAAAACCCTGTATGTAAGAGTCAATGCATATTTTCATGACTTAAAAAATGATGTCCCTTTCTAATTAAAATTTTAGAAATTATGTGTCCCCACTTCTAAATTTCATTGACTCAGGAATTCTCCAAGCCCTAAAAAAAGTTCTAATTAGAGTGTTGGGCACTATCTTCCCCATTAGAAATAAATTCCATAAGCACTGATTCTTGGATAAACAGTTGATAGGTTACCTCTAAAGTGCAGAAAAGCTGGCATTAGCATAGAGTGAATATGTGTGTTATTTTTGCAGAGACCATCACCCAAACTATATAGATGAGCCTCTTTTGTGGTGTGATTATAAATATGGATCCATTTGCCCAGTTCTCTTTGGAAAGACTGGTGGAAATGTTAGCCTGATGGGTTGTTTCCAATATCTTGTACAGTTGTTACCTGAAATTTCTAGCAGATAGAATTCAAGTTATCAGCACAAGTTATAGTAAGAGGAAGAGCTAAGGTTAATGCCAAAGAAGTGATAGTAGTGTTGGGCTGGAAATTGGTAGGAGGCTATAGAAAAGTGACAAGACCAGAGGTCAGGAGGTTGGGAAGTAAAGTGAGACACAAGACAGTTAGAGAAGCAGGCCCTGAACAAAGAAGTGTTGGTACTTGGGGGGCAGGCTGGCTGAAGGCCACAGACTTAAGGACATGCAATGAAGTTAGACTCTCATTCCTGTTAGAGAAAAGTGATAATGCTTTTGACACAAAGGAAAAATGCTAATATTCATTACATTTAATTATGTTATAAAAGAAATACATGCACATGGATTTTTTTAAAAGTAATATTTGATAGCACATTGAGGTCAAGGGTATTTCATAACCTTAGTCTAAGTAAGGACAAAAGGTTTTACCATCAGCCTATATATGGTCCTTGTCCCCAGATATTTCATGACAGAAAAAGAACAAAGATTTAAAGAAAAAAAGGAGGAAAAGGAAAACACATCTAAAGAGTTTCCTCAAATCTTTAAAAGCACCATTTTGTTGCAGATGTACTTGGATGGTCATAACAGGTAGTCTGAAAAGTCTTGGCAGTGGAGAGATATGAATATAAACTCTGAAAGATTTTAAGAAATCTACACAATAAATTGCAGATATATCCCCAATTCAGGCAGAGAAAGGAGATGGAGAAGCAGGTACTCTGAATGTAGAAAGAGTCCTTGTGCTGTCTCATTAGCAGAATAACAGCTCAGATTTATATAAAGCTCTGGTTTACTAACACTATCAACAGACAAGTAGTTCCCCTGAGTCAAATAAGAAAAACCTCCTGGAAAGGGAGTAGAAAATCCTCCCCAGTGGGCGTTAGTGCTATTCTCTCCTTGCAGAGCACCCGCCTCCAGCAAGAGACCTGTCTGTGGTTCTCCCTTGGGACCGTTCAGCAGTTTGGTTAACTATCTGCAGACCTTGCTAAGCACCTCTGCTCTAATTCTTTTCTAAAGCAGTGGTTCTCAAACTTAGTGAGCATCAGAATCACCGTCATCTGCTCACCTCCACACACGCTCCTCCCCCACCAGGGCTTGTTTGAGCCCAGATTGCTGAGCTCCATCCCCAGAGTTTCTGGTTCTGGAGGTCTGGGGTGGGGTTCAGGAATTTGCATTTCTCACAAGTCCCCAGGAGACTCTGATGCTCTCAGTCCATTGTCCACCCTTGAAGAAACACTGCTTTAATTATATAGTAGAGTTCTTTTCTATAGTAATTTATTACTAACTCAAGTGAATCCTTTTCCATGGTCCTCAATTCAGTTTATCAATCACTCTTCTCTACTAGATGCCAAATGTTTAAAATTTTTCTAAAGGTCTTTTCTGAATCACAAAATCACAGAATCTTAGTATTTCTTTTCTTTTCTTCTTTTCTTTATTGAGCTTTAAATACAATTTTAGCCTTTGTGCTCCAAACCAGCTCTTTGGTGAAGACTCAAGTCTTTCTTTCACGATAGCTTTTATCAGTAATAGGCTTGTCCTTTACCTTGCTTTTCCTCTTCACAGGTAAGGACTGTGGTCCTTGGGATACATTAACTCGTTAAAATAAAATATTAGACAAAATATTATTTATGGGAGTTTATTTGAGCAGTTTACCATTCATGAATCAGGCAGCATACAAACAGCATGTGTAAAAGAGCTCCACCAATGGGGTGAAAAGGGGGAGGAGATATAGGACAAAAGCAGAAGCAAGTGAGGAAATGTTCTGACTAAGCTGATGCCACGAATCATTTTACATGGGGCAGAAGGGGGGATATCTTAAAAGTGGGGAGCAGATATGTATTGATTATAATAACATGCATGTCCATTTTGATAAGCTATCTCTACTGGACCAAAACTGGTTTATTACCAGGTGTTGGTTATCTGCAGTTTTGTAGGATGTATTCTATTGTTTCATTTTTTTAGAAATTGTTTTTCATCTTCAGTAAAATCCTTTATCAGAAAAAGGTTTCTACTGGCAATGCCCAATTCAGGTGACCATTTTATTTTACTTAATGAACCTTAAGAAAAGCACTATAAATTTGCAAGGTATTATTATTATAACCAGTCCTACGAATGGTCACCTCTATCTCAGAAATAGCACTACCTAGTCCTAGCTTATTTCCTGTTCTATTATTTGATCTCCTATTTTTTTTTCTCTCTATGAAAAACATTATATAAATCCCTTCCTTTCTCTAGTCCTTATGAAAATTCTTTTTACCTTTCACCATGACATTTTAGCATCAGTCACATTTTGTTGTCGGCTCTCCTTGCTTTCTTTTATAATCTGCATTTCTTCTTAGATCTCTGTGATAGAATGCACATTTTCAAGTGCCCTTTTCTGAAAGAAAACTCTCCTTTTAATTTCATGACCGTCTTCCCCTTTTTTTTTGAAAACTGAGTCTACCTATCATGAAAGTATGGATTCTAGAATAATTTCTTTTGTTTGGCTCTTACTAGCAGGTGAATTGTGTGCCGGTTCCTCATTCTGTGTCCCATATGCAAGCATCCTGAAGTGTTTGTTGTCATCTTGCTCCTTATCCAACTACTGAAAATAGAGTTTTTCCAAAATATTTTAGGCAACTCTTAGAATTTATCCAAGAATTCACTTACTAGATCCTTCTAAAAGTAATCTTTAAAGCTGAGGGGACTCAGATATAGGAAATGGAGAAAGAAACTTAGTTGGACATTGTATTGCTTGGCAATTGTTGGCAACTGCCTCTTGAGCATTCTGTCATTAACATCAATATTGTTCTTCCTCCAGTATTCAGTAAAGAATATAAGTAGATTGTAACATTGTGAAAAAGTTTAAAAGACGGTGTTTGGAGAGTCTTTAAATCACTTTTAACAGTAGAATTTGTTTCAGTAGCTGGTGCCTTATATCTGACATGGCGCAGCCAGTATCATGTATCCTCCCTCCCCCAAATAAATAACTAAAAGCAACAGTCTTCATGTCTATAGATAGATACGGTTAGAACAGGGTGAAATCATGCCTTTAGATTATCTGTAAGTTCAGACTATTCATCAATTTTTTAAAGTTGTAGGGAAGTTAAGAGGGCTTGCCAAAGAAAGTAAGTAGTATAGTTAAACTACTAGATGAAAGGAAACGAAGTTTTCACCAATGAAATTGTGTTCCTTTCCCATCACTTGAAAGTCACAATAACTGCTTGAAAATAAGACTTGTGTTTAACTGCGCCCAACTATCACTTGGATGATATCAAGCATCCAAACAATCAAAAAATGTATTCTTGTTCATGATAATTTCATTAAATTATATACAACTGTGCACACATGAATTGAAAAAGTCTAAGTGGCCACCAGTTTATCATTATATTTCCAGACCCAGGCAAAGGGTCTAGCATGCAGGTGATGTTCAATCAAAAATATCTAAAAGAAGTGATTTTTTATGGAGTTAAAGGTGGTTTTATTCTTCTTTTTTCTTACTCTACATTTGCTACTTTACCCACAATGAAAACTGCATAACAAAGTTATTTTAAAACATTTCCAGTGAGAAAGACACACATGGAAAGAAGTTTAACCTCACATATTTTCAGGAAATGCATATTAAAACAGTGATAAATCTTTTTTTTTTTCACCTATCAGGTTGGGAATATTTCCTAAGTTAGATAATATCCAGTGTTGGTGTGGGTGTGGGGACAGTGTATTCCCAGGCACGTTTTGTGGTAATATATGTTATACACATTTTTTAGAGGACAATTCAGTATATCGTTTGACTTACCAACTCCACTTCCAGGAAACTATCTATATTATCAGGGTTCTCTAAGGAAACAGCACTGACAGGTGTTACCTATAAGTATTATAAGATCTTTATAAGAATTGTCTCACATGACTGTGGGGATGAGCAAGTTCATATTCCGTAGGGCAGGCCACAAGCAGGGAACTCCGATGAAGGTTTTCTATGAATTTTCTCAGGAAAAGCTGACTGACTGTAGTAGGGATGGAAATTCTCTCTTCTGATTGCTGAAATCATCACTTCCCCTTTTAAAGCCTTCAACTGATTGGATGAGACTTCTCTCATTGTTGAAGGCAATCTCCTCAGTTGATTATAGATGTCATCAGCCATAGATACAATCAATTTGCTGATGATTTAAGTCCATTAAATGTCCTCACAGTAACAATCTGGCCAGTTCTTGCTTGATCAAACAACAGACACCATAACCTGGCGGAGCTGACATATGAACTTAACCGTCACACTATTTTTCAGAAATATTTGTAGAAATGCGGAAGTATGTATCTAGAAGTTGTAGAATAATATATTCTATTATGATCTCACTTTTTAAACATAAATTCTTTACATACTTTTTTACGGATAGAAATACTTTTCTGGGAGGATTGTGTAAGGCATTTACAGTGATAGTTCCTGCAGAATGGGATTTGGGTCTGGAAGAAGGGATGCTTTTCATTTTAGTTTATGCATTTCTGTATTGTTTATATTGTTAAGTATGAATATGGATTAATTTATTAAAAAATATGTGGATGGATAAATGTGTGTCAACTTCTGCTTTGTATTGGAGAGAAATTAAGCCTTTATTTCATTAGAATCAGAGAACCACTTAGAAACAATTTACAACCAGTTTTTGCCTTTCTATGGAGTAATCAGACTCATCTTTGGTTTAAAATAAAAATTATTGTATACTTCTAATATGCAGAATAATATTCCTGCATCTATATTCCTGAGACCTCAAATGAAGTTCATTTACTCCTATGTACTTTAAAGCAATTTCTTATTTTTCCTTTCCTTTCTTTTCTTCTTTGATTGCTTATTGGTACTAATTAGTGAACGATGTTTTAAAAATTAGTACTCCTTCCTTTCTTTTTATAAATGACAAACTCCCAAGCACTCATAGGGAATAGAGATAATGTGTTGTTTTACTGTATTTGCAATTTAATGAAACAGATTTAGCTTCATTTTCAAGTTCAAAGTAACAAGTAAAATGGAAAACATAATAACATTGTATATAACTTTTGCAGGCAAATAAAATAGAAAGTACTTTTACAGCACCATCTGCTTGTACATTGATTTGGCCTTAACCCTTAGAATTACGTTCCCCTATTCATCATCATGCATTCAGAAAATTACGTTTAAAAAAGATCCCAATCTACAGAATCAAAGAATGAAGAGATGATTTTAGGATGGAAGGACGTTAACTCCTCTGCCTATCCTGAAACTGCTTCCAATTAAGGACTTGAAGTATTCAATCCATGTTGCTGCTAAATGTTCCAGAACACAAGTTCTTAATAAATATTAGAAAGTTTTCCTTTTATTTCTAGTTCTTTTTTTAGTGTCTAATACCTTGAGTATCATGGATGATTTAATTTAATTTAGTCAAACAAGTATTTGAAAGAAAATTCATCAAGCGCTGCTTCCTACTTGAAGATTAGTAAGCAAAGATCCCTGAGAAAAGTTTACAATTTGGTAAAGGGAAGGGGAAAATAAGGTGGAAATATACATAGTTTAAGGCAAAGAAGAGAAGATAAATGGTAAGCGAAGCCACAAAGTGTCCTGAGCATTTTAGCAGGGAAAGAGATCAGGTACCCTGGGACGGATAAGGGAAAACTTCATGTGGTAGCATTTGAAGTGGATCTTGATTCTCATAGTTTAGTATACATCAGGTATATGTGTTTTAAGTGGGGCTCAAGAATTTGTATTTCTAACAAGTCCCTAAGTGATTCTGATGCTGCTTTTTCAGGGACCATACTTGGAGAACCACTGCTCTTAGACAGACTGAAAAGGGGTGAAGAGTGTTTAGCCAGAGAAAGAGAATGAACAAATTTGAAAGGCAAGAAACAGACAGATACTTCTAATAATAATGATAACACCTAACTTTTTTGAGTAATTTCCATTCTTCCAAAGAGGAGATTAAGTTCCAGAGAGAGTAAAAGAACTTGCTTAAAGTCACATTGCTAATAAGTGGCAGAGTCAGGGTTTGAATTGCAGGAGTATGACTCCAGAGCCTTATGTCTGATTGCCATGACCAATAATAGCAAGTCGTGCATCTTGACTGGCAGTAATGGGGGTTAAGACTTAAGATGCAGGTTGCAGTTAGATTTCAAGGAGCTTAAATATCAAGGTAAGGAATTTTGTACTTAGGATATTAATAGTGAAGTGTTGAAAAATTTTAACCAGGATTAATTGGGCAGCAATGTAAATAATGAAGAGAGACAAATGAATGGAAGACCACTGGGAAATCTTTTAAAACAGTCCAAGTGAAAGGAAAGGAAGGAATGAACTAGGGCAATTGCAGTTGGAAAGGAGTGAAGGGAATGGAAGTAGGTAAGCTATAGTGGTTGTTCCCAATCTTTCCACCAACTGTGATTCCATGATTTGAAAGATTTGGTTTGGGAAAGAAACTAGATTTAACTAAACAAAGATAAATATGTTCCATCTGAGATAATTGTTTTTCCCATTATATCACAAATCCAGATTGTAACTAATAGTTCATAATTATCAAGTTCCAAATCACAGGACTGTCCTGATTGTGATAAGGATAAGTACCAAACTTGAGCAAATGAAAAGATACTTCAAAATATTTTACTGCTATCAGAGGCAGATCTTTGTCACTCGGCCCACTTGGAAGGTCAATCACATGATGAACATTTTAAATTTCTCTGGTCTGCCATTCATGTTTCAGGAGTTTCTTCTGATGACATCAAAAGCCAATGGAGTTTTTACATTAAAATTTGTCTTTGCTTTTTTTTCTTAAAGTAGCCAGTGGAATATTTTAATAATACTGAGATAAGTGTTACTGTATTGATGTGAAATAATTTCAGCTAAAACAAAGAGACATATGTGGCCTTATGGATAAATACACAATTTCTATTCGCTATTTGAAAAATTGTATATATCTTTCCTGTCTTTATGTTTCCTGTATTAATTAGGGTTCTCAAGGGAAACAGAATCTATAAGAGGTATGTATTAACAGATTTATAAAAGTGTCTCACACAACTGTGGGTATGCACAAGTCCAAATTCCATAGGGCAAGCAGCAAACTAGCAACTCCAATGAAGATGTTTGATGAACTCAAGCAACGAACTGACAACTTCAATGAATGTGTTTGAACTCCTCAGGAAATGAACTGGCAACTTCGACGAACTCCTCAGGAAATGCTTCGCTGGTTAGCTGAAGAAGTGGAGGTCCTCTCTCTGTCTTGCTTTAAAGTCTTCAACTGATTGGATTAAAGCTAGCTGACTGCATTCTCATTGTGGAAGACACGCCCTTCATTGATGTCATCAGTCACAGCTGCTGTCAATTGACTGATGATTTAAGAAACAGCCTCTGGTTTATCAAGCAGCAACAAATGTCCTACAGCAACAGTTAGGCCAGTGCTTGCTTGACCAGACAACTGGGTACCTGGCCAAATTGACACATGAACCTAACCATCACAGTTCCCAAAGTACAGAATTTTGCTGCCTGTAATGTGTGTGAGCCCACTGAGTAGGAAGACACTCGATCATGCCTAGGAATTTTGGAGGGGGATGGAGCAACAACCAAGACTGGAAGTTCAGAGAGTGACTCCAGTGGGAAGAGTTGATGCAGAGGGTAAGGTGGAAGACAATAGGCATGTTGGGATACCGCCTGAACTCAGGACCCCATGGCTGGATACCACTACCAGTCAGCCCTTATTAAAAAAAGGAATGGAACTTTTTGGAGGCCAGAAAAAACACCATCAATACGTCTTTCCAGTATGAAATCTTTTAACCAGATTAATTTTTAGAACATCATTTTCAGATAAAATAAAACTTTTCTAATGTTGATCTAAAAGTTCTACTTACACTTTCTGTCACTGCTCACACTCCCACCTCCCATGGAAAAATTAAACAAGTTTTCTTTCAGACATAACATTAGTAGCCTGTATATAAATGGTCATGGAATAAACAGCAAGCCTCTGGTAGTGGCAGCTGGAGAGAACACCGGATAAGGTGATCCATTTCTGCACAATAGTATCTGGTTTCTCCCTCCCCTGCTTGGTGGCATTCAGCCTGAAAGTCATTCATTCTCATACTATCAAAAGCCAGAGTGGCAGAGAGCAAAGTCATTCACAGAAACAGGTACATATTTTCAAGAGGATCTGTGAATGAAGAGTGATTCTCCCTACATTTCACTATTTAATCCAGAGCAAATGAGGAACAGCAATGTCTTGAGCTATAAATCGAGTTCATTATGTGTATTTCAAAATTGAATTTTGAGCAATTACCATCAAAGATACTGAATATGCACTGTAAATTACCATGTCAGCCTTGCTAAAAGGAAAAAACGCTCTGACATACTAAAGTAGGAAGTGGAACAGCATAAAAACCCGGGCATATCAGCAGATAACACATAAGATAACCAGGATGATGAAAAAAGAGGACATAAGTGAGACCACAGCAATCATATTCTTCTTAGCCACACATGATTAAATGATTCACCATTCTCTAATAAGGGAAAATAGAATTAATGCTAGAAGGGAATAATGCCAAACTGTACATTACATACATACATACTATGTATATGTGTATATCTACACATATACACGTATCTATGTATGTATTTGCTTAAATTAGCTGCTAAGGAAGATCTATTTAGTTTATTCCACAAATGCGGCCTGCATCATCAATTATACTTTTCACTTTCCTCAGAGAGTCCAGGATAGACAGAATCTTTTGGGTATTGCTGACCTGAACCCGGCGGGCCCAAGAAGCAATGGCAGCCAAGCCTTTGGTACCCAGCATGGAGAGACTGGAGAGAGCATCCCTACTTGGTGCTGCGTCAAGCTGCAGGAGCCCTTGACCACAGTCAGGGAAGACCTTGGCATCTGGCAAAGCACAGCCTGAGATGAATGGGAGCTTTACAAATGAACTGATAGGTCACAGATAACCGGAGAGAATGCAGCTGGGTAATGTAAACTATCGCATCTTATAATTAAAAGGGTTTCCTGTGTGGTTACCTGACATTCTGCAGTTATTATGCAATTTTCTTATATCATCACCATGCAGTCAAAAGACAAAAGGAAAATGTAGGGAGAAGCTTTTAACAGCAATTTGTAGCAAAGATGTTTGGAATAAGAACACATTGCTTGTTACCACTGGTTCTTGTGTTAATCACATAATTGCAAATTGGCTTTCCTTACTGTCTGCATATCACTGAAGTAATCCTGTACCTTCTTTGCTCTGATGTCCTATAATTTACATTTATAACATGCCAGTACATACAGGTTTTGCTTCCTTTTTTGTCCTCTCCATAGGGCATTCACTGGCTCCACTTTTTTTCCCTTTCTTTTGGGGGGCAGGGAAAGAAGACTAGTTAACCACTAGTGAGCTCATTGATGGAATATAATATAAAAATGGAAGCATTCTGAAAAGCAATATATACTTTTTTATTCACAGAACAGCCTACCAAAGAGTTCACATTCCGGCGGAAGAGATTTGCTGCCTTTGAACATTGCTTTCCTCTTACCATGTTAGGTCAACATAGCATACAGATAATAGGTGATCCTTTTATCAACAATTGGAAAAGAAAATACATAATTGGCCATCCAGTCCATCTGTCTCATAACATAGGATGAGGATGTAGCTCTTATTTTTAGTTTGTTTTGTTTGTTTGTTTGTTTTGGTCTAGTTGAAATATGATTGCCTCCATTTTGGCTCTATTCCCACAACTTTTTTTTTTCGTGGCTCTGGATTATGCACTTTCATTATCTTAATGAATTTATCTTATCAGCAAATTTTTTAGTTTCAAATTTTATCTTTCTAAAAATATTTCTTATAAAATGTAACCTTAAGGAATGAAACAGAGCATACCCGAGTAATGAATAAACAGGATGAAAGTAAAAACTGTGACTGTAGCTTGAGTTAGCAATCTTAACTGCTTAGTTAAAACCCTCTTTACTCTCTGAACCAGAGAAAATGAGCTATGTTTTGTTTTTTCAAAATCACAGCTGAACATAACACCAACTAAATAGTTTTATTCAGAGCAACTAAAAAAATCCAGTTTCTATAAACTAAATGTTTTCTTCTTTCCTCTTAATAACAGGCTGACCTTGCCAACAGGCTGTAATTCAAAGGCTTTCTAAAAATTAACACACTGAGTAAGGTGATAAACTTCTTTGGCTCTGACTAAAAATTTAAAAACTGAAATGAAAACGTTGAAGGCAGGAAATAGTTTTATTGAACAAGTTCATGTGGCAGGAATGAATAAATTCAGTTTTAGGTCTGTATTCTTTTTCTAATTTGGACTATCCATCTTCTTAGGTGACTTTCACAGATTGCTGTTATTTTGAAAGCACATAGGTTAATCTGCTTCTCAAACTAATTTTCCTAGTATACCATTGAATCTGGTATCAGCATAAGCCTAAACCATCATCACCCAGTAGTTCAGGCATGTGTGAACAAATCTGGAAAATTTCAGAGGAGGAGGTAGTGAATTTGATGTGTTCAAGTGTCTCCTGAGCAAAAAACCCAGTAAAGAAAGGGTTGAACCGGTACTGGAGACAAGGGTTGACATGTGGCTGCCCACTCAAACTAATCCCAATATTCAGACTAATTTCTGTCACATATATGTAACAGTTTCAGCAGCTTTGCCAGAAAGAGGGCAACAGTTCAGGAAATGCTGGACTTGGCTCAGAGTTCTGCACTGACAGCCTATGCAGCACCGTTAGTAGGCATTGGTGGTGGCTGCTGCATTTGGGGTCCAAGTAGGAGGAACCATCACCCTATAACTGGGGTAGGGGAAGAGGAGCACCAGCTGTGGGTCACCAAGAAACTTGGAGAGGCCCAAGGAATTCTTGAGACTCCTCATACTTCTTGGGAGGAACTAAGGCAGACGGGGATAGAGTCGAGAAATACTGTTTTGTGACCATTATTTTATAACATTTATTTTCTGGCTGCAGTGACCTAGGAATGTGGGTTTTCCTCTAACTTGAATTTGTATTAAAATAAAGTTGAGCCAAGGTGGGTGGAAAAAGCATTTGAGGTATGGAAATATAATTATATATGCATTTTAGATAATATTTATTGTTCCAATTTTTATTTAAGTGAATTGGTTGTACCTTATAGCTCTGCATTGTCCAGGTGGATCTTGGGCAGGAGACGTCACACTGGAAAGTCCTTTGGTTCGTAAAAACGCTGTTTAGTAAAACTTTATGGCGTGAGGTGAATTGTTAAATGCCATGCAAGATATACATTAGAGGCATAGAAGCCAAATTCCTAACTCCATTAACTGTGTTAATGGACACATTAACTGTTGGCCTGAGCATGGCATAAAGGACTACCAGTAATTGTTAAAGGTTGTTGTAAATGGTAAGAAGAGGGCTGTCTCTCAGAGATTTCCATTGAAAAAGCTGACTCGTGCTGGATCCCAATAAATAAGGGCTTGGACGGAGGTTCAGTGACCAGGTAGCCGGTAGAGGAAGTCAAATAACAGCTTTTTAGCTCAGGAAAGAGAGCTTTTCAGGAGAGTATGCTAGATGTAAGCTCCTTGAGGCCAAGGACTTTATTAGTTTTTTTCATTGCTTGTAGCCCCAGCACCTAGAACAGTGATACTCAAAAAGTATTTGTTGAATGAATTAAAAAAAAAAAAAGGACATGAAATGAGGAGCAATGTAGACAGTGCAAGCAGGGGGGAATCAGCCTAAAATAAACTAGATGAGCACAGCTCAGTCTTGGCTGAAATTAGGAGTCTTCAAATTAGAAAAGGACCATGCAATCTTCCTAAAGAGGCAAGTAAGGTGGTCTTGGTCCAGAGTTATCTAGCCAGAAATACTTAGATCAGGGTCCAATGAGAAAGATTTGTAACCCAATGGACTCTACATAAGCCATTTATGTCTGCAGTTGCCTCTCTTCTGCCTATAGTCAAGTTGTATTAAAAAATACCATTATGAAAGAGTTTTGTAGCAAATCTGCTCTGAGAAGGGGTACAAGCTCTCTGTGTTAGTTATCTGTTGTATCTGTTGCTGAGTAACAGTTATCCCAAAACTTAGTAACTTAAAAAATAATAAACCATCTTTTTTTATTTCACCGTTTCTGAGGGTAATAGGAATCTAAGGGCAGCTTAACTGTGTGGTTCTGGCTCAGGGTCTCTCATGAGCTTGCCATCAAGCTGTTCGCTGTTGCTGCATTCATGTCAAGACTTGATTGGGGTTGGAGAATCTGTTTCCAACCTCACTCTCATGGCTATTGGTAGGTCTGCAAGTTCTTGCTATGTAGATTTCTCTAAAGGGCTGCCCTCAACATCGCATTGCTGTCAGCAGAAAACATGTGCCAGAGGGAGGGAACCAAACACAAGCTGCACTCTCTTGTAAAGCCTAATCCTATCACTCTGCCATATTCTATTGGCATATTTCATACTCTATTCCAACCTTGGAAACTGTGGCTGAGGAATATACAATGGTGTGAATACTGTAGAGGTGGGGATCCTTGGGGGCCATCTTGGAGGCTGGCTACTGTGATAGCTATGACACTAGTTCCAAAAGAGTATGTGGCCCAAAAAGAAAAAAGATGGCATAATCCCAACTCACATCGAGTTTATAGTCTATGTTGGGATTAGAAATATTTTAATAATGATTTAAAAAGTAAGCTGTCTACAAATTCAAGATAAAATCCAAAGATCTCTCTCTTCAGTGCTGCTATTGACTGCTTTTGAAGCCCATCTAATTTGGGGCAGGGTCAGAAATTTGTTTCCACTCAGTCTAGCATCTCTAGATCACTCTTACTGTCCAAACTGTCAGGGGGGACAGGAAGGAGTCAACTTTTCAAGTCAGGTTTTATTAGTTAATTTTCTGGGTAAGACTGAGGGTAATCCTTTTGGTCACTCCATATTCTCATTTTTTCTGGCTTGCACAACTGCTTTTTAACATTAGGGTTGCCTTCAGTGGAGGGGTTCTCTTGAACCTCTCTTAAAGGGTCTTTAAAAAAAAAAATATGTTTCTATCTATAGAGAGTTAGATCCACTGCAGTCTCACAGTATAAGCAAATAATTCAAAGGTTATTTGACCAAAAAGGACATGCACTCTGTCCTTGTGCAAATGGAGAGATGTCTGAGCTCAAACAGGCAGGGTTTTTCTGTGGGCTGATCTCAGCAAATTCTCCCCTGGTTGGAGTGTTTTCTATCTTTTTTAGGGCTTGGTGAGACTGCATTCCACGAGGAGGAAAGAGCTACAAAATAAAACAATCCCTGGATGTCCTGGTTAAGATCCACATTTGAGAGCATTGATGGGCTCAGTCCAAGATTCGGCATGGGCAGGACCCCTTGTCTGGATGACTTGGGCAGGCTGGTTGGGCAGCGTCTCTTTGCTCACCATGGCTGACCTGGCTACACCACAAGGAGTTAAAGCTTTCTCTCTGCACAGGGAAGCAGTAGTGAGCAAGCTCTAATTGCTTCTTTAGAACTGGCAGGAGATTGGGATCGGTAGATGCAGTGATCCAATGGTTTGGTTCCTACAGCTATTGTTCTGATTACATGAGAGCTTTTAGTTGTCATTTCATCCAAATTTTCCAAACTCTCACGATTGTCATGATTTAGGTTTGAATGATCCTTTAGGCCATTTTGTTTCTCAGACCTTTGCAGCCACAGGACAATAAGAGTACAAATTACTAAACTTCAGCTGCTTTGCAAAGCCAAATCTAGACATTGCAGATAATAATTACAGTGGTCTTTTCCATTGCTTAGATAAGCTCTCCTGGTAGGGTTCTCGGCAGTCTGATGAAGGAGTGGTTATATTACACTGAGTTCTGACTCTAGTAACATAATTCTTTACAGTAGAATTAATGTAGGAAAATCTGATTCTTGTTTAAAAGGGGAGCAAGGTTACTTAACAAAATTTTATTCTCATCTAAATTCCAATTTATTTAATATATATTTTTCAAAAAATCTTATTATAAGGACATTGTCCAAATTATAGACTCTAGTTATAGAAGCCATTTCTGTTGGCTCTCTGGGTGCAAGAAAGTCATGATTTAAGGATGTGTTTTTATTTAGGTACTTGATGAGAGAGAAGAAATAGTGCCTTCATTTAACAAGTAGGAAAGAAAACAAATGAGTATTTTGGTGACCATATTCTTCTACTTCTCTGTTCATATTTCTCCCTAACAGTTTATTTTCTATGATTATTCTCATTGGCATGTGGTAGGGCTGCTTGTTAAAAGCCAGTCTGCTTAGATATAATCCAGTTTCCAAGGAAATTACACAAGGATTATCCTACCTTTAATAAAACTTACTTAATCCTTGCACATAATGCTTCAAGAACCTGGCCAGAGCAAGACAAAAGGGGATATGCATTTGGGAGTACGGTGGCAAGATATCCCCAACAGAGGTTATCTTGTTCCACTGGATAAGTATCTCCGCTATTGCCACCTTGACTTTGATAAATCATATTACCTGGTTGCTATCAATGCCTTCACACAGGTTGCTTTAAATTCATCTGTTGACATTTAATAAGCACATGCTATCCTAAGTTGCACCAGGCAGAGAAGTAGGTGCACTTAACAACAGGAGATCTGTAGCATACTGGTTAAGAGCATGGATTTTGGACACCAATTGCCTGAGCCATACTCTTGCCTCTGACACACTAATTGTGTGACTTAAAGCAAGTTACTTGACCTCTCTGTGCCTTGGTTTCTTCAATTGTAAAATGAGGATAAAAGTATCTATCTCATAAGGTTGACATGATGATTGAGTTAGCATATGTAATACATTTAGAAGAGTATCTGGAATATGGTAACACTGCATGTTTTAGCTATTATTATCATTAAAAGTAAACATAGTCCCAGTGGACTATTTTCATCTAAATCTCTCCCCACCTATTCTTTTTTTTTCCCTTCTTTTTTTTTTTTTTAGGTTAGTATTTCTCATTGAAAACTTTCTGGTTGTTATTATCATTATTTTTTAAACTTTTTATTTAGTAACATATTGTTTGAGTTTCCTGGGCTGCGCAAGCAAATGCCATGCAATGGTTCAGTTTAAACAATGGGAATTTATGAGCTCATGGTTTTCAAGCTAAAAGAAAGTCCAAATCAAAGCATCATCAAGGTGATGCTTTCTGCCCGAAGACTGGAGTCCTGGGGCTGGCTGCCAGAGATCGTTGGTTCTTGGATGCTCTGACACGTGGCAGTACACATGGCAGCTTCTCCTGACCTGTCCCTTCTCTTTTGGGTTCTGTTAAATTTCAGTTTCTGGCAGCTCCCTGTGGCTTTCTCTCTGTCTGAATTTCATTCTGCAGCAAAAGGTCAATTTACAATAGGTTCATGCCCACAGGGACGGATTAAATTTAAGAACATTTTTTTTTCTGGGTTGTCTATAGCTCCAAACCACCACACATATATAGAACTCAAAATTTCCCATTTTAACCACTTTCAATTGTACATTTCAGTAGTATTAATTACATTCACAATATTGTGCTACAATCCCCAATGTCCATTACCTCAAGTTTTTCATCACCTCAAACAGAAACTCTGAATCCATTAAACAATAACTCCCTCTTCCTCTCCCCCCCACCCCACCTCAGCCCCTGTTATGCTAAAATTTATCTGTCTCTATGGAATTTGCTTCTTGTAGATATTTCATATAAGCAAGATCATAAATATTTACCTTTTTGTGTCTGGCTTATTTCACTATCCCCAGCCATTCTTTGCATGGAATTTCTCATAATTACTTTTTGTTACATTTAAAGTAAATTTTCAGGAAAGCGTCAAGAATTGCAGCATTTTGCAATGTGAAACCTTTGTTTTATAGATTGAAAAAACAGCCCTGGAAAGTTTATATTAATGGCTTAAAGTAAAAAACTTAGTTGGTTGTAATGCCAGGATTAATACCCTGTTTATGCCTCTCATACCTCAAATGTGGCTCAAGATCAGAAGAGCATAATTTTGGGGGCTTCCAGACTCCAGACTCATTCCACTCTTGCTATCACAACCTGCCAACAAATCAGCATCCCCTTCCTCTCCACGACAGTGGTTGTGGCCTTGACTATCCCTTGGACAAGTGTTCTGGTCACTTTCCCAGCCCCAAGAATTCTTCTAGCTAGCAATCCAAAAGCAATAGAAAGTGTGAGTGAGGGTGTCTGCCCTTTTCTGTGGGTCAGTCATTGCATTTGTGATAGAAACCAATCCAAATTAGCTTACACATAAAAGGGATTTATTAGGACTGAAAGAATACGTAAGTAGTGAGTCTTGAGAAGAGTCCAGAAAATTAGATTAGAGTCCAGAAGATGGAGTTCAAATTCCATCAGGATTCTCTTTGTCTCTTATCTTTGCTAGAGAAGCAGAGTGTTATCTTGATTATCCCAGACCAGCTTTTTCCATGTATTAGGGGACATGCGTGGCCACCAGCAGCTCCAGTCTCATACTTCAAAGCTTTGTGATTTTGTGACAAAGGCCTGGCTAGGACTGTGAATCTATCACTGTCAAGGGGAGAGGTGAGATATTACAATAGATACAGGCTGTCATGTGCTAATCTTTGTGGCTCTGGGTGGGAGTGGGGACTATTTTGAGTGGAAGGAAGAAAATGGTGCTGGGAAGAAAATAAATAACATATGCTCAATTTAGTTTTTTCTGAGTGAGATGGCACTTCATGGACTTTGAGGGCTCATGTGATAATACGTGTGTGTAAAATCTGGATCTTACATTAATTTGCTTGCAAATAAAGACTAAATACATGCTCCTGTAAATAACCTAAATAATTCTGTGATTCATAGCACACACCATGGACTCTGAGATCTCTTTTGTAGTTTGAGTATTCACTGAAATTTTGTGGGCTTTTTATACAGTAGAGCAAAATCTCTGACATCTGTCAGTCTGGAGTTTAAGAGTTCAACACATCCTTCTGGAAGCAAAAACACAGCAATTTGCCCTACATTTATCCACATATAGTTTTATAGAAGCTTATATGTGCTTACACAGGGCAGGTGTTTTCATGCACTTTTTACACATGAGAAAACCAAGGATCTAACTTGTGCATGGTCAAATATTTAATAAGTACTAGAAAATCAATTAGATCCAGGTTTTGGTGCTCTTTGTCAAAGATTCTTTCCAAATATTTTGCTGAATCAAACAAGCAAGGATATTTATTGTTTCTCAATAAATATTGTAGGCAACAGAGGCATTGAAATGGGTATGCTAGAACCTGGTTCACTGTATGCATCAATATGTGTTGAATGAATGAAAGCCTTAAGGTGAGAAATAAAAATGAAGACTTGTGCAACCATGAGGCCCCCCTCATTTGCCTTGATATGTATCCATCAGGGCTGGCACTCTGTGAATACTGTGTGAGGGAGGCTTTTCCTTCTTCTCTTTCCTGAATCAGATTGCCAGATCCTTGTGTTTGATTTTAAATTGATTATGACAGCACGTCCTGTTTACCTGGATTAGTTCACAATTACTCTTTTTGTTTCTGTTCTGTAACACATGGATTAGTTTTTCATATCTGACTGGATTCTTAACATGTCTTTTATGCGTTTGAGTTTGTTTAGTTCTTACAAATATGTTTCGTAACTGGGCTTAACAGTTCAATCAATTCATAGGATGGGGATTGGGTGGGGTAACTAAACCGAAATTCTACAAACTCTTTGCCTGCCTATTAATGAAATGATTCATTCTATATTAAGTACTGGTCAAAACAAGTTTTGAAGGGGCCATTTCACTAATTAGATCAATCTTGCTGGCCTCACTGAGAGTCCTTGATTTCCAAAATCGAACTCGATACAGTGACTAAGGACTTGAGAATACAGTTTTGCAAACAAAGAACCTATTTTAGTTTGAAACCTGGGAAAACTCCCATCAAATCCCAGGGAAGTTAGAACATAAACCATATGCTCCATAATTATCAGGGAAACCAATTTTTAAAAAGGACAACCCACCACCAAATAGCCAACAATAGAAATATTACATAATTGGCAGCAACTAATCTTTCCAACTTTCACTGAGATGAGAGATGAGATTCAACCTGTAGTTTTCCCTTTGAACCTCCAAGCTCTTTGTAAAGAAATTAGTTTACTTTTCATGGAAGTGAAAATCCCCATGTATCATCTTGGGGAGTTGTATTAGTGATCAGAGAATTTAACATCAGAGCAGCTCTAACACTGCTTACGTGTATGACTTCCATGTTCCACCTCCCTCATTACATAACTGTAAATGTAAACTCTGGGCTGTATAACTGCTTGGCCTTCTACCTAAAAGGAAAAAAAGAAAATTAGCTCTAGTTTTAGGTTCTTATTCTCAGATTCTCACTCATTATTTTCTTCCAGTGTAAATACATTAACATCTCTGTGTCATCCTTTTGTTTTGAGGAGTTGTCCTCTAAAATCATACTGTAATATCAGTAGTTGTCTCAAAACATGTACCATGTTTGGGGTGACTTTCAGCTTCTTCGTATACCTTGTCCTCCTATATGATTTTACCTTGCATTTCTGTCTGTTCTTACAGCCTTCTTTACATGTGTCTTTTCCATAAATTCTCCAGTGCTCTTGGTTTTTATGCCTTCTCTATACTCTTCTTCCTTGAGTCTCATGACATCTTCAAAAAGACCTCTTTGGAATGGCACATGGTAAAGAGGGACAACATCTATTCCCAGTGGCACTGCTATCTTTGGCTTTCAATTTCTAGGGTCTTTGTTTTTCTGGAAGCCTTTCTGATAGTACCTCTATGTATACAGGAAACTTAGCAGTTCAGATGGTTCTCCAAACAACTGTAAACTCCATAACTCCTGAAACTTCTATGAATCAGTTACATTTTTCATGAGACTAGATTTCTTTTGAAACAAAGAAAAGATTGTCATCTGGTTTTCTTTGTCAAGCCCTAGAGCAAACTTTTATTGAATTGCATAGAAGTGAGAGATCCTGGTCAGTGCCTAACTCTGGGGCCCAAGGAGATCATCTGCCTATTTGATTGTGAGCCACTCTGGGTCTTGAACAATTCCAGGTGTGGATGTTCTGTTTTGTGTTCAAGACATTCTTTCTAAAATCTTACCTAAAATCACTTACTGCCATTTAGCTTCTGTTCTTTATGCTCTGTCTTGGGTGAACTGTTCCATAAACTTGGTATTAAATTAAAATTACCTTTTACCTTTCTTTTATTCCATGTGAAAAATCATTTGAATCCCCACCTGCCTTTTTTGGGTCTCCAAGAACACTGGGGGTTTAGACCATCCAAAGACAGAGGAGAGAGGGAGAGGTGAGATTCTGGCTTGCACATCCAAACAGGGAGAGAAAATGAGTTTGATCAGCAAACACTGCTTCTGGCTGTCACATGATGTCACTGTTGAAGACTGCTCCCAAGAGAGGTGGTGTTTGTCACTGCTGACAGCTCTATGGCCTAGGCCACAGGAGTCCTTAGAGGAGGTACAGTATCACTCTCTAGCACTAAGCTTGGCTCTTTCAGTTCCCACACAGCCACCTCTCAGGGCATTAGGAGGCCCCAGGTTTGCTGGTTGGCCTAGTCTGACTTCTATCCCCTATAGGCCCAGAACTACAGTCTTCCTTCTCTCCTTAGGGACCTTCTCAAAGAGTTTGGTTTCCCCGATATTGAGAAAACTTTCTCACCACCTTTTGAGGGAGTCTTCCTTCAGTAACTCAAAATGTTCTATCTTCTTAGAAAGGTTTCACAGTGATTCCAGTGTACTCACACCTACTTTTCTTTAGGTTGGGGGAGGATCTTTTTTGCCAGGGCACAATCTTCAGTGATATAAAGATGATTTTATGGCACTTTTCTAGATGGCTAATTAATTTACTTTATTTCCTAAATGTGACATCTTTGATAGTGACAGGACACTATTAATAATTATATTAGGATTCCAGGCATAAATAAAGCAAACTAGGATGTTTGGTCGCCCCAAACTTCATTCAGTAGAGAGGAAAAGGAAACACAAATTTAATCTATGGTGGGACATTCTACCAAATGGACAAAAGTCTATTAACTTTTAAAGTTCAAAGGAAAGAAAGTTTGTCTTCAAACAAAAATTGATATTTTTCTAATCACACAAAGTCCCAACACTAGGCCTTTTTAATTTACATAATCAATATTTATTGATCATTAACTACATGCCAGGTCGTACGAGGCATGAGGGATGCACATATGAATAGACATGGTTTCTGTCTATTTTTTTGAATAGAAAAAAGTCACCTTCTACATCTACTGTTTCTCCTGTGACACTGCTGATGTTCTTCATGTTGAATGATATTAAAATTGAAATTATATTTGATACCATAGAATTAGTCTTGGTGAATTCCTTCTTTGTTCTTTTTTAAATTCCCTTTTATATAAATAGCAATTGAACAAATAGTGGATTGGGGACATGCCAATATTTTATTCTCCTTAAAATTGGAGAATGGTGGTGACTCAGAAAAATGTGCATCCTGGCTTAGCATGAACAATAGCAGTGGTTGTGGCTGCATTCAGTGTAACTCATGCCTAACCTTCCAGCTCAGAAGACAATATGCTCTCAGTTGTATTTGACAGGACCTAGAGACTTAAGTTGTTCCTCAGGTTAATTTGGAGGAAATTGCGGGCAGATACCCTGTTCACCTGTCATAATTAGATTCAACAGAGCATTAATGTCTATAATCATAATAATAACTCTTGGGAACATTAATAAACAGTGGAGGCCGTTTTGTTTTCATTCCACAAAGGATGATCTTTTTGGAAATCTTGCTGTGCAAGGATGACTCAGCTCTTGTCTTTCTCTTTTATGAATCAGTTATTTGGAAAATAATATAAATTACAATTACAGTGGTGAGTTACAAGTATGGACATCTAGCATGCAGTACTTCAAGCATGCAGAAAAGCCCTGCCTTACCATGGACACTTAAGTCAGCTGATGATGCTATGGAGGCAGATGTTACGGTATCATTATAACCTGCATATGTGTGTGCTATTGTGTGCTGGATACATATTCCGTTGCCTTCACCACTGGCACTGACCACAGCTCTAGTTCTGCCAAATATCTGGAAAGGGTGGAATGGTAGTAGTGTAAAACTTATCACCCCTAAAAAATAACTCAAAGCACAAATAATTCAAGTTCTAGAATATACCATGTGGTTGAACAGTTAAGTACATGCTGGCTTTTGTTTTCCTTAACTTATCTCACATGATAGTTTTAGTTCCCCAAATAGATTCTTATAGGTGTAGTCCCAAGCAAAGCTTCGAAGAGTGAGAAGTGTGTTGGAAGTTCTCCACCCCTCTCTCCTCCCCACCCTCAGCATTACTGCCTTTATGTTGTGTCCTCTTTCCCCTAGCAGGACACTGTGCTCTAGACCTACCGAATGTGACCTTTCTGGTTAGGCAAATCTGGTTAGAATTCCAGCTCAGTACTTACTTGCTGTGTGACTTGTGGCAATTCCTTATCTTCTAGTTTTCTCATCTGTGTAGCGCTAAAAAAATAAAGGGTGATTGTGAGGATTAGACAAATCAATATATTAAAATGTCTTGCATGTATTAAGAGTATAATAGCATATTAAACACCATTCCCTTTGGCTTCTTGTTCCTCATATCCCATAGTCAAATTTTATCTACACTCTCTGGGGCTTTCACTTGTAATTTTAGAGATGAAAAAGGCTTTTAAAATGATCTAGACTAGAGGATTTCAAGGCATGGCCCCTGCCCTCCTTTGATTAGAGAAATGCATTTATCAATTTCAAATAGTGAGATTTTATAAGATTCAATTTTGGAAACAAAAGTATTCTGTTACTAAGAAAGAAAAAAAAAAGATGTTGAAAAGTTGCTATGGCCAATGCTTCATTTTATAGATAAGGAAAATGAGACTCAGAGAGTTTGACAGATTACTGCCTTGCTTCTTCTACCCTGCCAAGTTGCTGGACTCTTTTCCTTCTTTGAGCATTTCCTTTCGACTTCTCTAATGCCACTTGACCTGACTCTACATTGGACTCTACCATGTGAGTCTTGTTCAGTAAAGATATTTTTAAATTTGAAGTATCCTCAAAGTCTCACAACTGTTTTTGCTTTGAAGCCCATTCTGTGAATGTCAACCTCCAATTCTTTCTAAGATATTAACTATTGCCATTTTAAAAGACTTATTCAAGTAATACATAAATATGTGCTGCTACACATTCAAACAATGCAGAAGTATATTGGGTAAAATGTGAAAATGCATCTTCAACTATCAGCCTGCGCCTGTGCAAGACCAACTAATTCCCTATCCCACCATTGAAACAGGTCAGAAGTTTAACCTATAGCTTTCCAGATATTTTTCTGTGTACCTTCATACATTCACATATAGTTTTAGTTTTCCACATATAAATAAAACCATACTCCTCATATTGTTTTGTGACTTGACCTTTTTTCTCTTACTAACACTGTAAAGGTGGTGTTTCTAAATAAGTACATATATATATCAGCATCACTCCTAAATATCTTCATAGTATTTCCATTATATTTCATGGTGTGAATATCTCTAAAAATGGACAAGTAGATGATCTCCTTCTTCTCTTTTTCTTTATACCATTACAAATACTCTTGCAATGGATATTCTTGTATTTATCTCCATTCACATATTTCAAAGTATTTTCCTAGAATATACCTGAAGTATTCCATAATCAATTTAAAAATTTGATAGATATAGACAAATTGCCCTCCTAATTTCTATAGTTATGTTTTCACTAGTAGTGTATGAGACTATACAATTCCTCACACTCTCAACCAAAACAGAATATTTGAGCTTTTATTTTTTCCTTTACTATATTGTTTATTTTTACCTTTTAAATTTTTCCAACTAGAAAGACTAACATGCTATCTTATTATTTTATTTTGTAAATCTTTGTTTCCTGGAGAGGTTGAATGTTTTTGCATGTTATTTCTATTTGATTTTTTTCTGTAATTATGTGTTTATATCTGTTGCACACTTTTCTATTAGGTTGTGTATCATGGCTTTTTGTGTTTTTGGACATGAAATAGTTTGTATTGTGAATAAGGGAAAAGCACATTCAGTAAAACTAATGTATAGTCCTTAGAAAACATTGTATTATGTGGCCCTGTCAGTAAATACCCAGTCAAATTCCAGTTAACCTTAATATTAATTTGGC
Organism: Choloepus didactylus; assembly: GCF_015220235.1. Taxonomy (NCBI): domain Eukaryota; kingdom Metazoa; phylum Chordata; class Mammalia; order Pilosa; family Megalonychidae; genus Choloepus; species Choloepus didactylus. Next base: position 69,297,024 of record NC_051319.1, on the reverse strand, counting down.
TAAATTTCTTAAGAATAATTGCATCATTAAACTTTCTAATCTTTGCACCTATTAGTCTTGATTTTAAAAACCTTTTTAATCTGAAGTAATTTCAAATTTATAGGACAGTTGTAAAAAACAATACAAAACCCATACAGAGAACCCCAACATACTCCCCACACAGTTATGCAAATACACCAACTTTTAACATTTTGCCACGTTTGCCATATCAGTCTATGTATCTATCCATCTGTGATGGTTTGAAGCTATATGTACCCCAGAAAACATGTTCTTAAATTTAATCCATTCCTGGGGGCATGAACCCATTGTAAGTAGGACTTTTAATGGGGTTACTTCAGTTAATGTGTGGCTCACCTCAATCAGAATGGGTCTTAATCCTATTACTGAAGCCCTTTATAAATGGAATGAAATTCAGACAGACAGAGAAAGCCACAGGAAGGAAGTAGCTGAAATTCAGTGGTCCCTGGAAGAGAACAGAATAGCCAGGAGAGGCCACCATGTGCATTACAATGTGACAGAGGACCCAAGGACTAATGATTACCAGATAATAAATTCCCATTGTTTAAGCCATCGCACTGCATGGTATTTGCTTAAGCAGCACAGGAAACTAAAC